>NC_054505.1:2234388-2534388 GCF_017639515.1 Carcharodon carcharias | reverse complement strand
TACACTGATACAGTCTCTGTTTGATGGGGCTCCTCTCTCAGTGAAATACAATGATACAGTCTCTGTGTGATGGGGCTCCTCTCTCAGTGAAATACACTGATACAGTCTCTGTGTGATGGGGCTCCTCTCTCAGTGAGATACACTGATAAAGTCTCTGTGTGATGGTGCTCCTCTCTCAGTGAGATACAATGATACAATCTCTGAGTGAAGGGTCTCCTCTCTCAGTGAGATACTCTAATACAGTCTCTGTGTGAAGAGATTGCTCTCTCAACGAGATACTTTATTACAGTCACTGTGTGAAGGGACTCCTCCCTCAGTGAGATACACTGATCCCGTCTCTTTGTGAAGTGACTCCTCTCCCAGTGAGATATCCTGATACAGTCTGTGTGAAGGGAATCCGCTCCCTATGAGATAAACTGATACAGTCTCTGAGCGAAGGGGCAGCACTCTTACTGAAGCATCTAACACTGAGATACCCTGATACAGCCTAGATGTGAATGGACTCCTCTCTCAGTGAGATACAATGACGCAGTCTCTGTGTGAACGAAATGCTCTCTCAGGGAGATAAACTGAAACAGACTCAGTGTGAAGAAACTCTGATACAGTTTCAACGTGGAGCGACTCCTCTCTCAGTGACATAAGCTGATACAGACTCTGTGTGAAGGGTCTCCTCTCCCAGTGAGATCCACTGATATAGATTGTGTCTCAAGGGACTCATCTGCCAGTGAGATACACTGATAGAGAGTATGTGTTAAGGGAATCCTGTCCCTGCGAGATACACTGACCCGGTCTCTATGTCAAGGGACACCTCTCACAGTGATATTCTCTGATACAGTCTCTGTGTGAAGGGACTCCTCTCTCAGTGACTCCTTCCACAGTGAGATACACTGACACTGTCTCTGTGTGAAGGGATTCCTCTCTCAGTGAGATACCCTTATAACGTCTCTGTGTGAAGGGACTCGGCTCCCAGTGAGATACCCTGATACAGTCTGTGTGAAGCGAATCTGCTCTTCATGAGATAAACTGATACAGTCTCTGAGTGAAGGGGCAGCTCTCTTAGTGAAGCATCTAACAATGAGATACCCTGATACAGCCTAGGTGTGAAAGGACTCCTCTCTCAGTGAGATACAATGGCACAGTCTCTGTGTGAACGGACTCCTCTCTCAGGGAGATACACTGAAACAGACTCAGTGTGAAGAAACTCTGATACAGTTTCTATGTGGAGCGACTCCTCTCTCAGTGAGATAAGCTGATATAGACTCTGTATGAAGGGTCTCCTCTCCCAGTGAGATACATTGACACTGTGTCTGTGTGAAGGGACACCTATCTCAGTGAGATTCACTGGTACAGTCTGTGTGAAGAGATTGCTGTCTCAGTGAGATACACTGAAACTGTCTCTGTGTGAAGGGTCCCTTCTCTCAGTGAGATACACTGATACAGTCTCTGTGTGAAGGGGACAACTCTCTCAGTGAGATACACTGATACAGTCTCTGTGTGAAGAGATTGCTCTCTCAATGAGATACTTTATTACAGTCACTGTGTGAAGGGACTCCTCCCTCAGTGAGATACATTGACGCAGTCTCTGTGTGAAGGGACTCCTATCTCAGTGAGGTACACTGATACCGTCTCTGTGTGAAGGGTCTCCCCTCCCAGTGAGATACCCTGATACACTCTGTGTGAAGGGAAGCCGCTCTTCATGAGATAAACTGATACAGTCTCTGAGCGAAGGGGCAGCTCTCTTAGTGAAGCATCTAACACTGAGATACCCTGACACAGCCTAGGTGCGAATGGACTCCTCTCTCAGTGAGATACAATGGCACAGTCTCTGTGTGAATGGACCACTCTCTCAGGTAGATACACTGAAACAGACTCAGTGTAAAAAAACTCTGATACAGTTTCTATGTGGAGCGACTCCTCTCTCAGTGAGATAAGCTGATATAGACTCTGTTTGAAGGGTCACCTCTCCCAGTGAGATACATTGAAACTGTTTCTGTCTGAATGGACTCCTACCTCAGTGAGATACACTGATACAGTATGTGTGAAGAGATTGCTGTCTCAGTGAGATACACTGAAACTGTCTCTGTGTGAAGGGTCCCTTCTCTCAGTGAGATACACTGATACAGTCTCTGTGAGATGGGACTCCGCTCCCAGTGAGATACACTGATACAGTCTCTGTGTGAATGGGACAAACCACTCAGTGAGATACACTGATACAGTCTCTTTGTGAAGGGGACAACTGTCTCAGTGAGATACACTGATACAGTCTCTGTGTGAAGAGCTTGCTCTCTCAATGAGGTACTTTATTACAGTCACTGGGTGAAGGGAATCCTCCCTCAGTGAGATACACTGATCCAGTCTCTGTGTGAAGGGACTCCTATCTCAGTGAGATACACTGATGCAGTCTCTGTGTGAAGAGACTTCTCTCTCAGTGAGATACCCTGATACCGTCTCTGTGTGAAGGGTCTCCGCTTCCAGTGAGATACCCTGATACAGTCTGTGTGAAGGGAATCCGCTCTCTATGAGATAAACTGATACAGTCTCTGAGCGAAGGGGCAGCTCTCTTAGTGAAGCATGTAAAACTGAGATACCCTGATACAGCTGAGGTGTGAAAGGACTCCTCTCTCAGTGAGATACAATGACACAGTCTCTGTGTGAATGCACTGCTCTCTCAGGGAGAGACACTGAAACAGACTCAGTGTGAAGAAAATCTGATACACATCCAACGTGGAGCGACTCCTCTCTCAGTGACATAAGCTGATACAGACTCTGTGTGAAGCGTCTCCTCTCCCAATGAGATCCACTGATAAAGATTGTGTCTGAAGGGACTCATCTGCCAATGAGATACACTGATAGAGAGTATGTGGTGAGGGAATCCTGTCTCTGCGAGATACACTGACCCGGTCTCTGTGTCAAGGGAGACCTCTCACAATGATGTTCACTGATACAGTCTCTTTGCGAAGGGACTAATCTCTCAGTGAGATACACTGATACAGTCTCTGTGAAGAGATTGCTCTCTCAGTGAGATACACTGAAACTGTCTCTGTGTGAAGGGACTCCGCTCCCAGTGACATACACTGATAAAGTCTCTTTGTGAAGGGACTCGTCTCTCAGTGAGTTACACTGAAACTGTCTCTGTGTGAAGGGACTAATTTCTCAGTGAGATACACTGATACAGTATCTGTGTGAAGGAAGTCCTCCCTTAGTGAGATACACTGATACTGTCTCTCTGTGAACGGACTCCTTCCACACTGAGATACACTGATCCAGTCTCTGTGTGGACGGTCTCCTCTCTCAGTGAGATACACTGAAACTGTCTCTGTGTGAAGGGTCCCTTCTCTCAGTGAGATACACTGATACGGTCTCTGTGTGAAGGGACTACATCTTAGTGAGATATACTGATACAGTCTCTGTGTGAATGGGACAACTCTCTCAGTGAGATACACTGATACAGTCTCTGTGCGAAGGGGACAAATCTCTCAGTGAGATACACTGATACAGTCTCTGTGTGAAGGGGACAACTCTTTCAGTGAGATACACTGACACAGTCTCTGTGTGAAGAGATTGCTCTCTCAATGAGATACTTTATTACAGTCATTGTGTGAAGGGACTCCTCCCTCAGTGAGATACACTGAACCAGTCTCTGTGTGAAAGGACTCCTCTCTCAGTGAGATACACTGATGCAGTCTCTGTGCGAAGAGACTGCTCTCTCAGTGAAATACCCTGATACCGTCTCTGTGTGAAGGGTCTCCCCTTCCAGTGAGATACCCTGATACAGTCTGTGTGTAGGGAATCCGCTCTCTATGAGATAAACTGATACAGTCTCTGAGCGAAGGGGTAGCTCTCTTAGTGAAGCATCTAACACTGAGATACCCTGATACAGCCGAGGTGTGAAAGGACTCCTCTCTCAGTGAGATACAATGACACAGTCTCTGTGTGAAAGCGCTCCTGTCTCAGGGAGAGACACTGAAACAGACTCAGAGTGAAGAAACTCTGATACACTTCCTACCTGGAGCGACTCCTCTCTCAGTGACATAAGCTAATACAGACTCTGTGAGAAGCGTCTCCTCTCCCAATGAGATCCACTGATATAGATTGTGTCCTAAGGGTCTCTTCTGTCAATGAGATACACTGATAGAGAGTATGTGTTAAGGGAATCCTGTCTCTGCGAGATACACTGACCCGGTCTCTGTGTCAAGGGAGACCTCTCACAGTGATGTTCACTGATACAGTCTCTGTGCGAAGGGACTAATCTCTCAGTGAGATACACTGATACAGTATCTGTGTGAAGGAACTCCTCCCTTAGTGAGATACACTGATACTGTCTCTGTGTGAAGAGACTCCTTCCACACTGAGATACACTGATCCAGTCTCTGTGTGAAGGGACTCCTCTGTCATTGAGATACACTGACACAGTCTCTGTGTGAAAGGACTCCTATCTCAGTGAGATACACTGACCCATTCTCTGTGAAGAGAATGCTCTCTCAGTGAGATACACTGAAACTGTCTCAGTGTGAAGGGTCTCCGATCTCAGTGAGATACACTGATACAGTCTCTGTGTGAAGGGACTCGTCTCTCAGTGAATTACAATGAAACTGTCTCTGTGTGAAGGGACTTCGCTCCCAGTGAGATACCCTGATACAGTCTCGGTGTGAAGGGACTCCTCTCTTAGTGAGATACATTGATACAGTCTCTGTGTGATGGGACTCTGCTCCCAGTGAGATACACTGATACAGTCTCTGTGTGAAGGGACTCCTATCTCAGTGAGATACACTGATACAGTCTCTGTGTGAAGAGATTGCTCTCTCAGTGAGGTACACTGAAACTGTCTCGGTGTGAAGGGACTTCGCTCCCAGTAGATACCCTGATACAGTCTGTGTGAAGGGAATCCGCTCTCTATGAGATAAACTGATACAGTCTCTGAGCGAAGGGGCAGCTCTCTTAGTGAGGCATCTGTCACTGAGATATCCTGATACAGCCTAGGTTTTGAATGGACTCCTCTCTCAGTGAGATACAATGACACAGCCTCTGTCAGAATGGACGACTCTAGCAGGTAGTTACTTTGAAACAGACTCAGTGTAAAGAAACTCTGATACAGTTTCTATGTGGAGCGACTCCTCTCTCAGTGAGATAAGTTGATATAGACTCTGTGTGAAGGGTCTCCTCTCCCAGTGAGATAAATTGACACTGTGTCTGTGGGAAGGCACTCCTATCTCAGTGAGATACACTGATGCAGTCTCTGTGTGAAGAGACTGCTCTCTCAGTGAGATACCCTGATACCGTCTCTGTGTGAAGGGTCCCTTCTCTCAGTGAGATACACTGATACAATCTCTGTGTGAAGGGGACAACTCTCTCAGTGAGATACACTGATACAGTCACTGTGTGAAGAGATTGCTCTCTCAATGCGATACTTTATTACAGTCATTGTGTGAAGGGATTCCTCCCTCAGTGAGATACATTGACGCAGTCTCGGTGGGAAGGGACTCCTATCTCAGTGAGATACACTGATGCAGTCTCTGTGTGAAGAGACTGCTCTCTCAGTGAGATACCCTGATACCGTCTCTGTGTGAAGGGTCTCCGCTCCAAGTGAGATACCCTGTTACAGTCTGTGTGAAGGGAATCCGCTCTCTATGAGATAAACTGATACAGTCTATGAGCGAAGGGGCAGCTCTCTTAGTGAAGGATCTAACTCTGAGATACCCTGTTACAGCCTAGGTGTGAAAGGACTCCTCTCTCAGTTAGATACAATGATACAGTCTCTTTGTGAATGCACACCTCTCTCAGGAGAGACACTGAAACAGACTCAGTGTGAAGAAACTCTGATACACTTTCTACGTGGAGCAACTCCTCTCTCAGTGACATATGCTGATACAGACTCTGTGTGAAGCGTCTCCTCTCCCATTGAGATCCACTGATACAGATTGTGTCTGAAGGGACTCATCTGCCAATGAGATACATTGATAGAGAGTATGTGTTAAGGGAATCCTGTCTCTGCGAGATACACTGACCCGGTCTCTTGTCAAGGGAGACCTCTCACAGTGATGTTCTCTGATACAGTCTCTGTGCGAAGGGACTAATCTCTCAGTGAGATACACTGATACAGTATCTGTGTGAAGGAACTCCTCCCTTAGTGAGATACACTGATACTGTCTCTGTGTGAAGGGACTCCTACCACACTGAGATACACTGATCCAGCCTCTGTGTGAACGGTCTCCTCTCTCAGTGAGATACACTGAAACTGTCTCTGTGTGAAGGGTCCCTTCTCTCAGTGAGATACACTGATACAGTCTCTGTGAGATGGGACTCCGCTCCCAGTGAGATACACTAATACAGTCTCTGTGTGAAGGGACTCCTCTCTCAGTGAGATACACTGATACGGTCTCTGTGTGAAGGGACTACTCTCTTAGTGAGATACACTGATACAGTCTCTGTGTGAATGGGACAACTCTCTCAGTGAGATACACTGATACAGTCTCAGTGCGAAGGGGACAAATCTCTCAGTGAGATACACTGATACAGTCTCTGTGTGAAGGGGACAACTCTTTCAGTGAGATACACTGATACAGTCACTGTGTGAAGAGATTGCTCTCTCAGTGAGATACACTGATGCAGTCTCTGTGCGAAGAGACTGCTCTCTCAGTGAAATACCCTGATACCGTCTCTGTGTGAAGGGTCTCCCCTTCCAGTGAGATACCCTAATACAGTCTGTGTGTAGCGAATCCGCTCTCTATGAGATAAACTGATACAGTCTCTGAGCGAAGGGGTAGCTCTCTTAGTGAAGCATCTAACACTGAGATACCCTGATACAGCCGAGGTGTGAAAGGACTCCTCTCTCAGTGAGATACAATGACACAATCTCTGTGTGAACGCACTCATCTCTCAGGGAGAGACACTGAAACAGACTCAGTGTGAAGAAACACTGATACACTTCCTATGTGGAGCGACTCCTTTCTCAGTGACATAAGCTGATACAGACTCTGTGTGAAGCGTCTCCTCTCCCAATGAGATCCACTGATATAGATTGTGTCCTAAGGGACTCTTCTGTCAATGAGATACACTGATAGAGAGTATGTGTTAAGGGAATCCTGTCTCTGCGAGATACACTGACCCAGTCTCTGTGTCAAGGGAGACCTCTCACAGTGATGTTCACTGGTACAGTCTCTGTGCGAAGGGACTAATCTCTCAGTGAGATACACTGATACAGTATCTGTGTGAAGGAACTCCTCCCTTAGTGAGATACACTGATACTGTCTCTGTGTGAAGAGACTCCTTCCACACTGAGATACACTGATCCAGTCTCTGTGTGAAGGGACTCCTATCTCAGTGAGATACACTGATACAGTCTCTGTGTGAAGGGTCTCCAATCCCAATGACATACACTGATACAGTCTCTGTGTGAAGGGACTCGTCTCTCAGTGAATTACAATGAAACTGTCTCTGTGTGAAGGGACTTCGCTCCCAGTGAGATACCCTGATACAGTCTCGGTGTGAAGGGACTCCTCTCTTAGTGAGATACATTGATACAGTCTCTGTGTGATGGGACTCTGATCCCAGTGAGATACACTGATACAGTCTCTGTGTGAAGGGACACCTATCTCAGTGAGATACACTGATACAGTCTCTGTGTGAAGAGATTGCTCTCTCAGTGAGGTACACTGAAACTGTCTCGGTGTGAAGGGACTTCGCTCCCAGTAGATACCCTGATACAGTCTGTGTGAAGGGAATCCGCTCTCTATGAGATAAACTGATACAGTCTCTGAGCGAAGGGGCAGCTCTCTTAGTGAGGCATCTGTCACTGAGATATCCTGATACAGCCTAGGTTTTGAATGGACTCCTCTCTCAGTGAGATACAATGACACAGCCTCTGTCAGATTGGACTACTCTATCAGGTAGTTACTTTGAAACAGACTCAGTGTAAAGAAACTCTGATACAGTTTCTATGTGGAGCGACTCCTCTCTCAGTGAGATAAGTTGATATAGACTCTGTGTGAAGGGTCTCCTCTCCCAGTGAGATAAATTGACACTGTGTCTGTGGGAAGGCACTCCTATCTCAGTGAGATACACTGATGCAGTCTCTGTGTGAAGAGACTGCTCTCTCAGTGAGATACCCTGATACCGTCTCTGTGTGAAGGGTCCCTTCTCTCAGTGAGATACACTGATACAATCTCTGTGTGAAGGGGACAACTCTCTCAGTGAGATACACTGATACAGTCACTGTGTGAAGAGATTGCTCTCTCAATGCGATACTTTATTACAGTCATTGTGTGAAGGGATTCCTCCCTCAGTGAGATACATTGACGCAGTCTCGGTGGGAAGGGACTCCTATCTCAGTGAGATACACTGATGCAGTCTCTGTGTGAAGAGACTGCTCTCTCAGTGAGATACCCTGATACCGTCTCTGTGTGAAGGGTCTCCGCTCCAAGTGAGAAAACCTGTTACAGTCTGTGTGAAGGGAATCCGCTCTCTATGAGATAAACTGATACAGTCTATGAGCGAAGGGGCAGCTCTCTTAGTGAAGGATTGAACTCTGAGATACCCTGATACAGCCTAGGTGTGAAAGGACTCCTCTCTCAGTTAGATACAATGATACAGTCTCTGTGTGAATGCACACCTCTCTCAGGAGAGACACTGAAACAGACTCAGTGTGAAGAAACTCTGATACACTTTCTACGTGGAGCAACTCCTCTCTCAGTGACATATGCTGATACAGACTCTGTGTGAAGCGTCTCCTCTCCCATTGAGATCCACTGATACAGATTGTGTCTGAAGGGACTCATCTGCCAATGAGATACATTGATAGAGAGTATGTGTTAAGGGAATCCTGTCTCTGCGAGATACACTGACCCGGTCTCTTGTCAAGGGAGACCTCTCACAGTGATGTTCTCTGATACAGTCTCTGTGCGAAGGGACTAATCTCTCAGTGAGATACACTGATACAGTATCTGTGTGAAGGAACTCCTCCCTGAGTGAGATACACTGATACTGTCTCTGTGTGAAGGGACTCCTTCCACACTGAGATACACTGATCCAGCCTCTGTGTGAACGGTCTCCTCTCTCAGTGAGATACACTGATACAGTCTCTGTGAGATGGGACTCTGCTCCCAGTGAGATACACTGATACAGTCTCTGTGTGAAGGGACTCCTCTCTCAGTGAGATACACTGATACATTCTCTGTGTGAATGGGACAACTCTCTCAGTGAGATACACTGATACAGTCTCTGTGCGAAGGGGACAAATCTCTCAGTGAGATACACTGATACAGTCTCTGTGTGAAGAGATTGCTCTCTCAATGAGATACTTTATTACAGTCACTGTGTGAAGGGACTCCTCCCTCATTGAGATACATTGAACCAGTCTCTGTGTGAAGGGACTCCTCTCTCAGTGAGATACATTGATGCAGTCTCTGTGCGAAGAGACTGCTCTCTCAGTGAAATTCCCTGATACCGTCTCTGTATGAAGGGTCTCCCCTTCCAGTGAGATACCCTGATACAGTCTGTGTGAAGGGAACCCGCTCTCTATGAGATAAACTGATACAGTCTCTGAGCGAAGGGGCAGCTCTCTTAGTGAAGCATCTAACACTGAATACCCTGGTACAGCCGAGGTGTGAAAGGACTCCTCTCTCAGTGAGATACAATGACACAGTCTCTGTGTGAACGCACTCCTCTCTCAGGGAGAGACACTGAAACAGACTCAGTGTGAAGAAACTCTGATACACTTCCTACGTGGATCGACTCCTTTCTCAGTGACATAAGCTGATACAGACTCTGTGTGAAGCATCTCCTCTCCCAGTGAGATTCACTGATATAGACTGTGTCTGAAGGGACTCATTTGCCAATGAGATACATTGACAGAGAGTATGTGTTAAGGGAATCCTGTCTCTGCGAGATACACTGTCCCGGTCTCTTGTCAAGGGTGACCTCTCACAGTGATGTTCTCTGATACAGTCTCGGTGCGAAGGGAGTAATCTCTCAGTTAGTATCTGTGTGAAGGAACTCCTCCCTTAGTGAGATACACTGATACTGTCTCTGTGTGAAGGGACTCCTTCCACGCTAAGATACACTGATCCAGTCTCTGTGTGAACGTTCTCCTCTCTCAGTGAGACACACTGACACAGTCTCTGTGTGAAGGGACTAATCTCTCAGTGAGATACACTGATACAGTCTCTGTGAAGAGATTGCTTTCTCAGTGAGATACACTGAAACTTTCTCTGTGTGAAGGGACTCCACTCCCAGTGACATACATTGATACAGTCTCTGTGTGAAGGGACTCGTATCTCAGTGAGTTACACTGAAACTGTCTCTGTGTGAAGGGACTTCGCTCCCAGTGAGATACCCTGATACAGTCTCGGTTTGAAGGGACTCCTCTCTTAGTGAGATACACTGATACAGTCTCTGTGTGATGGGACTCCGCTCCCAGTGAGATTCACTGATACAGTCTCTGTGTGAAGGGACTCCTATCTCAGTGAGATACACTGATACAGTCTCTTTGTGAAGACATTGCTCTCTCATTGAGATACACTGAAACTGTCTCAGTGTGAAGGAACTTCGCTCCCAGTGAGATACCCTGATACATTCTGTGTGATGGGAAGCCGCCATCCATGAGATAAACTGATACAGTCTCTGAGCGAAGGGGCAGCTCTCTTAGTGAAGCATCTAACACTGAGATATCCTGATACAGCCTAGGTGTGAATGGACTCCTCTCTCAGTGAGATACAATGACACAGTCTCTGTCTGAATGGACTACTCTCTCAGGTAGATACACTGAAACAGGCTCAGTGTTAAAAAATTCTGATACAGTTTCTATGTGGAGGGACTCCTCTCACAGTGAGATAAGTTGATACCGACTCTGTGAACGGTCTCCTCTCCCAATGAGATCCTCTGATACAGATTGTGTCTGAAGGGACTCATCTCTCAGTGAGATACACTGATACAGACTGTGTGTTAAGGGAATCCTCTCCCTGTGAGATACACTGATACAGAGTGTGTGTTAAGGGAATCCTCTCCCTGTGAGATACACTGACCCAGTCCCTGTGTCAAGGGACAGCTGTCTCAGTGATATTCTCTGATAGTCTCTCTGTGAAGGAGCTCCTCCCTCAGTTTGATACTCTAATACAGCCTCTGTGTGAAGGGACTCCTCTCTCAGTGAGATACTCTAATATAGTCTCTGTGTGAAGGGGCTCCTCCCTCAGTGAGATACATTGATAAGTCTCTGTTTTCAGGGTCTCCTCTCTCAGTGAGATACTCTGATACAGTCTCTGTGTGAAGGGTCTCCTCCCTCATTGAGATACACTGATACAGTCTCTGTGTGAACGGTCTCCTCCCCCAGTGAGATACACTGATCCAGACTCTGTGTGAAGAGACTTCTCTCTCAGCGAGATACATTGATACAGTATTTGTGTGCAGGGACTCCTCTTAGTGAGATACACTGACCCAGACTTTGTGTGAAGAGAGTACTCTCTCAGTGAGATACCCTGAGCCATTCTGTGTGTGACAGTACTCCTTTCTCAGTGAGATACACTCAAAAAGTTACTGTGTGAAGGGGCTGACCTCTCAGTCTGAAACATTGATACAGTCTCTCTTTGAAGGGAGCGCTCTCAGTGAGGTGCTCCTATACACTCTCTGTGTGCAGTCTCCTCTCTGAGTGTGATATATATTTCGAAGTAATCCCTATTTTGCCTACCTGATCTATTGCACGTCCTGATGTTCACTCTAAGTCTCGGGTTCATTTAGGATATTTCATTCAACTCTCACTACCAGGAATATTCAGTTTAGTGAGTCTGTGGCGCAATGCTCTTTTCCAGTTTGAACATATGAAGGTTCAATTGAGGAGAGGTGCTCTGGCTTATCAATGGTTCTGCTATGATAATTAATGACGCTGTTATCATTGATAGGATAGTGGATAATTCAAGGGTAGAATTTAAGATAGCTGGCGTTAACGAGTGTAAAACTGGAGACTGCTGGGAGCTTGTTGTTTACACAACAGAGTTGTGATCTGGTTGACCTGCGTGGTAGAAACAGTTTCAATAAGAGCAACGTAATTCGGATTGTTAAATGCTGAAAGGATGGTGGTGGAACCCGTCCTGCTATTGCTGCTGGAGGCGGTAGTGGGGCATCAGCGCTATGAGGAACAGTGAGGGGATTGATTGGAGATCTCATTCAAAGAGACAGCACAGTCACGAAGGGCCGAATGGCCTCTTGCTGTGCTCTTCTGTGATTCTGAGTATTATTTGGTGATTGGGAATGCCAGTGTGTCTCCCTTACCTGTTACAATTAGCATCACCGGATCACTGTGTGGGGAACATGCCCAGGTCTTGTTGTTCTCGAAGTATTTTTGATATTCACAGGTGTAGGCGTTATTACCTTTCCACTTTATATCTGCCTCAAGCATCACTTTGGCGATGCAATCTACTTCATTTAAATAGGTTAATTGCTCTTTGTGATTTCTGTAAAAATCCACATTGCAGCGGGTGAGAGGGAAATGACAGACGAGTGAAATATTTTCTCCCAGTAGAATAACGCTCGTTGGTGGATCCAGAGACAGAATGGGTTTGGGTAAGGGATCTGAAACAGCAATAATATATCAGACAGTGCAGGTTTCATATTAGCATTCTTGTTCAACTTTCATAATAAAACACCTCTGCTGGCTCCACATTAACACCCGCCTGACAATGTTCACCCAACCAGCAAGCGGCAAATAGACCAAATGAGGTCAGATGTCAGATTTAAAACCCGCACTATTTCATTCCCCGCCGACATCAATAATGGGTGAAATAATGGGCGGGGTGTGAAACTAGAGGCGTAATTTTACGCCGACGGGATTTTACGATCCCGCCGAAGGCAATGGACTTTTGAACTGCTCGCCCTCGCTGCGGTAGGACCGTAAACTTCCAAGTCAACTCGACCCCAGAAGCTTCAGCCACCACTTCCCCCGTCCCCAGGCCAGCTAGATCAGTCCCATGACACAGCTTCCCCACTGACGTTAATTTTAACCGGGCTGGCTGGTCGGAAAACCCATGCCCGATATTGCACCATACTTGCAACGGCTGTGCGAAACCAGCTTTGCCCCGGATTCCACTTGAGTTCTGTCGGGAATGCCTGTTGGAATTAGCCCCATCCTCTTTCTGAATCTGCAGCATTGCAGCCTGGACACCGTGTGGGCATCCAGCTCTTTCCAGGCAGACTCCCCTTCCACAGCTACAGATGCAGAGGCTGGAGTGTGACAGTATTAGACACCCTTCACAGTTATGCCAGCAATATGTAAATAATAATCTATATCATAGAACATTTTGCATTCATGTTTTCGTTGTATATAACTCAATCTTTTGGAATATACATTAATTCGCCAAGGCTAGATTTAAAATGCTTTCTATGGTCAGTCTTGACAGGGCCTGTTTTATTGAAAATAGGTGAAACATACAGGAACAGTAGCATTGTGTTTATACTGGGGGTGGGGGGGGGGGGGGGGGGCGGGAAACAGAACGCGCTGGAAACACTCAGCAGATCTGGCAACATCTGTGGAGAGAGGAACAGAGTTCACATTCCTGGTCAATGACCTTCTATCTGAGCCTGACTCCAGCCGCCTCTTGAGCTCCGAAAGCCAGGGCTCAAGGTTTTGCAGCTGGTGACACTTCCTGCGCATGCGGTCGTCTAAGACATCAGGTGCATCTACCACTTCCCACATATTACAGGACACGCATTCCCCATGAACAAGCTGCCTTGCCATGGCTTCAATTTGCTTCTTTTACATTTACTTTGATTTACTTTTATCAGCTTTTAACAGAGGGGAT
This sequence comes from Carcharodon carcharias, assembly GCF_017639515.1. Taxonomy (NCBI): domain Eukaryota; kingdom Metazoa; phylum Chordata; class Chondrichthyes; order Lamniformes; family Lamnidae; genus Carcharodon; species Carcharodon carcharias. The sequence continues at coordinate 2,520,604 of NC_054505.1, read as the reverse complement.
GAATGGGGAAGGCGGACAGGGCAGGAAAGGATGACTTGTGTTAGGGTGGAAGTTAAGAGAGCTGATGTTGCCGGAGCTGCTGAGATTACCAATGTCAAGGGAAGCACCAACTTTATACTGTGCTTGCCAACCAATTGCCACTCTCTTCTCATGCAGTATAAAGTTGTTGTTTCCCTCTGACATGGGTCTTCTTGTGATTGTCCTGATGAGTGCAGGATGAAAAGCTTTGACAGAATGTCCCTTTTCACACTCCTGCCACCTTTTGTTCCATGACAGCTTTGTTATTTAATTCTCCTTAACTCTTTCCTATCCCAGACATTCCGTTTTGTTCTTCAACCCCCCTCCCTCCTTTCAACAGCATAACATCCACCACAATTCTACTTCTCTTCGGTTTTGAAGAATTGTTATATCGGACTTGAAACGTTACCCATGTTTCTCTCTCCACAGATGCTGCCAAACCTGCCAAATCTTTCCAACACTTTCTGTTTTTATTTCCAATTCAGATGTACTTCAGGTGTTCGGCAGCATTTTGCTTTTACACTGGATACATTATAGGGCATCCCAGCATTCTCTAAGGGATTGGAACCTGCTGCATAGTCATGGCAGCCAAAGGGAGGAAACTTGCTGCACCAACAGTTAACAACGCCTCCCTCGAGCGCCTACTGGGCCCAGAGTTCTAGGCTTATGACATGGAGACACGAGTTCAGGTCCCATCCCAACAGCTGAGGAATTGAATTTACATTCTTTTCATTAAGAGTTAAAAAAAATGGTCTGAAAGAAAGGAATCTCAATAATGGTGGCCATATAACTAACGGTGGCATCTGGTTCACTAATACCCCTTTACGTAAGGAAAGCTGCCATCCTTACCCGGACTGATCGACATGTGACCTCAGACCCTATCATGAAACTAGTAATGTATATAATATGTTGGAAAATATTTTTCTTTTAAAATGGAGGTTTAGTCTATGGGTGTGTCTTAATTAGATTAAAGCCAGCTAGTCTTGGTGCTTTGATGTGTACTAGTTTTGGGATGTAAGAGAGATAGGGTGCACTTACGTTTTTCGAATACAGCATTCAGGAAGTGGAGTGAAAATTGACACATTTCTAGCAGCTACCAGGCAATAGGTTTACCTTATTAATAAAATTAATACTGCGAAAGGGATTTCATTGTTAAAATGTGAAGTTCAGATAGATTGCTGACACAATGAGAATTAACGTTCAATGGGGCTGGTAGGTATAACTTCAGTAGTTTTCAGGTGTGCAGAGCAGAGACAATGTGAGATCAAAAGGCAGCTGTAATCCTCCAACTGGCTCCACAGTGAAAATAACCTCATTCTGAATTCATAAGGTGACAATGCTTTGCCTGGTGTTTGGTTAAGTCTATGTTGCTGTTGCCTTAATGGAGATTAGTTTGGGAATTTGTAACAAGTTATGATTGTAGTAATTTGTAGTCATGTGTATATATATTTTAACCTATGTAAATTAATAAAATGTTTCATTTAACTTAATGTAACATCTTGAGAACTAGTGGCCTGATTCCTGAGTTTGGATTCGCATCTCAAATGTAAAATTATAGGTTATGACAGTTGTTTAAAGTTTCCCTCTGGGATTTTTAAATATCTCAGCTTTCCCAACTGCATCAGTCATAACAGACCCACAAGCAATGTGGTTGACTCTGAACTGAAATGTCTGAACAGGCCATTCATCCGTATGCAAACATGTGGCTCAGCAACACCTTATCAGGGGCAATGAGGGATGGGCAATAAATGCAGTCTTGCCCACATTCTAAGAAAGTCTAACATTTACACACACAAAAAAGCTGTGATTTCATTGGAATAATGAAGCAGAGAGGGAGGACTCTCAAAACATCTACTTGCCCCATCTCCCTATAAGTGCAATTCAATTTGCTCATAATTCTCCCTTTTTTAAGTCTTTACTGCTCAGAAAATGTATAATTTTGTCCATAAATGCTTATGGTTGATCATTAAGACTTTATATTAGTGCATCAAAAACTGCAAAATAGGAAGTCTATAACCTGCTGTACCATCACAGAACATAGCAATGCAGAAACACTTAAAAAAGCTGTTTACCCCCAAGAGACAAATTGTTTAGGATCAATATGTATCAAAACTTTGGTAGCACCCTAACTGGGGTATTCTGACCAATTCTGGGCCCCACAATTTAGGAAGTCTTCACAGAGGGTTGAGAAAAGATTGACGAGAATATTTCCAGGGATGATAGACTACAGTTATGTAGACAGATTGGAGAAGCAGGGGTTGATCTCGTGAGGGACTAGGAGGTTGAGAGGAGATCTGATAGGTGTATTCGAAATAATTTGGGGTGTAGAAGGTATAGAATGAGAGGAAGAACTCTCATTGGTGGAATAATCGAGAACCAGAGGGCACGGGTTTAATGTAATTGGCCAAAGAAGCCAAGGAGCAATGACACCATAAGGTGAAAGGTTTTTGTTCCAGGAAGAGACTGGTTGGGATCAAGAATGCACCACCTGAGAGTTTGGTGGAGGGATGCTCTATAGTCATACTTACAGAAGCAATTGGATAAGCAGAACTTAAGTGAGAAAAATTCCGGGCTATGGAAAAGCATGAAGGAGGGCAACTTGCTAGGTTTTTCCTTCAAAGAGGCGACATGGATAGACAGGGATGCATGGCCTCCTTCTGTGCTAAAACCATTCTATGACTCAAGCCTGTTCTGCCATTCAGTGAGATCATAGTTGATCTGTGGCCCAATCTATATTTCACCGTTGTCCCATAGCTCAACAGATTTCAATAGTTATACCAACCTCAGATTCATAATTAACAAATAATTCAACATCAATGTTGATTTGTGGGAGAGGTTTCCCAACTTCAGCATCATTTTGTGTTTAGAAGTTTTTCATCATAATGCTTATGAAATATCTTGACCTAAACTCTTGTATAATGTGCCCCCTTCTCCTAGCCTCCCCAACTGAGGGAAACAGTTTTCCCACTATCTACTGATATGTTCCCCTGATATTTTTAATTCATTCACAGGATGTGGGCATCACTGGCTGGGCCCAGCATTTGTTGCCCATCCCTAATTTTCCCTTCAGAAGGTGTTGGTGAGCTGTCCTCTTGAATCACTGCAGTCTGTGTGGTGATGGTGCACCCACAGTGCTGTTAGGGAGGGAGTTCCAGGATTTTTGTCCCTATGGTGTAGGTACACCCACAGTGCTGTTAGAGAGGGAGTTCCAGGATTTTTGTCCCTGTGGTGTAGGTACACTCACAGCGCTGTTAGGGAGGGAGTTCCAGGATTTTTGTCCCTATGGTGTAGGTACACCCACAGTACTGTTAGAGAGGGAGTTCCAGGATTTTTGTCCCTGTGGTGTAGGTACACCCACAGTGCTGTTAGGGAGGGAGTTCCAGGATTTTTGTCCCTATGGTGTAGGTACACCCACAGTGCTGTTAGAGAGGGAGTTCCAGGATTTTTGTCCCTGTGGTGTAGGTACACTCACAGCGCTGTTAAGGAGGGAGTTACAGGATTTTTGTCCCTATGGTGTAGGTACACCCACAGTGCTGTTAGGGAGGGAGTTCCAGGATTTTGACCCAGTGACAGTGAAGGAACGGCCTATATATTTTCAAGTCAGGATGGTGAGCAACTTGGAGGGGAATTTCCAGATGGTGGTGTTCCCAAATATCTGCTGCCCTTGTCCTTCTAGATGGTAGTGGTCATGGGTTTGGAAGGTGCTGTCGAAGGAGCCTTGGTGAATTCCTGCAGTGCATCTTGTAGATGGTACACATACTGCTGCTACTATGCGTCTGTGGTGGAGGGAGTGAATGTTTGTGGATGGGGTGCTGATCAAGTGGGGCTGCTTTGTCCTGGATGGTGTCGAGCTTCTTGAGTGTTGTGGGAGCTGCACTTACCCAGGCAAGTGGGGAGTATTCCATCACACTCCTGACTTGTGCCTTGTAGATGGTGGACATGCTTTGGGGAGTCAGGAGGTGAGTTACTCGCTGCAGGATTCCCAGCCTCTGACCTGCTCTTGTAGCCACAGTATTTATATGGCTGGTCCAGTTCACTTCCTGATCAACAAATGTCTTGAAAAAAATCGATCAGATAAACTTTTGATCTTCTAATATCAGGGATATGTAACCGTAGTTTATATTTCCTCTTAACTTAATGCATAAGATCCGGGTATCATCCCGGTATATATACCCTGCATTACATCCTCAGGTGCCCTCAATGCTCACTGCTCTAATCCACTGTGTCCCCACTGACTAGTTACTCAACATAATCAAGTTAAAATGCTATATTCCCTGTAGTCTTCTTTTTGCACTTCATCAATATTGGTCATTTCTCTCATTTCTGAGTGAGTTTGTACATTGTCAGAGGAGTTGTATTGAATTGGTGCTACTCACTGTGTTTAGTGCAGTCAACATCAGCTGAAGAGGCTGGAATGGAACACATTGTAAGGGAAAAAAAGGTGAAGAATTTGGTTAGAATATTGCAGACTGACCCCGCTGCAAAAAAAGTTGCTATTGCACCAGAGAAGCAAGTTTAAAGTAATTCACAAAATCAAACAGAAATGACAAGTGGAAACATTTATTTAAAGAATTATCTGATTTAGAACCCACTGTAATAACAGGCATAGGGAACAGGTTCAATGTTATCTTCCAAAAGGAAATTAGATGAGCAATTAAAGGGAACAATTGCAGGGCTTTATGAAAGTAGGATGATTTAGACAACTCTTTCAAAACACTGACTCTTCTCTGATGGGATTTGAGGCTGAAATAAACACAAAAAAACTGTTGGTAAAACTCAGTAGAGCTGGCAGCATCTGTGGAGTGAGATATAGAGTTAACTTGACTCTTCTTCAGAGCAAAATACAAGCAGGAATGTGACAGATTTTATACTGTTTAAGAGGGGGCAGAGCAGGTGGAGCAAGATAGAAGGTCAGGGAGAGGTGAGAGCTCAGGGGAGATTGGCAAAGTTGTCATGGACACAAGAATAATGGAGTGTTAATGATAATGTTAAAGACTAAAGAAGGTGTTAATGGTGGCATGATGTTAAGATAGCCGCATGTGTTAATAGCAGAACAAGGGTCAGTGCTGTGTGAAAGCACAAACATGTGACAGATGGCCCTGTGGGTGGGGGGGTGGGATGTCAGTGAAAAAGGATTAAAAAAATGAACAAATAAATGACAGGATTAAATGAATGTAACAAGTAAAAAAAATGAGTAAATAAAGAAAAATCCATTAAAAAGGGGGTCATGAGGACTCGAAATGTCAACTCTTTTCTTCTCTGCCGATGCTGCCAGACCTGCTGAGTGTTTCCAGGTAATTCTGTTTTTGTTACCAAAATGACTAGTTAGGCCAGAGAATCCCTATGTCATTGTGTGATCTACATTTCTGTTACTAAGTGTAGAAAGTTAAAGTCATTAAGGAAGCAGTGGAGAGGTAGGAGATCTAAAATATATCAAATGGTGGTTAGGGTTTGGAATGTCCTGTCAGAGACAGTGACAGAGGCAACATCTGTGAGAAAGCTGTTAAAATAGAGGAAGTGCTCTAAACGTTCCAAAGAGAGAAAAACAAAAGTCAATTTGGAAAGAGGAAGTAGGAGAGAGAGAGAGAGAGAGAGAGAGAGATGGAGAGACACACAGAGAAATGGGGAGACCAAGCGAGAGGCAGACAGAGAGATTGAGGGAGAAAGACAGACAGAGAGACAGGCAGAGAGAGAGGTGGGGGGGGGGGAGAGAGAGATCGAAAGAAACAAAGAGAAACAGGGAGAGCAAGAGAAACGCAGACTGAGAGGCTGAGGGAGAAAGACAGGCAGAGAGACAGGCAGATAGAGGAAGGCAGAGAGGGAGAGAGAGAAAGAGAGAGAGAAAGACAGAGAGAGAGAGAGAGAGAGACAGAGAAAGGCAGGGAAAGAGAAAAAGAGAGAGAGAGAGAGAGAGAAAGGCAGAGAGAGAGAGGGGGGGAGAGAGAGAGAGAGGAAGACAGAGAGAGAGAGAGAGAGAGAAAGGCAGAGAGAGAGAGAGGCAGACAGACAGAAATACACCAGAGAGGGAGAGAACAAGAGAGACAGAGAATGAGACAGAGAAAGAGAGAGAGAGACAGACAGAAATACATTGAGAGAGACAGAGATAGAAGGAGACAGAGGGCCAGAGAGAGAAAGGGAAAGAGAAAGTTAGAGGCAGAGAGACTGAGAGAGAGAGGAGGAAGCAGAAACAGCGAAAGAGAAAGTGAGAGGGAGAGAGAGGCAGGGAGAGACCCAGAAAAAGTAGAGAGAGAGAGAAATGGAGAGAGGAAGAGAGAAAGACAGAAACACACACACGCACACAGAAACAGAGAGATAGAGGGGTCGGAGAGGGAGGAAGAAGGAGGGAAAAAGAGAGAGTGAAACACACACACACATACATACACACACACACACAGGCAGAAACAGAGAGAGAGAGTGAGAGGAGAGGGAGAGAGAGAGACAGAGAGACCCAGAGGAAGAGGGAGAAGGAGAGAGGGGGTGAGAAAGAGAGAGAGAGAGAGAGACAGAAACACACACAAACACACACAGAGGCAGAAACAGAGAGAGAGCGAGGGAAAGAGAGAGAGGGAAAGAGAGAGAGAGAGACAGAGGGAAGGAGAAGGAGACCAAAATAAAGACATTTCAGAGAACTGGAGCAGGCGTGGCTTGTTGAACTGGGAAAGGCAGGCAAATAGGACTAAGGGCAGATCTCCTTAAACGAGAGAGAGAGGGAGAGAGAGAGAGAGAGAGAGGGAGAGAGGGAGAGAGAGGCCCCAGAACCATTGTGGGATGGGCAGGGCAAATGGACTAAGCATCAAACCTTTCCTGAGTGGGGGAATGGTGCCAATTGATCCCACTTTTACCATCACCTTCTATCAATTTACCCACATTGTGCACAAAGTCAGTGAAGAGAAACACAGAGGGAGTTGGTGGAGGAGGACAGGGAGTGTGGAGTTAGGGACAGGATAGCAAATTCAGTTAGAAATGGCTAGAAATGAGGAAGCTGAATTAGAAGTTAGGAGCAGATACTCAGCGTTACCAGAAATAGACAGTTGTACTCATTGCATATCAGTTTTGGGGCCACTTCTGCTTACTGTGAATATCAATGGTTTATATATAGGGTTAGAGGCAGTGATGACCATACCTGAAATTAGTTGAAGGAGGAAGGGGGATGGCCAATAAGTCTGAATGTTATAGGAAGCTGCAAGGGGTTATTAATGAGAATCATTAATTAGTAATTACTAATTAATTGTAAGTAAGGATGCAAAAGTCTGGAAATGTGAGGTTTTAGAGTTTTTAATTAATACGTGTTAACCCTTAAACCTGGCCTTGCATATATTTTTACTTTCATATATAACGTTTGAACCCTCTCCCAATATCTCCCATCGAAATCCATCTGCACCTTCTCTCCCTCTTGAGTTCGTCCAGCTTCCCCTGAAGTGCACCCATGCTGTTCAAGTCGACCACTCTGTGTGTTAACAAATTCCACATTCCCCCCTCTCTCTGGATAAAGAGGTTTTCCCAACTTCCCTTATTGGGAATATTAGTGATTGTCTCATAGTCATGGCCCTCATATTTTCTACATCTCCCCCTTTTTCACATTTAAACAACCTTAAAGACTTCAATCAGCTCAATCCTCAACCTTCTCTCTTCCAGGGGGAGGAGCTGGTAGCCGATAGCTTTACAGCATGAAACCTGTTTAGGTAAAGGATGGGGCGAGAGCTGACAGATGTTGGGGTGCAGGGACATGCTGGGTGTTCAGTTTCACAAGATATTGCAAATCAACACCTCAAGTGTTGAAAGTCAAGACTAATAGAGAACTGATCGCAGGACAGGATGAAAAGAGATGAACTCTTGAGATGTGATGGTGAATCCATATGCATCATGAGGAATAGCTGAAATGGTGAACTATGGGCAGTTTTGGTATGCACACTATGGAAAACACAGCTTGGCAATAGAATTCCTAGATTCGAGGATAATGTGGGAGAGGAAGTCTTAAGAGATGAACTCTCGAGATGGGATGGTGAACCCATATAAATCATTAATAATAGCTCCAGTGGAGTGTTATGTGCAGTTTTATTGGAATAATGTTGTTGGAGCAGAGAGTGAGAGAGAGTAGGTCTTGGCCTGCGATGAGGAAACAGCAGTATGAATGTAGAGTTCGACAAAATAAAAGCATTTTATATTGAATGGCCATTTGTGCGAGGTGTTACAAACCATTGAGTGACGGTGGTGACTCGGTAAAAGAAACAGATTCTTTCGATTCATGTTCATTCCACCAGATACTTGTCTTGATTAGGTGAGATGTAGGATATAAGAGCAGGGAGGCTATGTTGGAAATGGATGAAACACTCGCTCGGAGACAACCGGAATACTGCGCACAGTTCTGGTCACCAGCACTAAAGGGGAGTTTTAATTGTGTTGGGGACAGTATGGAGGAAATTTAACAGGATGTTGTCTGGACTGAAGGTTATTACTTATGACAGAATATTCCATAGGCTCTGGTTCTAGTCTTTGGGACAGAGGAGGCTGAATGGAAAACTAATTTGCATTGTATAAAACGATGAGGAGCCCAAATAGAGGGTCTGGATAGGAAACCCCTACACTCCCCTTGGATGAGGGAACACGGGGGCAGGGGCATAGATATAGGGTAATGGGTAGAAGGCTAAGAGGAAATTCAAGGGGATTTTTTTTTAAATGGAGTGGGAATCTGAAACTCTCAGACTCCAAAGCGGTAGAGGCAGAAAGCCTCACAACATTAGAAAGAAATACTTGTATATGAGCTTCTAGTGTCATTGGCTGCAAGGATAGGGGCAGCAGCTGGACAGTGGGATAATGTTGACTGGGCCAATCAAAGCTGTAAACTTCCACAAATGTATGATTAGATGAAGTGACTGAGGCCCTGAAACAAGGAGGGACACAAGGAAGTCTACTTTTCCGTTTTTTTTGAAGGCAGGTGACATGCTAAAATTTACACTTGAGTGTAACAAGCTTGTGGATTACACTAGTTGAATTATTGACTGTAGGCTGGGCAATGTGTTTATAAAAAAAATGCTCCTTTCTCGTTCATGAGATGTGGGCGTCGCTGGCTGGCTCAGCATTTATTGCCCATCCCTAACTGCCCTTGTTTAGAGGGCACTTAAGAGTCAGCCACATTGCTGTGGGGCTGGAGTCACCTGTAGGCCAGAGCAGGCAAGGGCGGCCGAATGTTTTCCCTAAAGGGTATTAGTGAACCAGATAGGTTGATGGTTTCATGGTCATCATCAGACTTTCAATCCCCCTCAGTACACCGACCAGATAAGTGACTGTAAAGCTCCTGGGGGCTGGGTGAAGGAATTTGGGATGAGCACAACCACTTGAGATTGCTCCTTTGCCTGACTGCTCCTCTGCCTGACTGAAGGGTGAAGGCCCACATGAATTCATAAGCCTCCAACTGCCTGTGTTCCTGTTGTCACCCAAGTGAATTGCTGATTCACTGAGTAACGAGTTACACATAAATTACAACAGAATCAACCCTTTCCGCACAACGAGTTGTGGTTCATGTTTTTTTTCTCTCCCCTCTACATACTTAGACTCACCCTAAAGACATTACTTAACAGTCCCATGCTAGTAATTTAAGACAAAGATCAGGCAATGGAGTAGGTTTGGGTGGGGTGCTGTGGGTGAGGGGATTTTAAGCATTAGACAGATGATTATCAGCACGTCAAGGGTCTTCAAAAAGAGGAAACCGATAACCATCTAATGCAAGGAGCGAATAACTGAGTGTGTGGAAATGGCCAGTGAGTGAGCTGGTGAGTGGAGGTGGGGGGCGCGGGGTGGAGTGGGGGTTGGGGGTGGGGGAGGGAGCGAGGGTTTGGAGGGGGAGGGGAGGGGTGGGGGTTGTGGGGGGAGACCTTCCACAGAAAGGGTAGAGGAGGGACAAGCTGAATGGAGAAAGAGAAGGAGGTTATGAGTGAAGGGAGAGCCCTTTCACAGATAGGGCCCAGGGGCATTAGGCCAGATTGGGAAAGGTGATGGGAATGGGATTAAGGGGAAATTCCTTCAGGGAGAGGATGCAGGGGGCGAGGGGCTGAGGAGACGAATGTGGGAGAACGCGCCATGCAACAGGACTTTGGGAAGAATTTATTCAGGGCGATGACCTAATGACTAGGAGCAGGAGGAGGCCATTCTGCCCATCTAGTCTGCTGATCTGAATGTGGCCTTAACCCCGCTTCCCTGCCCGTTCCTCGGAACTCTCGACTCCCTTGCCAAGCAAAATATCTTCCCAACTCCGCCTTAAATATATTCACTGACCCAACCTCCACTGCTCTCTGGGGGAAAGAATTCCACACTGTGACAACCCTCTGAGAGAAGAAATTCCTCCTCATCGCCATCTTAAATGGGAGACCCCTCTTTTCCTGAAACTGCCCTCCTTAGTTCCACGCTCCCACACGAGGGGAGACACCCTCTCAGCATCCACCATGTCACGCCTTAATCGGTCTCTCACATATTCCCATTTGATCACCACTCATTCTTCCAAACTCCCCATGGGTGTAGGCCCAACCTACTCAACTCTTCCTCATGAGGCAAATCCTTACAACCCCCAAGCGTGGGAGGCTTCGATCTGTGGCCTGAGTTCAAAGTTCAGTTGATCAAATGGCCTTCGGGATTTGAGCACGTAAGCCTGGTTGATGCTTCCAGGGCAGTACTGAGGGAGTGCTGCTGTGTCAGAGGTGCCAGAAGCTGAGCCGCCGCGGACTCCTGCTAGCACTAGGAGGTGCCCTGAATAATTTGAAGGGTTAGTGGGAGTTGAAAATGGAACTTGATAAGGTTATTGAAGGCAGTAGGTGGAATTCTGCATGAGTTTCTGCACTTTCGTTCATAAATAAAACTTACAGAATACTGAAAGGCCTGGATAGAGTGGAGGTGGGGAAGATGTTTCCATTAGTAGGAGAGACTAGGACCCGAGGCCACAGCCTCAGAGTAAAGGGAAGACCTTTTAGAATAGAGATGAGGAGAAACTTCTTTAGCCAGAGACTGGTGAATCTATGGAATTCATTGCCACAGAAGGCTGTGGAGGCCAGGTCATTGAGTGTATTTAAGACCGAGATAGATAGGCTCTTGATTGGTAAAGGGGTCAAAGGTTATGGGGAGAAGGTGGGAGAATGGGGTTGAGAAACTTATCAGCCATGAGTGAATGGCGGAGCAGACTCGATGGGCCGAATGGCCTAATTTCTGCTCCTATGTCTTATGGTCTTATGATAATCATGCTTTGAAGGATTGGGGGTGGGGGGGGGGGGCTGGGGGGGTGGTGGTAGTGGGGGGATGGTGGGGAGATGGCAGGAGGAGGTGTGGGGGCTGGTGGATAGAGTCGAAAGATTTGTGTGAACAGGGAGACATTAGTTCCAAGTTCCAAAGGATATGGATCCAAGTTCATAACACATTAAAACCGATCTCCAGGTCCATGGGGCCATGAATAAAACCCGTTCAATAACAGGCGGTATAACAAGCTGTGTTGATTTTGAAATTGGAGATGCAATGGAGAATCTGAGTAAGGTCACAGCTGAGTGATGTGTGCACCCTTGGGATCAGCTTCGTAGGCAACATGTTCCAGAGCCACAGCAGATTCACTGGGATGCTGCCTGACATGATGGGATATAGCGATCAATGGTGGACTTTAAAACAAAGGGCCTGATTCATCTTGAAAAATAAAACAAAGAGGGACTCAGAGCTGATTTCAAAAAAAGTGTTAACAATAAATTTATATGATGAATAGTTATAGTGTAATTCCCTTGGAGGAAGGGAGAATCCAGGACAAGAGGGAATGACATTTAAATTCGAGCCAAGCCATTCATGGGATATGTAAGGAAGCACATGAAGGGGATTGGAAACTTGGAACTCCCAATAGATAGCTTTTGAGGTTGTGCCAATGTGTATGTGTGTGTGCATGTGTTTGTCTGTGTCTGTGTGTTGGTGATTTGTGAGTGAGTGTTTTTGTGCTTGTTTGTGAGAGGGTGTGTTACTGGGCGTGAATATGTTCATTTGTGAATAATTGCATGTGTGAGAGGGTCTGTGTGATTGTGTTTGTCAGTGTATGAGAGAGGCTTTGTATGTGTGTGTGTGTGTGTTTGTGTCTGTGAGTCCATAAGTCTGTGCGAGTCTGTGTGTGTGAAACAATGTGTGTCTGGCTAAGTGGCTCTGTGCGTGACTATGCTTCTGACTGAGTACGTGACTGTGTGACTGTGTGTGTGTATGTGTGTGTGTGTGTGTGTGAGACTGTGTGTGTATGTGAGTCTATGTGAGACTGTGTGTGAGAGAGTGTGTGAGACTGTACGTGTGACTGTGCAGGTGACAGTGCATGTGTGTGACTGTGTGACCCTGTGTGGCTGTGTGTGTGGCTCTGTGTATGAGAGACTGTGTGCATGCGTGTGTGTGTGTGACTGTGTGTGAGTGTGTGTGTGTGAGTGTGTGTGGGTGTTTGTGTGACTGTGTGTGTGACTGTGTGTGAGCTTGAGTGTGAGGATATGCATGCGTGTGACTGTATGTGAGCATGTGTGTGAGTGTGTGTGGGTGTTTGTGTATGTGAGAGTGTGTGTGTGTGTGTGACTGTGTGTGTGTGTGTGTCAGTGTGTGTGTCAGTGTGAGTGTGTGTAAGTGTGTGTGTGACAGTCTGTGTCTGAGAGAGCTTGTGTGTGTCTTTGTGTGTGATTGTGTGTGAGGAAGTGTGTGTGTGTGTATGAGTGAGTCTGTGTGTGACATAGTGTGACCGTGTGTGTGAGTGTGTGTGTGTGTGAGTATGTGTGAGTGTGATTGTGTGTGGGTGCTTGACTGTGTGTGTGTGTGTGTGCGTGAGAGTTTGTGTGTGTGTGTGTGTGTGTGTAACTGTGTGTATGTGAGTGTGAAACTGTGTGTGTGTGATTGTGTGAGTGTGTGTGTGTGAGTGTGTGTGGGTGTTTGTGTGACTGCGTGTGTGACTGTGTGTGAGCGTGAGTGTGAGGATATGCATGCGTGTGACTGTATGTGAGCATGTGTGTGAGTGTGTGTGGGTGTTGGTGTATGTGTGAGGGAGTGTGTGTGTGTGTGACTGTGTGTGTGATTGTGTGTGAGAGGAAATGTGTATGTGTGTGTGAGTGTGTGTGTCTCTGTGTGACCATGTGTGTGATTTGGTGTGTGTGTGTCTCTGTGTGACCATGTGTGTGATTTGGTGTGTGTGTGTGACTGTGTGTGTTTGAGAAAGTTTGTGTGTGTGTGTCTGTGTGAGTGTGTGTGTGTGTGCGAGACTGTGTGTGTGATTGTGTGAGCGTGTGATTTTGTGTGTGTATGTGTGTGAGAGGGAGAGTTTGTGTGTGCGTGTCTATGTGAGTGTGACTTTGTGTATGTGGTTGTGTGTGTGAATGTGTGTGAGTGTGTGTGTTTGACTGTGTGTGTGTGTTTGTGTGTGTGTGTGACTGTGTGTGAGCGTGTGTGTGGGGCTCTGATTTGAACATATCAAACCAGATTAATAGATTTTTGTTAGACAAGATTTCAGGGATCACAAATTAATAAATTTCAGCACAGCTATAAAGAGCATGTTTAATGGGCTGAATGGCCTCTTCCTATCTCTATGCTCCTCAAGTTAGGAAAGACAGTAAAGCAAAGAAAGGTAGCATCCAATCATGAGGGACCTAGAACAAAGAGATATAGGAACGGGATTCAGTGTGAGATTTCAGAGAGACTGAGGTGTTGCAGCTCATTTAGGGAGTCTGAGCTGCTGCGGCAGTGCACAATGTTAACTTGCAATTGTTAATGTGTAGCTTTGGATAGTGATGTTGGTGTGTCCAGTTCTCCTTCCATCACATGGATTATCAGGAATCTTTCCTGCTTTTAGCGCCTGCGGCTGTTGGGTTTGATATACAGGTTCTCCTCATTAGCAACACACCTTCCTGTACATCATGTTCTGGGTAGGGAACTGAATACAACCACCTATCTCAGAATAAGGAACGCTAGCCACCGCCCCACAAGACCCCCACATCGACAGGAGAGGGACACTGTAATTATACAATGTGTTGTGAGGTTGAGCACCATGTGTAAGGGGCTGGAGGAGAGCTCCTGTGAGCAGGCAGGGACCATCCAGGCAGATGTTTGAACGGGGAGAGCTTATGATGGGACATGAGAGCAATACCGGCCCATGGGAATAGGACCACAGCTTGTACAGAGGACGAATGACAACAGTGACTACTTAGGCAGGGAAACCAGTTTCAGTCTTGCCATGCCTGTGTCATTGTCTAAGCAGTTAGGAGCAAGACAACTGCAGCTGGCTCCACAACTGTAAAAATAACGGGAAATGGGAGGAGTCTGGGCAGATGGAGGACTGAGCAGTTGATTAAACTCTACAATATGGAGGATAAATAGACATTAACACATAGTTGGAGTACAACTCAGGCAGAATAGGATGCTGTCTGCTATGAGGAAACACAAAAATGGGAGAAAATGGTGGAAGAGTTGGGGCTGTTTGCTTTTGAGAAGAAAATATAAAATGATGATTTGACATAAATGCTAAAAAAAACATTGAGAGAAGGTGTTGGAGAGACAGAAATAGATTCCTTCCAAAAGTTGAAAGCAGTCAGGGCTGTTTTATCTGAACGTCCCACTTTTCCAGTAATCCTGCTTTTGTGTGTTAGGAGTGAAGGGACAATGATTTAAAGTGATGATCCAGGGTAATGTTCGGGTCTTATTTTTAACAGGCAGTGTGCTATGAAGACAATAACGTTATTTTTAGTGGTGGAAGATGAATCAGTCAGCGCTCAGGAGAGGGGAGTAGAAACCCCTTGAAGGAAGGAACAACACAGAACTTGCAAACGGCAAGTGAGGGGGTCGGGGTGGAGGGAACCACTCTTAGTGACGGGGCGCAGAAGAGATGGGGTGAATGGTTAATAGGAGAGTGGGATGGGAGTCAAGGGAGTTTCCCTAAGGAGAGATCACAGGAGGGGATTGGGGGAAGGGGGAAGGGGCAAGGGCAGTGGGATGAAGGGGAAAGGGTTTTTCTTTTGCCCCCATAGTGTGAGCACAAGGGAGATGGCCCGAATGGGGAATTGGAATTAGGCCAATTGGGGAACTGTTTCAGAGACGGGGCACTCCCTGGATCATTCATTCCGCTGCATGAAAACTCAATGAATTTTAGTTAATAAACATCTTTCTTCGGCGGACTAATGGGCGACACAGTAAACAACTGCGCAGGGTTCGCATTTTGAAATCTATATACGTGTTTTTGTGTTAAATAATCCAATTGAACACCCGTACAAGGATAGCTGTGTGGCCTATGGGTGTGTTAGTTGGGGACACTTAAGGGACAGAGGAGAAAACCTCGCATTAGCCACGAATACTCTGCATACAGCGTTGAGAAAGAGCTGAGACCTCAGGACAAGGGCAAGGCAACATCACCGTGCATTTATACAGCGCCTATCCCTTTGATAAATGTCGTAAGGCCAGTCACAGGCACATGACTAGACCAACAACAAAGAACACTGAGGCCAGGGTCTCTATCTGATCAAAAGGGGAGATTTTGAAGGCGCCGTTTCAAGGGGGTGGAGAGGTATTTGGGCCTGAGGAAGCGGATTCCAGAGGGTGAGCCCAAGTGGATGAGCGAAACGACACTGGTATGGAGGAAGGGGAAGAAAAACAGATCTTAGAGGGTTGTGTAGCTGGAAGGCTTCAGAGCGAACAGGAGGGTTAGAGTTGTCGGGGCTGGAGGAGGTTACAGAGATAGGGAGGGAAGGGGTGAGGGAGGGATTTGAAGAGGAGGATAAGAATTGTCGGGGCTGGAGGAGGTTACAGAAATAAGGAGGGAGGGGGCGAAGGGCTAAGGAGAGATTTGAGCAGGATCATGAGTATTGTGGGGGTTGGAGGCAGTAACAGAGACAGAGAGGCTGCAGGCAGCCTTCGTCCGTAAGACCATAAGACATAGGAGCAGAAATTAGGCTATTCGGCCCATCGAAACTGCTCCGCCATTCAATCATCGCTGATAATTTTCTCAACCCTATTCTCCTGCCTTCTCCCTGTAATCTTTGATCCCCTTACCAATCAAGAACCTATCTATCTCGCTCTTAAATACACTCAATGACCTGGCCTCCACAGCCTTCTGTGGCAATGAATTCCATAGATTCACCGCTCTCTGGCTAAAGAAGTTTCTCCTCATCTCTGTTCTAAAAGGTTTTCCCTTTACTCTGAGTCCGTGCCTGTTCTTGGAGTTTAAACAGTGGAATGAGGATTTGAAAATCGAGGTGCAGGGCAGAGTCATCAAAGATGAATTTGTGGAGGCTCCAATATCAGGAACCGACCAGGAGAATGCCTCGACGCCTGGGATAGAAAAAGCAGAGTAAAGATCTCTGAGGTTATTATTTGAAAGAAACACGAGTATTGGTGTTTGAGGTATCTTAGAAGCAGTCGCTCGAATTGAGCTGCAGCTTCCTCATTCTAACCAATTCAACTGAGTTTAAGGATAAATGAACCTTTCCTTTTGTTTAAACCCCACCTTTCACTACCAGCCACAGAAATAAAGGGGGGACTTACCCTTCGTCAACAGAATTGAGACCATCTGGAGAATGGATTTCAGGGGGCAGACAGGCATCTTGCAGCAAAGCTGTGCTTGCCTATTCCTTTGACCGAGACAGGGGCGAAATATAATAGGGCCCAGATCGTGCCAGAATGGATTGGTTGCTGATCATGACGTGATGGGTAAGATGACTTTTATTTTTAGAGAAGAAGGGAGGTTCATGGTGCTGCTGAGGGCGAAAAGTTGTGAAAAATATAGTCACCTCGTGTGAACTTCTGCAGAGTGAGTGCTGGAGGTGCCAGTCCTTTTGCGAGCTGCACTTGCAGAGAGGTTGCTCTGTGTGAGTGAGCTGGAGGGAGTGCAGCCTCTGGAAGCTAGCAGTCCCATAGAGGAACGCCTCCCACCGCTGGCTGCTGCAGCTGTTGTGGATTGTAGCAGCTTTTGCAACCTTTCAAAATGATGATTCTCCCCCACCTTTCACACCAGGGTCAAGCGCCAGCTGAACTACAGGTTTCCTAGGTTCCATTTCTGACCAGAATCCTGGTGCTATTTCTCATTGGCAATGGTAATCATTTAACTCACAACTAACGTCACGAACACAGATTATCAATTCAACATCATATTGCTCGTTCTTTTCTGCTTTATAGCTGTAGGGGTGGGGGTTGTCTGCTTTGAAAATGGAAATTCTAATAATAAAAAGACTTGCATTGGCTTAGCGCCTGTCACGCTCACTTTGACTTCTCAATTGATGCCCTATAACCGACGAAGGGCATTTGCAATGCAGTCTCTGTTCTAATGAAGGAAATCTGGGAGCAAATTTATGCACAGCAAGCCCCCAGGAAACCGCAATCGGATCATCTCTGGGAGACAGTCGTCTTCATGTCACTCGGGTGATGATCCAGAAATCCAGGTTCAAACCCTCAGGTCAGGAGTTCGAGTCCCAGCACGGCCGACGGTGGAATTCGAGTTCAGTTAATAAATGTTGAATGGGAAGTTGCTGACAGTAATGGTGACCATGGTAACTAGGACGGATTTCTTTTTTTAAAAATATGATTCATTCTCATCTCCCTTCCATCATAAGGTCAGAAGTGGGGATGTCCATTGATGATTGCACAATGTCAGCACCATTCGCAAATCCTCAGATACTGAAGCAGCCCATGTCCAAATGCAGCAACAGCTGGACAATGTCCAGGTTTGGGCTGACAAGTGGCAAATAACATTCACGACACACAAGTGCCAGGCAATGACCATCTCCAACAGAGAGAAAATCCAACCATACCCCAATGACGTTCAATGACATTAACATCACTGAATCCCCCACTATCAACATCCTGGGGGTTACAATTGACCAGAAACTGAACTGGACCAGCTATATAAATACTGTGGCTACAAGAGCAGGTCAGAGGCTGGGAATCCTGCAGCGAGTAACTCACCTCCTGACTCCCCAAAGCCTGTCCACCATTTACAAGTCACAAGTCAGGAGTTCGATGGGATACTCCCCGTTTGCCTGGATGAGTGCAGCTCCCACAACACTCAAGAAGCTCGACACCATCCAGGACAAAGCAGCCCCGCTTGATTGACACCCCATCCACAAACATTCACTCCCTCCACCACCGACACACAGAGGCAGCAGTGTTTACCATGTACAAGATGCACTGCAGGAATTCACCAAGGCTCCTTCGACAGCACCTTCCAAACCCTCGACCACTACCATCTAGAAGGACAAGGGCAGCAGATAGATGGGAACACCAGCGCCTGGATATTCCCCTCCAATCCATTCACGATCCTGATTTGGAAACATGTTGGCGGTTTTGTCACTGTTGCTGGGTCAAAATCCTGGAACTCCCTCCCTAACAGCACTGTGGGTGCACATACACCACAGAGACAAAATCCTGGAACTCCCTTCCTAACAGCACTGTGGGTGTACCTAGACCACAGGGACAAAATCCTGAAACTCCCTCGCTAACAGCACTGTGGGTGCACATACACCACAGGGACAAAATCCTGGAACTCCCTAACAGCACTGTGGGTGTACCTATACCACAGGGACAAAATCCTGGAACTCCCTCCCTAACAGCACTGTGGGTGCACCTACACCACAGGGACAAATTCCTGGAACTCCCTCCCTAACAGCACTGTGGGTGTACCTACACCACAGGGACAAAATCCTGGAACTCCCTCCCTAACAGCGCTGTGGGTGCACTTACACCACAGAGGCTGCAACGGTTCAAGAAGGCAGCTCAGCCACCTCCTTCTCTTGGGGCATTTATACAGTTCACATTTCGAGTCCATATGACACTTCATCAGAACTGAGGCAAACTAGAAATGAGGTGAAATATAAGCTGGTTGAGGGCGCTGACACAGGTAGAGCTGGATAGAGGGCCTGTGATAGGTGGAGGCAAAGAAGAGATTGTCAAGGACATCATAGACAAGAAGACAAAGTGGTGTTGAAGCATTTGTGCTTCTTTATGTCCCCCCAGTGCAGGCAGTTGGGGATGTAGCTCAGTGGTAGAGCGCATGATTCGCTTGTATGCAGTTCCGGGTTCAATTCCCGGCATCTCCATCTTGACATTTGAATGTATCCGTGCACAGGATCTCACCTGGACACACACAGACTCGCTTCATATGTGTAGAAAGCGATCGTTCGCCAACATCCAAATTCAATGAAGGATGCGCCATCTGTCGGAATGGCTTCAAAATAAAGCTATTTACATAATCAAAGCAGCATCTGCGATTGTTCGTTGAAACATTTGTATCCTCAGTGTTTTGTGAGCTTGTTGACTCACGACACTCAGAGTTCAAGCACTCGTTCAATGCTTTGTGCCTTTGCGGCTGGAAGCATTCGCCCCGAATAGGTGATAACAGCAGAATAAAGGTGGTCGCTGTTTGGCAGCAAAATAACAGAATTTGCGAGCGCTGCAAGAGGCAGCTCATTGAACAATCCCAAACCCAATGACAGAGAGTTCCATCAGCTCCTCGCACTTGTTGTTGGGGGTGAGTTTGGAGGCAGGCTAGAGTGTTTCAGAATAGGTTATGGGTGAGTGAAAGGAAGAGTCTCTTTGTCTCGTGTTCAATGACACGTTTTTCATTCAATCTGCACGGCTATCTAACTTATCCCTCACCTCCTAAGCCCCAGCTGTCTTTCTGCCCTTTTTATCAACAGCACAGAGCCAATCACACCCCTATCTCTCTCCTCTGTTCGGAAGAGGACACATATTCGGCTCTGAAAACCACCTGCTTCTCTCTCCACTGTTGCTGCCAGTTCTGACAAGTTTTTCAGCTCTTTCTGTTTTCATTTCAGCTTCCAAGGGCTAAATTGTTATCACCCTCTTTCCGTCCACCAACACTTCTTCAGGCCTATTAGTTCTGAACCTTGTGGACATGTGCAGTCCAGCAGGGGGATGCAGGAGTTGCTGTCAGTGACTCTCCAGGGAGGGCGCTGTTGAGCTGCTCCGAGAACCGGGGAACTCCTCCTGTCCATGAGCCCCGCCTCCTGTTCCTGAGCTCTGTTCCCACTAAATTGCTGAACACCCAACTTCCCATCCTGGCTCCCAGGTCAGTCACTATTGTTCAGGGTTCTTTCCTGAGGCACCACCATCCGTTTCAAACCTGTTTAGTCATGTCACTTCTCTAGAAAACGTAGGGAAAATGAACTCTCTGCACCTGAAAGACACCGCTCCCATCTCCAAGCTCCCTCTCCCCTCCCAAGTCCCCGAATGTGTTGCCGACTTCAAAACATTTGCGCGTCATTTCCCGAGCTTCATGTTTGAAATTCTCCACGTGGGATTCAGCCTTTGATACCCAATCGAAAAGAGGCCTTTGCAAATTCACCAGCGAATCCATACATGGCAGTGACAAGGGTAAACGATGCACAATTACCTTTATAACTGGGAAATGGCAGATACATGGAAGTTCTGCTTGGCCTAAATAGCCAAGTGGTTATGGTACTGGGTTTGTAACCCCAAGATCAAGAGTTCAAATCTCACAATGGCAAAACTATCAAGAGTTCAAATCTCACAATGGCAAACTATGAAACAATGTAACTTCATCTGAAACAGATGGAAACAGGTTTGTACTCGAAAGAGTATCAAGAGTTCAAATCTCACAATGGCAAACTATGAAACAATGTAACTTCATCTGAAACAGATGGAAACATGTTTGTGCTCAAAAAAAGTTACATGGAAGTTCTGCTTGGCCTAAATAGCCAAGTGGTTATGGTACTGGGCTTGCAATCCCAAGATCAAGAGTTCAAATCTCACAATGGCAAACTATGAAACATGTAACTTCATCTGAAACAGATGGAAATGGGTTTGTACTCAAAAGAGTTACATGGAAGTTCTGCTTGGCCTAAATAGCCAAGTGGTTATGGTACTGGGCTTGCAATCCCAAGATCAAGAGTTCAAATCTCACAATGGCAAACTATGAAACAATGTAACTTCATCTGAAACAGATGGAAACATGTTTGTGCTCAAAAAAAGTTACATGGAAGTTCTGCTTGGCCTAAATAGCCAAGTGGTTATGGTACTGGGCTTGCAATCCCAAGATCAAGAGTTCAAATCTCACAATGGCAAACTATGAAATAATGTAACTTCATCTGAATAAGAACAGATGGAATCAAGAGTTCAAATCTCACAATGGCAAACAATGAAACAATATAACTTCATCTGAAACAGATGGAAACGGGTTTGTACTCGAAAGAGTTACATGGAAGTTCTGTACAGAACAGGCACGTTAAGGCATAAATAAAAATTAATAAATATTTCTGGGAAAATCTCAGCAGGTCTATCAGCATCTGTGGAGAGAGAAACAGTGTTAAGGTTTCACCTTCAATATAACGCTTCTTCTGAAATGAGAAGTGGTGGAATGTGCTGGAATTTCGGCTGTTGAACGCAAGGAGAGGGAGGACATGGAGCACAAATAAAAGAGTCATGGATTGGTTAGAGGCTTGGAGAGACTAAATTGCAAAGATGCCATGGAACAAAATGCAAAGAGAAGGGTAATGATAAAAGTAAAGGAACAAAGCAGTGGTCCAGAGCAGGCGTTATTAGCAGATTAAAGGTCAGCGCTGTCTGAAAGCCGAATAGCAGAATGTGTTAAAAGGAGAATAAAGGTCTGTGCTGACTGAAGTCAAAACACGAGAAAATGATCTAGACTGACAATCGGGGAAAATAATACAAATAAAGGGCAGAGTTCATGGTCTGAAGCTGTGGAATTCAGTTTTGAGTCCATAAGGCTGGAAGACGCCAAATTGGATGATGAGATTATTTTCTCACAGCTTTGTTGGGCTTCACTGGAACATTGCATCAGGCCCAGGACTGAAATGTGAGCATGAGAGCAAGATGCTGGACTGGAATGGCAAGCGCGGCGGGGCCATGTTTGTGGACTGAGCAGAGATGTTCTCAAAGTGGTCACCTAGCCTGTGTTGAGTTATCCCAAAGTAGAGGAGTCCACATTCTCAGCAGCGAATGCTATGGGCTAATTTTATATTTCCTTTGTTGTTTCATGGGAGGTGGGTGTTACTGGGAGGATCAGTTTTTGTTACCCATCCCTAATTGCCCTTGAACTGAGTGACTTCCTCGTCTCTTTCAGAGGGCAATTAAGACTCAACCACATACCTAACTGTGGAAAGTCACAAGTAGGGCAGGCCTGATAAGGATGAAGGTTTTCCTTCCCTGAAGGATGTCAGTGAACCAGATGGGTTTTTATTCAAAACGCTGGCGGTTTCATGGTCACCGTTACTGGGAGACGAGTTTCCAATTCCACTTATTGGTACCTAAATTTCGACTTGAACCCGTGTCCCCACTGGATAAACCTGGGGCTCAGCCACACTAATACAACCAGATTACAACTGTTACCCATCGTGAGTGCAAGAGGAAGAAGTAAATAGTTGCTTCACCTGAAAGGACTGTTCTTACTTAATTGTAGAACGGGTTCAGCGGGTGCAATTGAAGGTAACTGCAGAAAAATAAAAAGAGCTGGAAAACCTCATCAGGTCTGACAGCATCTGCGGAGCGGAATACAGTTCACCTCTCGAATCCATATGACACTTCATCAGAAGTGAGGAAAAATAGTAATCAGGTGAAATATAAGCTGGTTGACGGAGGGTGGGGGGTCACACAGGTTGAGCTGGTTAGAGGGCCTGTGATAGGTGGAGGCAAAGAAGAGTTGACAAAGATGGCATAGACAAAAGGGCAAAGGGGTTTTGAAACATTTGTGCTTCTTTACATCCCAGATGCCGGCAGGTGAGGATCCAGCTCAGTGGCCGAGCGCATGCTTCGCACGTGTGAGGTCCCGTGTTCAATCCCCGGCATCTTCGCCTCATTTTTTGAAGGCAGCCGTGCACAGATTCTCACATTGACACACACAGACATGGTAAATTCGCTTCATATGTGCAGAGAGCGATCATTCGCCAACATCCGAATTCAATGAAGGATGCGCCATCTGTCGGAATAGCTTCAAAATAAAGCTGTTGACATAATCAAAGCAGCATCTGCGGTTGTTCAATGAGATTTTTACCTTCAGTGTTTTGTGCGCTTGTTGACGCACGACACTCAGGGTTCAAGCATTCGCCCACAGTAGGTGATAACAGCAGAATAATGGTGTGCTCTGTCTGAGAGTAAAATAACAGAATGTGTTAGCGCTGGAAGAGGCAGCTCATTTGACAGTCCCAAACCCAATGACAGAGAGTTCCATCAGCTCCTCGCACTTGCTGTTGGGCGTGAGTTTGGAGGAAGGCTAGAGTGTTTCAGAATAGGTTATGGGTGAGTGAAAGGAAGAAACCTTTTTCATTCAATCTGCCCCGCTATCTGATTTATCCCTCACCTCCTTAACCCCAGCTATCCTTCTGCCCTTTTTATAACTGCACGGAGCCCGTCACACCCCTATCTCTCTCCGCTGTTCGGATGAAGGCGCATATCCGTCTCTGAAAACCACCCACTTCTCTCTCCACTGTTGCTGCCAGTTCTGACAAATTTTTCAGCTCTTTCTGTTTTCATTTCAGCTTCCAAGGGCTAAATTGTTATCACCCTCTTTCTGTCCACCAACACTTCTTTAGGCCTATTAGTTCTGAACCTTGTGGACATGTGCAGTCCAGCAGGGGGATGCAGGAGTTGCTGTCAGTGACTCTCCAGGGAGGGCGCTGTTGAGCTGCTCCGAGAACCGGGGAACTCATCCTGTCCATGAGCCCCGCCTCCTGTTCCTGTGCTCTGTTCCCACTAAATTTCTGAACACCCAAAGTCCCTTCCCGGCTTCCAGGTCAGTCACTATTGTTCAGGGTTCTCTCCTAAGGCACCACCTTCCGTTTCAAACCTGTTTAGGCATGTCACTTCATGGAAAAATGTAGAGATAATGAACTCTCTGCACCTGAAAGACACCGCTCCCAGCTCCAATCTTCCTGTCCTCTCCAAATTCCCTGAATGTGTTGCCGACTTCAAAACATTTGCCCGGCATTTCCAGAGCTTCATGTTTCACCTTAACTATGACGTTTCTTCTGAAATCAGGAGTGGTGGAATGTGGTGAGTTTTCGGCTATCGGACGCAAGGTAAGTTTGGAAGGTGGAACAGAAAAAAACAGGGTCATTGATTGATCAGAGGTCCGGGGACATTAAATTACAAAGATACCATAGAACAAATGGGAAAGAGAGGGGGAATGGTATGAGAAAGGGTACAAAGCATTGGTCCAGAGCAGGTGTCAATAGCAGAGTCAAGGTCAGCGCTGCCTGAAAGCAAAACATGAGGAAATGATATAGACTGACAATCGGGGAAAATAATACAAATAGAGGGCAGAGTTCATGGGCTGAAGCTGTTGAATTCAGTTTTGAGTCCATAAGGCTGAAAGACTCCAAATTGGAAGATGAGGTTCTTTTCCCACAGCTTTGAAGGGCTTCACTGGAACATTGTATCAGGGAGGGGTGTGTGAAATGTGAGCATGAGAGCAAGATGCTGGACTGAAGTAGCAACCGGGGCGGGGCCATGTTTGTGGACTGAGCAGAGATGTTCTACAAAATGGTCATCCAGCCTGTGTTGAGTTATCCCAAAGTAAAGGAGTCCATACTCTCAGCAGCGAATGCAATGGACTAATTTTATATTTCTTTTGTTCTTTCATGGGATTTGGGCGTCACTGGGAGGATCTGCCTTTGTTACTCGTCCCTAATTGCCCTTGAGCGGAGTGACTTTCTGGGCCCTTTCAGAGGGCAGTTAAGTGTCAACCACATTTCTATGTGTGGAAAGTCACAAGTAGGGCAGGCCTGATAAGGATGAAGGTTTTCCTTCCCTGAAAGGTGTTCAAGAACCGGGTGGGTTTTTACATCAATCGATGGCATTTCCATGGTCACCGTTACTGGGAGACGAGTTTTCAGTTCCACATATTGGTACCAAAATATCGACTTGAATCCGTATCCCCAGTGAATGAGCCTTGGGCTCAACCACACTAATACAACCAGATTACAACTGTTACCCTTCGTGAGTGCAAGAGGAACCAGTTAATCGCTGCTTCATCTAACACAAGTGTTTTTACTTAACTGTAGAACAGGTTCGGAAAGTGAAATTGCCTGTAACTACAATAACATAAAAATAGCTGGAAAATCTCAGCATGTCTGAGAGCATCTCCGGAGAGGAATACGTTTCACCTTTCGAGTTCATCTGACACTTCATCATAACTGAGGAAAAATAGAAATGAGGTGAAATATAAGTTGGTTGAGGGGGGTGACACAGGTAGAGCTGGATAGAGGGCCAGTGACAGGTGGAGGCAAAGAAGAGATTATCAAAAGATTCACAGACAAGAGGATAACCTTTTGTTGAAGCATTTGTGCTTATTTATGGGGCCTGGAATCGCGTCTGGGGATGTAGCTCAGTGGTAGAGCGCATGCTTCGCATGTATGAGGTCCCGGGTTCAATCCCCGGCATCTCCAGTTCAACTTTTGAATGCAGCCCTGCGCAGTTTCTCACCTTTGCACACACCGACATGGTAAACTCGCTTGATATGTGCAGAAAGGAACCATTTGCCAACCTCCGAATTCAATGAAGGATGCGCCATCTGTCGGAATGGTCTCAAAATAAAGCTGTTTACATAATCAAAGCAGTGCTTGTTCATTGACACAACCATGAGGGCCCACAGCCACACATATTCGCCTTCAGCATTTTGTGTGCTTGTTGACTCACGACACTCAAGAGTTCAAGCGCTCGTTCAGCAGAGTCCATGTCTCTGCTTTACGGTGCCTGGGAGTTTGTGGATCAGTCCAGTTCGGTAAGTAACTCCCCCTGAGTATGGTGTCACATTCTAGGCTGCACTCTTTAGGAAGGATGCGAAGGTTTATGAATGGGTTACACTGAGGTTATAACCAGGGGCCCTCGAGCGACAAGAAGATTCAGTTCCGCAGAAGCTGTGCAGAGTCTGAGGCTTTTCGCCTTTGAGGTGGGAATGTTGACAGGAGGTTTGATAGAGGCGTTCAAAACCATGAGGGGTCTGGACAGAGTCGATGGGGAGAAACAGTTCCCAGCGTTTGATATCTTGGGTGGATTTGACATTCTTGAAACTTCGAGAAGCGATTCTGTCGAGATTGGGGGTGATTATATCGAGATTGGGTTTGATTGTATCGAGATTGGGGGTGATTATATCGAGATTGGGGGTGCTTGTATCGAGATCAGGCGCGATCATATCGAGATTGTTGGTGATTATATCGGTGCCTTGGCCATATTGGTAACCTGAACATGGGTCAATCGCACCTTCCCTGTGAATGAAGCCTTCACTTCTCCATCTCCCATCCACCCAGCCCAGGCTGTCATGGCGCTAGCCTGGCATTTCCAACCACATTATACCTTGGCGCTTCCTTTCATTTGTATCGCCCTTTCTGCATCTTTGGAAATCTCATTGCGTTCCTGCCGTCTCTTCCAAAATCCCCCTTCGCCAGGTATCACCAACTTATCATCAAAATCTTGGTACCCAGATATCTTCACTGCTGCTCTCTCTCTGCCAGGTGTGTGTGACTTCTCACCTCCTGTTAGTGCATCTCCAATTCAGTGTATCCTCTTCCCTCTGCACTCGCTGACTGTTCCCCTCCCTGAACCACTAATCACTAATCCAAAACTCATTCTGAAATACTCTTGCCTGACTCCACACTCATCCCCAACAACAAGAGCAATGAGCTGATGGAACCCTTTATCATTAGGCTTGGGACCCTCCAATGATCCGCCTCTTCCAGTAATAACACATTCTGCTATTTTGTTTCAGACGGTACCCACCTTTAATCACATACACTAGGCGAATGCATTATGACTTTATTACAATTACAGAATCACTCAGTGCAGGAGAGGCCCTTCGGCTCATGGAGTCTGCAGCGACAATTGAGAAACACCTGAACTACCTATTCACATTTACCATCACTTGGCACATAGCCTTGAATATTATGTCATGCCAAGCGCTCATCCATGTTCTTTTTACAGGATGCAAATCAACCCTCCCTCCACCACCCTCCAAGACAGCGCATTCCAGACCTTCCCCACCTTCTGGGTAGAAAAGCTTTTCCTCACATCCACCCTAAACCTCCTGCCGCTCACTTTGTACTTGTGTCCCCTCGTGACTGAACCTTTGGCTAATGCTAACTGGTGCTCCATATGCAACCTGTCCATAAAGCTCATAATCTTCTCCACCTCGATCCGGTCGCCCCCCAGGCTCCTCTGCTCCAGTGAAAACAATCCGAATCTTTGCAATCTCACTTCTTAACGTAAATGTTTCATCCCAGGCAACATCCTGGTGAATCTCCTCTGCACCCCCTCCAGTATAAGTACATCGTTCCTATAATGTGGCGACCAGAGCTGCACAGAGTACTCCAACTGTCGCCTCACCAAGTTTCTATACAACTCCAACATGACCTCCCTACTTTTGTAACCTATGCCTAGATTGATAAAGGCAAGTGTCCCATATGCCTATTTCACCACCCCACTAACATGCCCCTCTGCCTTCAGAGATCTATGGACAAACACGCCAAGGTCTCTTTGTTCCTCAGAACTTCCAAGTGTCATGCTGTTTATTGAATACTTCATTTTCAAGTTACTCCTTACAAACCGTTTCACCTCTTACATTTCAGGTATAAAATGCATCTGCCTCCTATCTGCCCGTTTGGCCATCCTGTCTATATCTCCCTGTAGCCCAAGGCACTCAACCTCACTGTTAAACCAATATTTGTGTCATCCACAAATTTACTAATCCTAGTCCCAACATAGTCATCTATGTCGTTTATATAAATGACGAATAATAGGGAACCCAGCAATGATCCCTATGGTACACCACTGGACACTACCTTTCAGTGACGAAAGCAGCCTTCTGTCATCACCCCCTACCTCCTGCTACAAAGCAAATTTTGTATCCACCTTATGAAATTATCCTGTATATCATGTGCATTTGCCTTCTTTATAAGTCTCCCATGTGGGATCTTTGCTGAAATCCACATAGACTATATGAACTGCACTCCCCTCATCTACACACCTGGTCACTGCAAAAACTCATTAGCACTATATTTCTATTGTGTTGAATAACACCTTTTTCATTCAATCTGCTACGCTCTCTAATTTATCACTTGTCTTCTTAGCTCCAGCTGTCCTTTTGTCCTTTTTTTGAACAACATTGAACCCATCACAGGCCTATCTCCCTCTTCTGTTCCGTAGAAGACTCATATTCGATGCGGACAGCTAACAGATTCTCCCTTCACTGATGCTGCCAGTCCTGCCGAGTTTTCCAGCTCTTTCTGTGTTTTCCTCCCCTTCCAAGGATTAAATGTTTCCCGCCCTCTTTCCACCCACCCTCACTTCTTTAGGCCAATTGCTTCAGAAGCGTTTAACATGTGCAGTCAGGCAGCGGAATGCAGGAGTTGCTGTCACTGACTCTCCAAGGGGGCGCTGTTGAACTGCTCTGAGAACCGGGGAACTCATCCCATCCATTCAACCTGCCTCATGTTCCCTTGGTGCTGTTCCCACTAAATTGCTGACCACCCAACCTCCCATCCTGGCTCCTGGATCATCCATATTGTTCACAGTTTTCTCCTGACACACCATGCTCTGTTTCAAACTTGTTTAGTCATTTCACTTGTCAAAAAATGTAGAGATAAGGAACTCTCTGCACAGGTCTCCATCTCCAATCTCCCTCTCCTCTCCAAAGCTCCTGAATACGTGGCCGCTTCAAAATCTTTTCCCATCATTTTGCAAGCTCCATGTTTCAAATTCTCCATGTGGGATGCAGTCCGTGTTATCCAATCAAAAAGAGACCACAGCAAATTCACAAGCGACTCCAAATCTGGCAGTGAAAGGGTTAACTCTGAACAATTACCTTTATAACGGGGAGATGGCGATTACATGGTATTTCTTCGCAACGCATACACTTAAGAATAGGAATAAATATAAAAGAGAAAGTGTTGGAAAAGTTCAGCGGGCCTGGCTGGATCAGTGGAGCGAGAAACTGGGTTAACGTTTCATCTTCAATATGACTCTTCACCGGAACTGAAAAGAGGGAGAATGTACTGGCTTTTCAGCTGTTTTGAACAAGGTGTTGGCAAAGTGGAGCAAATAAAGAGGGACATGAATTGGTCAGAGGGCGATGGTGGTTAAATTTCAAAGACGCAATGGAATAAAAGAATGGCAGTAGGAAAGGAAGAAAGATTTGGTCCAGAGCAGATCCTAATAGGAGAGTGAAGGTAAGCGCTGCGTGAAAGCAAAACATGAGAACAAGATACAGACAGACAATCGGGGAAAATTTGCAAAATAGAAGACAGAGGTCACGGTGTGAAGATGTTGAGCTCAGTTTTGAGTCCATAAGGCTGGGGGACGCCAAACTGGAAGTTGAGATTCTTTTCCCACAGCTTAGTTGGGCTTCACTGGAACATTGCATCAGGCCGAGGACAGAAATGTGAGCATGAGAGAAAGATGCTGGACTGGAATAGCAACCGGTGTGGGGCAATGATTGTGGACTGAGCAGAGATGTTCTACAAAGTGGTCATCCAGCCTGTGTTGAGTCTTCCCAAAGTAGAGGTTTCCCCACTGTCAGCAGCGAACGCAATGGACTAATTTTCTATTTCCGTTGCTCTTTCATCGAATGTGGGTGTCATTGGGACGATCAGACTTTGCTACCCATCCTAATTGCCCTTGAACTGAGTGACTTGCTGAGCCATTTCAGAGGACAGTTAAGGGTCAACCACAAACCTATGTGTGGAATGTCACAAGTAGGACAGGCCTGATAAGGATGAAGGTTTTCCTTCCCTGAAAGAAGTCAGACATCCAGATGGGTTTTAGCAATTTCGATTTGAACCCGTGTCCCCAGTGGATGAGCCTGGGCTTTAATAATACTAGCCGAAGTACATTACTACTGTATCACTTCGTGAGTGGAAAAGGTACAAGTAAATCGTTGCTTCACCTGAAAGGAGTGATTTTACTTAATTGTAGAACTGCCACGAAGGGTGAAGTGACCTTTAACTACACATATGCATTTGTGCTTGTTTGTTTGTCGTTTTGGTATGTGAGTGATTTCACTGAACAGGAGAACAGGTTTGAAAGATCAAATGAGCTTTAACTGCACTCGTATTTTCCCCGCGTCCTATGTGGGGATGTATCTCAGTGGTAGAGCGCATGCTTTGCATGTATGAGGGCCCGGGTTCGATCCCCGGTATCTTCACTTTCGAGTGCAGTGGTGCCACTTGCAAAGAGTGTTCTGTTGTGCTCAGAGACATAGAAAACTCGCTTCATATTCGCAAAAAGCGAGCATTGGTTATCAACCGAATTCAGTAAAGGATGCGCCGTCAGTCGGAATTTTTTCCAAAAGAGCTGTTCACAGAAGCACAGCTGCACCTGTAGTTCTTCATTGAGTTTACCATGAGGGCTCACAGTTCATTCTGTGGCTCATCAAAGTCAGAGTTCAAGCACTCATTCAGCGGAGCCCATGTCCTCTGCTACACGGTGCCTGGGATGGTGTCACATTCTAGGCAGCACTCTTTAGGAAGGAGGCGAAGGTTTCAGAATGGGTTGCACTGAGGTTATAACCAGCGGCGCTGCAGGCTTCAGTTCCGCGGAGCCGGTGCAGAGACTGGGGCTTTTTCCTTTCGAGGAGGGAATTTTGACAGGATGTATGATAGAGGCGTTGAAAAAGATGAAGGTCTAGACGGAATCGATCGGGAAAACACTTCCCTGTGTTTGAGATGTAGAGAGGTTTCGACATTCATGATCCTATCAGGAGTGATTGTGTCGAGATTGAGGGTTATTGTATCGAGATTGGGAGTGATTGTGTCGAGATAGGGGTGATTCTATTTAGATTTCGGGTTATTGTATGGAGAATTGACGTGATTGTATCGAGTTTGTTGGTGCTTATATCGGGGCCTTGGCCTTATAGGAAACCTGGACGTGGTTGGCACCTTTCCTGTGAATGAAGCCTCCACTTCTCCCTCTCCCATTCTCCCAGCCCAGCCTGTCATGGCGCCAGCCTGGTACTGATAACCACATCGCACCTTGAGGTGTCCTTTCACTTCTCTCGCACATTCTCTTTCTTAGACAACCTCGCAGCGTTCCTCCCTTTCATCCAAAATCCCCCTTCGCCAGCGCTCTCCAAGCTATCATCAACATATTGGCGAGCAGTGTGTGACTTCTGCCCTCCCAGAACTTCATCTCGAATTCCTCTGATTCTCTTTCCTCTGTACTCTCCGCCCTCTTACCCTCCCTGAACCTCTCTCTCGTTGGAAAGTTACCAATCAGTTTCGCAGTCACTCTCCTAGGCCATTTCGATGTCCTGCACTCTCTTAAAATCATTATTTTGCTCACGCCGGCCACTGCCCCAATACAGCTCCCATCTCTGATCAACACTAAGGGACACAGACCTGAAAGGATATGGTGAGTAACTTGTTGAGATGTCCACTGCCAGGGTGTGTTGGAACACGTCAAAACAATGTAAGGTCACTCCTGCATCGAATGAAGCCATTGTCCATTCCAGACCCATGCTTGGGCTCAACTACACTAATACAACCAGATACAACTGTTACCCTTCGTAAGTGCAAGAGGAACCAGTTAATCGTTGCTTCCCCTGAAAGGACTGTTATTATTTAATTGTAGAACTGGTTCAGAGTTTGAAATTGCCTGTGACTGCACTAATATAAAAGTAGCTGGATAAACTCAGCATGTCTGAAAGCATCTGCAGAGAGGAATTCATTTCACTTTTCGAGTTCATCTGACGCTTCATAAGAATTGAGGAGAAATAGAAATGATGTGAAATATAAGCTCGTTGAGGAGGCTGACACATGTAGAGCTGAATAGAGGGCCAGTGACAGGTGGAGGGAAAGGAGAGATTGACAAAGGTGTCACAGACAAGAGGACAACGTGCTCTTGAAGCCTTTGGGCTTGTTCATGCGTGAAGCAGCTGCAGGCGGGTGTGTAGCTCGGTGGTCGAGCACATGCTTTGCATGTGCGAGTTCCTGGGTTCAATCTCAAGCATCTCCTTTTGAATGTATCCGTGCACAGTTTCTCACCTTGTCTCACACAGACAGGGTAAAATCTATTCATATGTGCAGAAAGCGATCATTTGCCATCAACCCAATTCAATAAAGGATGCGCCATTTGTCGGAATGGCTTCAAAATAAAGCTGTTCACTTACTCTGGTTGTTCATTGAGACATTAGTACCTTCAGTGTTTTGTGTGCTTGTTGACGCACGGCACTCCGAGTTCAAGCACTCGTTCAATGCTTTGTGGCTTTGCGGCAGGAAACGTTCATCCCGAGTAGGTGATAACAGCAGAATAAAGGTGGGCGCTGTCTGAGAGCAAAATAACAGAAAGTATGAGCGCTGGAAGAGTCAGCTCATTGGACAGTCCCAAACCCAATGACAGATAGTTCCCTCAGCTCCTCGCACTTGTTGTTGGGGGTGAGTTTGGAGGCAGGCTAGAGTGTTTCAGAATAGGTTATGTGTGAGTGAAAGGAAGAGTCTCTTTGTCTTGTATTCAATGAAAGCTTTTTCATTCAATCTGTCCCGCTATCTAACTTATCCCACACCTCCTTAGCCCCAGCAGTCCTTCTGCCCCTGTCTATCAACAGCACAGAGCCCATCACACCCCTATCGCTCTCCTTTCTTCGGAAGTAGACCCATATTCAGCTCTGAAAACCACCTGCTTTTCTCTCCACTGTTGCTGCCAGTTCTGTCAATTTTTTCAGCTCTTTCTGTTTTCATTTCAGCTTTCAAGGGCTAAACTGTTATCACCCTCTTTCTTCCACCAAAACATCTTTAGTCCTCTTAGTTCTGAACCCTGTGGACATTTGCAGTCCAGCAGGGGGATACAGGAGTTGCTGCCAGTGGGTCTGCAGGGAGGGCGCTGTTGAACTGCTCTGAGAACAGAGGAATTGATCCTGTCCATGAGCCCCGCCTCCTGTTCCTGAGCTCCGTTCCCACTAAATCCCTGACCACCCAACTTCCCATCCTGGGTCCCAGGTCAGTCAATATTGTTCAGGATTCTTTCCTGAGGCACCATCATCCGTTTGAAACCTGTTTAGTCATGTCACTTCTCTAGAAATCGTAGAGAAAAAAAACTCTCTGCACCTGAAAGACACCGCTCCCATCTCCAATCTCCTTCTCCTCTCCAAAGTCCCTGAATGTGTTGCCAACTTCAAAACATTTGTCCGTCATTTACAGAGGTTCATGTTTGAAATTTTCCACGTGGGATTCAGCCTTTGATACCCAATCGAAAAGAGGCCATTGCAAATTCACCAGCGAATCCATACGTGGCCGTGACAAGGGTAAACGATGCACAATTACCTTTATAACTGGGAAATGGCAGATACATGGAAGCTCTTCACAGAACAGGCAATTTAAGGCATAATTAAAAAATAATAAATATTTCTGGGAAAATCTCAGCAGGTCTATCAGCATCTGTGGAGAGAGACACAGAGTTAAGGTTTCACCTTCAATATAACGCTTCTTCTAAAATGAGAAGTGGTGGAATGTGCTGGAATTTCGGCTGTTGAACGCAAGGAGAGGGGGAAGGTAGAGCAAAATTAAAAGAGTCATGGATTGGTTAGAGGCTTGGAGAGACTAAATTGCAAAGATGCCATGGAACAAAATGCAAAGAGAAGGGTCATGGTAAAAGTAAAGGAACAAAGCAGTGGTCCAGAGCAGGCGTTATTAGCAGATTAAAGGTCAGCGCTGTCTGAAAGCAGAATAGCAGAATGTGTTAAAAGGAGAATAAAGTTCTGTGCTGATTGAAATCAAAACTTGAGAAAATGATCTAAACTGAAAATCGGGGAAAATAATACAAATAGAGGGCAGAGTTCATGGTCTGAAGATGTTGAATTCAGTTTTGAGTCCATAAGGCTGGAAAACGCCAAATTGGAAGATGAAGTTATTTTCCCACAGTTTTGTTGGGCTTCACTGGAACATTTCATCAGGCTGAGGACTGAAATGTGAGCATGAGAGCAAGATGCTGGACTGGAATAGCAACCGGTACAGGGTCATGTTTGTGGACTGAGCAGAGATGTTCTACAAAGTGGTCACCCAGCCAATGTTGCGTTATCCCAAAGTACAGGTGTTCACACTGTCAGCAGTGAATGCAATCGACTAATTTTATATTTCCTTTGTTCTTTCATGGTATGTGGGTGTCACTGGGAGGATCAGTTGTTGTTTCCCATCCCTAATTGCCCTTGAACTGAGTGACTTCCTCGTCTCTTTCAGAGGGCAGTTAAGACTTAGCCACATACCTACGTGTGGAAAGTCACAAATAGTGTAGGCCTGATAAGGATGAAGATTTTCCTTCCCTGAAGGATGTTAGTGAACCAGATGGGTTTTTATTCAAAACACTGGCGGTTTCATGGTCACCGTTACTGGGTGACAAGTTTCCAATTCCACTTATTGGTACCTAAATTTCGACTTGAATCCGTGTCCCCACTGGATAAACCTGGGGCTCAGCCACACTAATACAACCAGATTACAACTGTTACCCATCGTGAGTGCAAGAGGAAGAAGTAAATAGTTGCTTCACCTGAAAGGACTGTTCTTCCTTAATTGTAGAACAGGTTCAGAGGATGAAATTGCCTGTAACTAAACAAAAATAAAAAGAGCTGGAAAATCTCATCAGGTCTGACAGCATCTGCGGAGAGGAATAGAGTTCTCGTCTCGAGTCCATATGACACTTCATCATACGTGAGGAAATATAGAATTCATGTGAAATATAAGCTGGTTGACAGAGGGTGGGGGGGTGACACAGGTAGTGCTGGTTAGAGGGCCTGTGATAGGTGGAGGCAAAGAAGAGATTGTCAAAGATGGCATAGACAAAAGGGCAAAGGGGGGTTGAAGCATTTGTCCTTCTTTATATCGGTGGAGCTGGAGGGTGGATATGTGGCTCAGTGGTAGAGTGCATGCTTCGCGTGTGTGTGGTCCCATGTTCAATCCCCAGCATCTCCACGTCGTTTTCCGAAGGCAGCCGTGCACAGTTTCTCACCTTAACACACACAGACGTGTTAAACTCGCTTCCTAAATGCAGAGGGTGATTATGTGCCAAATTCAATGAAGGATGCACCATCTGACAGAATGGCTTCAAAATAAAGCTGTTCACATAATCAAAACAGCACCTGTGGTTGTTCATTGAGATATTTGTACCTTCAGTGTTTTGTGTGCTTGTTGACGCACGACACTCAGAGTTCCAGCACTCGTTCAATGCTTTGCGGCTTTGCAGCAGGAAGTATTCACCCAGAGTAGTTGATAACAGCAGAACAAAGGTGTGCTCTGTCTGAGAGCAAAATAGCAAAAGGTGTTAGCACTGGAAGAGGCAGCTCATTGGATACTCCCGAACCCAAAGACAGAGAGTTCCATCAGCTCCTCGCACTTGTTATTGGGGGTGAGCTTGGAGGCAGTCGAGAATGTTTCAGAATAGGTTATGGGTGAGTGAAAGGAAGAAACCTTTTTCATTCAATCTGCCCCACTATCTAATTTATCCCACACCTCCTTTGCCCCAGTTGTTCTTCTGCCCTTTTTTCAACAGCACGGAGCCCACCACACCCCTATCTCTCTCCTCTATTCGTATGAAGACACATATCCGGCTCTGAAAACCACCCACTTCTCTCTCCACTGGTGCTGCCAGTTCTGACAAATTTTTCAGCTCTTTCTGTTTTCATTTCAGCTTCCAAGGGCTAAATTGTCATCACCCTCTTTCTGTCCACCAACACTTCTTTAGGCCTATTAGTTCTGAAACTTGTGGACATGTGCAGTCCAGCAGGGGGATACCAGAGTTGCCGTCAGTGACTCTCCAGGGAGGGCGCTGTTGAGCTGCTCCGAGAATCGGGGAACTCATCATGTCTAGGAGCCCCGCCTCCTGTTCCCTGAGCTCTGTTCCCACTAAATTGCTGAACACCCAACTTCCCATCCTGGCTCCCAGGTCAGTCAATATTGTTCAGGGTTCTCTCCTAAGGCACCACCTTCCGTTTCAAATCTGTTTAGACATGTCACTTCATGGAAAAATATAGAGAAAATGAACTCTCTGCACCTGAAAGACCCCGCTCCCATCTACAATCTCCCTCTCCTCTCCAAAGTCCGTGAATGTGTTGCCTACTTCAAAACATTTGCCCATTTCCCGAGCTTCATGTTTGAAATTCTCCACGTGGGATTCAGCCTTTGATACCCAATAGAAAAGAGGCCATTGCAAATTCACCAGCGAATCCATACATGGCAGTGACAAGGGTAAATGATGCACAATTACCTTTATAACTGGGAACTGGCAGATACATGGAATCTCTTCACAGAACAGGCACTTTAAGGCAGAAATAAAAATTAATAAATATTCCTGGCAAAATTTCCACGGGTCTAGCAGCATCAGTGGAGAGAGAAACAGAGTTAAGCTTTTACCTTCAATATAACGCTTCTCCTGAAATGAGAAGTGGTGGAATGTGCTGGCGTTTCGGCTGTTGAACGCAAGGTGGGGGCGAAGGTCGAGCAAAATTAAAAGGGTCATGCATTGGTTAGAGGTTTGGGGAGATTAAATTACAAAGATGCCATGGAACAAATGGGCAAGAGAAGGGGAATTGTATGAGTAAAGGTACAAAGCATTGTTCCAGAGCAGGTGTTAATAGGAGATTAAAGGTCAGCGCTGTCTGAAAGCAAAATAGTAGAACGTGGTCATAGGAGAATAAAGTTCAGTGTTGCCTGAAATCAAAAACATGAGAAAATGATACAGACTGAAAATCTGGGAAAACAATACAAATAGAGGGCAGAGTTCAAGGTATGAAGATGTTGAATTCAATTTTGAGTCCATGAGGCGGGAAGACGCCACGTGGACGATGAGGTTGTTCTCCCACAGATTTTCTGGGCTTCACTAGAACATTGCAACTGGCCGAGGACTGAAATGTGAGCATGAGCGCAGGATGCTGGACTGGAATAACAACCAGGGCTGGGCCATGTTTGTGGACTGAGCAGAGATGTTCTACAAAGTCGTCACCCAACCTGTGTTGAGTCATCCCAAAGTAGAGGTGTCCACACTGTCAGCAGCGAATGCAATGGACTAATTTTATATCTCCTTTGTTCTTTCATGGTATGTGGGTGTCACTGGAGGGATCAGCTTTTGTTACCCGTCCCTTATCGCCCTGGAACTGAGTGGCTTGCTCCTCCCTTTCAGAGGGCAGTTAAGAGTCAACCACATACGTGTGGAAAGTCACAAGTAGGGCAGGCCTGATAAGGATTAAGGTTTTCCTGCCCTGAAGTGTGTTAGTGAAACAGTTGGGTTTTTACTCAAATCAATGGCATTTTCATGGTCACCGTTACTGGAAGACGAGTTTCCAATTCTACATATTGGTACCAAAATTTCGACTTGAATCCAGGTCCCCAGTAGATGAACCTGGGACTCAACCACACTAATACAACCAGATTACAACTGTTACCCTTCGTGAGTGCAAGAGGAACAAGTAAATACTTGCTTCAACTGAAAGGACTGTTCTTACTTAATTGTAGAACAGATTCACAGGGTGAAATTGCCTGTAACTACTGAAAAGTAAAAATAGCAGGAAAATCTCAGCTGGTCTGACAGCATCTGCGGAGAGGAATACTGTTCACGTTTCGAGTCCATATGACACTTCATCAGAACTGGGGAAAATAGAAATGAGGTGCAATATAAGCTGGTTGAGGGGTGGGTGGGCGTGACACAGGTAAAGCTTCATAGAGGGTCAGTGATAGGTGGAGGCAAAGAGATTGTAAAAGATGTAACAGGCCAAAGGGTGCTGAAACTATTGTGCCTCTTTATGTTGCACGGTGCAGGTAAGTGGGGATGTAGCTCAGTGGTAGAGCGCATGCTTCGCATGTATGAGGTCCCGGGTTCGATCCCCGGCATCTCCATTTCGTGTTTTGAATGCAGCCGTGCACAGTTTCTCACCTTGACACACACAGACATGGTAAACTCGCTTCATATGTGCAGAAAGCGATCATTCGCCAACATCCGAATTCAATGAAGGATGCGCCATCTGACGGAATGGCTTCAAAGTAAAGCTGTTCACATAATCAAAGCAACTGTGGTTGTTCATTGAGACATTTGTATCATCAGTGTTTTGTGTGCTTGTTGACTCACGAAACTCAGAGTTCAAGCACTCGTTCAATGCTTTGTGGCTTTGCGGCGGCAAACATTCGCCCAGAGTAGGTGATAACAGCAGAATAAAGGTGTGCTCTGTCTGAGAGCAAAATAGCAGAATGTGTTAGTGCTGGAAGATACAGCTCATTGGACAGTCCCGAACCTAATGACAAATACTTCTCTCACGTCCTCGCACTTGCTGTTGGGAGTGAGTTTGGAGGCAGGCTAGAGTGTTTCAGAATAAGTTATGGGTGAGTGAAAGGAAGAGTCTCTTTGTCTTGTCTTTAATGAAAGCTTTTTCATTCAATCTGCCCCGCTATCTAACTTATCCCTCACCTCCTTAGCCCCAGCTGTCCTTCTGCCCTTTTTTTCAGCATCACAGAGCCCGTCACACCCCTATCTCTCTCCTCTGTTCGGAAGAAGACTCATATTCAGCTCTGAACAACACCTGCTTCTCTCTCCACTGGTTCTGCCAGTTCTGATGAGTTTTTCAGCTCTTTCTGTTTTCATTTCAGCTTCCAAGGGCTAAATTGTTACCACCCTCTTTTGGTCCACCAACACCTCTTTAGGCCGCTTAGTTCTGAGACGTGTGGACATGTTCAGTCCAACAGGCGGCTGCAGGAGTTGCAGTCAGTGACTCTCCAGGGAGGGCGCCGTTGAGCGGCTCCGAGAACCGGGGAACTCATCCTGTCCATGAGCCCCGCCTCCTGTTCCCTGAGCTCTGATCCCAATGAATTGCTGACCACCCAACTTCCCATCCTGGCTCCCAGTTCAGTCACTATTGGTGAGTGTTCTCTCCTGAGGCATGCTTGGCCTAAATAGCCAAGTGGTTATGGGACTGGGCTTGTAACCTCAAGATCAAGAGTTCAAATCTCACAATGGCAAACTATGAAACAATGTTACTTCATCTGAAACAGATGGAAACGGGTTTGTACTCAAAAGAGTTACATGGAAGTTCTTCACAGAACAGGCACGTTAAGGGAAAAATCAAAAAGAAAATAAAATGTGCTGGAAAAATCTCAGCATGTCCAGCAACATCTGTGCGGATAGAAACATTTCACCTTCAATATGATGTTTCTTCTGAAATCAGGAGTCCTGGAATGTGCTGGATTTCCGGCCCTTGGCCGCAAGGTGAGGGGGCAGGTGGAACAGGGAAAATAGGGTCATGGATTGATTACTAGCCTGGGGACAATAAATTACAAACATGCCATGGAACAAATGGAAAAGTGAGAGGGAATCGTATGTGTAAAGGGGCAAAGCATTGGTCCACAGCACGTGTTAAAAGCTGATCAAAGGTCAGCGTTGTCTGAAAGCAAAGCAGCAGAATGTGTTAATAGTAGTATAAAGGTCAAGACTGCATGAATGCAAAACACGAGAAAACGATACAGACTGTAAACCGTCGGAAATAATCCAAATAGAGGACAGAATTCCTGGTCTGAAGACATTGAATTCAGTTATGAGTCTATAAGGCTGGAAGACGCCAAATTGGCAGATGAGGTTCTTTTCCCACAGCTTTGTTGGGCTTCACTGGAACTTTGCATCAGGCCGAGGACTGAAATGTGAGCATGAGAGCAAGATGATGGACTGGAATAGCAACCGGGGCAGGTCCATGTTTGTAGACTGAGCAGAGATGTTCTACAAAGTGGTCACCCAGCCTGTGTTGAGTCTTCCCAAAGTAGAGGTGTCCACTATGTCAGCAGCGAATGCAATGGACTAATTTTATATTTCCTTTGTTCTTTCATGGGATGTTGTTTTCACTGAGAGGATCAGCCTTTGTTACCCGTCCCTAATGCCCTTGAGCTGAGTGACTTCCTTGGCCCTTTCAGAGTGCAGTTAAGACTCAACCACATTTCTATGTGTGGAAAGTCAAAAGTTGGACAGACGAGATAAGGATGAAGGTTTACCTTCCGTGAAGGGTGTTCGTGAACCAGATGGGTTTTTACATCAATTGATGGCATTTTCAGGGTCACTGTTACTGGGAGACGAGTTTTCAATTCCACGTATTGGTACCTAAATTTCGACTTGAATCCGTGTCCCCAGTGAATGAGCCTTGTGCTCAACAATCCTAATACAACCAGGTTACAAATGTTACCTTCGTGGGTGGAAGAGGAACCAGTTAATAGTTGCTTCAACTGAAAGGATTGTTTTTATTTAATTGTAGAAGAGAATCGGAGGGTGAAATTGCCTGTAACTGCATAAAAACAAAAATAGCTGGAAAATCAGAGCATGTCTGAGAGCATCTGCGGAGAGGAATAGATTTCACGTTTCCAGTTCATATGACACTTCAGCAGAACTGAGGAAAACTAGAAATGAGGTGAAGTATAAGCTGGTTGAGGGCGTTGACACATGTAGAGCTGGATAGAGGGCCTGTGACAGGCAGAGACAAAGAAGAGATTGTCAAAGGTGTCACAGGCAAGAGGACAAAGTGGTGTTGAAGCATTTGTGCTTCTTTATGTCCATAGCCACTGGTGGTGGGGATGTAGCTTAGTGGTAGAGCCCTGGCATTGCATGTCTGAGGTCCCGGGTTCAATCCCCGACATCTCTAGTTCATTACTTCAAGGCACCAGTTCACACTTTCTCAGCTTTATGCACGCATGGTAAACTCACTTCATATGTTCAGGAAGTGATCATTCACCAACATCCAAATTCAATGAAGGATGTGCCATCTGTCAGAATGTCTTTAAAATAAAGCTGCTCACATGATCAAAGCAGCATCTGTGGTTGCTCATTGCGACATTTGTACCTTCAGTGTTTTGTGTGCTTGTTGACTCACGACACTCAGATTTCAAGCACTCGTTCAGCAGGATCCATGTCTCTTCTTCACGGTGCCTGGGATTTTGTGGATCAGTCCAGCTCGGGAAGTAATTCAGCTTGAGTACGTTGTCACATTCTAGGCAGCATCCTTTAGAAAGGATGCAAAGGTTTATGAATGGGTTGCAATGAGATTATAACCGCGAGCGCTCGAGAGACAAGAAGCTTCAGTTTGGCGGAGGTGGTGCAGCGTCTGGGGCTTTTCACCTTCGAGGAGGGAATGTTGACAGTAGGTTTGATAGAGGCGTTCAAAATCATGAGGTATCTAGACAGAGTCGAGGAGTCAAACAGTTCCCATCGTTTGATACGTTGGGTGGTTTTGACATTCTTGAACATACTAGATGTGGTTATATCGAGATTGTTGGTGATTGTCCGAGATTGGGATGATTGTATGGATATTTGGGTGATTGTATCGAGAATGGGGTTGATTGTATTGACATTGAGGGTGATTGTATCGTGATTGGGGGTGATTGTATCGAGATTGCGCGTGATTATTTCGAGATTGGGGGTGAATGAATCGAGATCAGGCGCGATTGTATCGAGTTTTGTGATTATATCGGGGCCTTGGCCATATTGGAAACATGGACATGGGTGGTTCGCACCTTCCCTGTGAATGAACCCTCAACTTCTTCCTCTCCTAGCCACCCAGCCCAGCCTGTCATGACGCTAACATGGCATTTGCAACCACATCACACCTTGGTGCTTCGTTTCAATTGTCTCACACTTTGGTAATCTCATTGCATTTCTGCCCTCTCATCCCCTATTCGCCAGCCCTCACTAAATTATCATCAATGCATTGTCACCTAGATATCTTCACTGCTGCTCTCCCTCTGCCACAGCAGTGTGTGACTTCTCTCCTCCTGAGACAGCACTTCCAATTCCTCGTATTCTCTTTCCTTTGTACTTGCTGCCCGCTTACCCTCCCTGAACCCCTCTCGCAATGGAAAGTCACCAATCAGTTTCGCAGTCAATCGCTTGGCCTTGGCATCTTCGATGTCCTGCTGTCAATTAAAACCATGACTTTCCTCATGTCGGCTACTGCCCCGGTACAGCTCCCATCTCTGCTTAACCATAAAAGACACAGGCCTGAAAGGACATGGTGAGTAACTGGGTAAGATGTCCACTGCCAGGGTGTGTTGGAGCACGTGAAACAATGTAAGGTCTCTCCCTCATCGAATGAAACCATTCTCCATTCCAGGACCATGCTGGGACGCACAGGTAGCCCAGGGATTCCATTCACTAATCCATACTTTATTCTGAAACACTCTCGCTGGCCGACACACTCACCCCCAACAACAAGTGCGAGGAGCTAATTGAACTCTTTGTCATTCAGCTTTGGATTGTCCAATGATCTGCCTCTTCCAGTGTGAACACTTTCTGTTATTTTGCTCTCAGACATCGCCCACATTTATTCTGCTGTTCTCACCTAATCTGGGTGAATGCTTTGTGGCTTTGTGGCAGGAAGCGTTCTCCCAGAGTAGTTGATAACAGCAGAATAAACGTGGGTGAAGCCTGAGAGCAAAATAGCAGAATGTGTTAGCGCTGGAAGAGGCTGCTCATTGGACAGTCCCAAACCCAATAACAGAGGGTTCCATCAGCTTCTCACACTTGTTGTTGTGGGTGAGTTTGGAGGCAGGCTAGAGTGTTTCAGAATACGTTATGGGTGTGTAAAATGAAGAGTCGCTTTGTCTTGTGTTCAATGAAACCTATTACATTCAATCTGCCCCGCTATCTAACTTATCCCTCACCTCCCTAGCCCCAGCTGTCCTTCTGCACTTTCTTTCAACAGCACAGAGCCCATCACACCCCTATCACTCTCCGCTGTTCGGAAAAAAACTCATATTCGGCTCTGAAAACCACCTGCTTCTCTCTCCACTGGTGCTGCCAGTTCTGACGAGTTATTCAGCTCTTTCTGTTTTCATTTCAGCTTCCAAGGGCTAAATTGTTATCACCCTTTTTCTGTCTAGAAACACCTCTTTAGGAATATTGGCTCTAAGACGTGTGTACATGTGCAGTCCAGCAGGGGGATGCAGGAGTTGCTTTCAGTGACTCTCCAGGGAGGGCACTGTTGAGCTGATCCGAGAACCGGGGAACTCATCCTGTCCATGAGCCCCACCTCCTTTTCCGTTGGTTTCATTCTTACTAAATTGCTGACCACCA
This sequence comes from Carcharodon carcharias, assembly GCF_017639515.1. Classification (NCBI taxonomy): domain Eukaryota; kingdom Metazoa; phylum Chordata; class Chondrichthyes; order Lamniformes; family Lamnidae; genus Carcharodon; species Carcharodon carcharias. The sequence goes on along the minus strand of NC_054505.1, from coordinate 2,477,572 downwards.
AACTTCCCATCCTGTTTCCCACGTCATTCAGTATTCTTTAAGGCTCCGTCCTGAGGCACCAACTGCCTTTTCAAACCTGTTTAGACATGTCACTTCACTAAAAAATGTAGAGATAATGAGCTCCCTGCACCTGAAAGACACCGCTCCCATCTCCAATCTCCCTCTCCATCCAAAGTCCCTGAATGTGTTGCCGACTTCAAAACATTTGCCCATCATTACCCAAGCTTCATGTTTGAAATTCTCCACGTGGGATTCAGCCTTTGATGCTCAATCGAAAAGAGGCCATTGCAAATTCACCAGCGAATTCATACATGGCAGTGACAAGGGTAAACGATGCATAATTACATGTATAACTGGGAAGTTCTTCAAAGGACATGCACTTTAAGGCAGTAATAAAAAGAAAAAAAAGTGCTGGAAAAATTTCAGCAGTCCTAGCAGCATCTGTGCGGATAGAAATAGAGTTAACATTTCACCTTCAATATGACGTTTCTTCTGAAGTCAGGAGTAGTGGAATGTGATGGGTTTCCGGCCGTTGGACGCAAGTTGAGGTGGAAGGTGGAACAGGGAAAAGATGGTCATGGATTAATTAGAGATCTGGGGACATTAAATTGCAAAGATGCCATGGCACAAATGGGAAAGAGAGGGGGAATTGTACCACTAAAGGTACAAAGCATTGGTTCAGAGCAGGTGTTAGTAGCAGATTAAAGGTCAGCGCTGTATGAAAAAAAATAGCAGAATGTGGGAATAGGAGAATAAAGGTCAGTGCTGCCTGAAAGCAAAACATGAGAAAATGATATAGACTGACAATCGGGGAAAATAATACAAATAGAGGGCAGAGTTCATGGTCTGAAGATGTTGAATTCAGTTTTGAGTCCATAAAGCTGGAAGATGCCAACTTAGAAGATGAGGTTCTTTTCCCACAGCTTTGTTGGGATTCACTGGAACATTGCATCAGGCCGAGGACTGAAATGTGAGCATGAGAGCAAGACGCTGGACTGGAATAGCATCCGCGGCGGGGCCATGTTTGTGGACTGAGCAGAGATGTTCCACAAAGTAGTCACCCAGCCTGTGTTGAGTCATCCCAAAGTAGAATCCACACTGTCAGCAGCGAATGCAATGGACTAATTTCATATTTCCTTTGTTGTTTCATGGGAAGTGGGTGTCATTGGCACGATATGCCTTTTTTACCCGTCCCCAATTGCCCTTGAACTGCGTGACGTCGTGGGCCCTTTCAGGGGGTAGTTAATAATCAACCACATACCTATGTGTGGTAAGTCACACATAAAGCAGGCCTGAGAAGGATATAGTATTTCGTCCCAGAAGGGTGTTGGTGAACCAGATGAGTTTTTACATCAATCGATGGCCTTTTCAAGGTCACCGTTACCGGGAGACGAGTTTTCAATTCCACATATTTCCACTTAAATCAGCGTCCCCAGTGGATAAGCCTGGGGCTGAACCATCCTAATACAACCAGATTACAACTGTTATCCTTCGTGAGTGGAAGAGGAAGCAGCAAATATTTGCTTCACTTGAAAGAACTGTTTTTATTTCATTGTAGGATGAAATTGCCTGTAACTACACACAAATAAAAATAGCTGGAAAACCTCAGCTGGCCGACAACATCTGTGGAGAGGAATAGAGTTCACATTTCGAATCCATATGACACTTCATCAGACCTGAGGAAATGTAGAAATTAGGTGAAATATAGGCTGGTTGAGGAGGTGGGAAAGGTACATAGAGGGCCAGTGACAGGTGGAGGCAAAGAAGAGAATGTCAAAAATGTTACAGACAAAAAAAACAAAGTGGTGTTGAATAATTTGTGCCTCTTTATGGGCGCTGGTTCAGGCAGTTGGGGATGTAGCTCAGTGGTAGAGCGCATGCTTCGCATGTATGAAGTGCCGCATTCAATCACCGGTGTCTCCACTTCATGTTTTGAATGCAGCTGTGCACAGTTTCTCACCTTGACACACACAGACATGGTAAACTCACTTCATATGTGCAGAAAGCGATCATTCGCCAACATCCGAATTCAATGAAGGAAGCGCCATCTGTCGGAAAGGCTTCAAAATAAAACTATTCACATAATCAAAGCAACATCTGTGTTGTTCATTGAGACATTTGTCCCTTCAGTGTTTTGTGTGCTTGTTGACTCAAGACACTCAGATTTCATGCACTCGCTCAGCAGAGTCCATGTCTCTGCTTCACGGTGCCTGTGATTTTGTGGATCAGTCCAGCTTGGTAAGTAACTCACCCTGAGTATGTGTCACATTCTAGGCTGCACTCATTAGGAAGGATGCGACGGTTTATGAATGGGTTGCAATGAGGTTACAAGCAGGGGCGCTAGAGGGACAAGAAGCTTCAGTTCCGTGGAGACGGGGCAGAGACTGGGGCTTTTCCCCTTCGAAGAGGGAATGTTAACAGGAGGTTTGATAGAGGCATTCAAAATCATGAGCAGTCTAGACAGAGTCGCTGGGGAGAAAAAATTCCCTGTGTTTGTGATGTCGGGAGCATTTCTCATTCATGAAACTACTAGAAGTGACTGTATCGAGATTGGGGTTGATTGCATCGAGATTGTTGGTGATTGAATCGGCCTTATTGGAAATTTAGACTTGGGTGGATGGCACCTTCACTGTGAATGAACCCTCCACTTCTCTGTCTCCCATCCACACAGCCCAGCCTGTCATGGCGCTATCCTGGCATTTCCAACCACGGTAAACCTTGGTGGTTCCTTTCTGCTTCTTCGGCAATCTCACTGCATTCCGACCCTGTCATCCAAAAGCTCCCTTCGCCAGCCCTCACCAAATTATTACCAAAGCATCGGCACCTAGATATCTTCACTGCTACTCTCCCTCTGCCACGGCAGCGTGTGACTACTGGCCTCTCGTTAAGTCATCTCCAATTCCGTATATTCCCTCTCCTCTGTACTCCTTGCCCGCTTACCCTCCTCCCTGAACCCCTCTCTCGATGGAAAGTTACCAATCAGTTTTGAAATCACTCTCTTGGACTTGCCATCTTCGATGTCCTGCTCTCTATTAAATCCATTAATTTGTTCACGCCGGTCACTGTCCCGGTACAGGTCCCATCTCTGCTTAACGCTATGGACACAAGCCTGAAAGGACATGGTGAGTAACTGGTTAATATGTCCATTGCCAGGGAGTGTTGGAGCGCGTGGAACAATGTAAGGTCGCTCCCTCATCGAATGAAAACATTCTCCATTCCAGGACCATGCTGGGACGCAGAGATAGCCCAGGGATTCCATTCACTAATCCATACGTTATTCTGAAACACTCTCGCCGGCCGACACACTTACCCCCAACAACAAGTGCAAGGAGCTGATTGAACTCTTTGTCATTCGGCTATGGAATGTCCAAAGAGCTGTCTCTTCCAGTGCAAACACATTCTGCTATTTTTCTCTCAGACGGTGGCCACATTTATTCTGCTGTTATCAGCTACTTTGGGTGAATATTTTGTAGCTTTGCGGAAGGAAGTATTCACTCCGAGTAGCTGATAACAGCAGAATAAAGGTGGGCGAAGTCTGAGAGCAAAATGGAAGAATGTGTTAGCGCTGGAAGAGGCAGCTCATTGGACATTCCCAATCCCAATGACAGATAGTTCCATCAGCTCCTCGTACCTGTTGTTGGGGGTGAGTTTGCAGGCAGCCTAGAGTGTTTCAGAATAGGTTATTGGTGAGTAAAAGGAAGAGTCCCTTTGTCTTGTCTTCAATGGCACCTTTTTCATTGAATCTGCCCCGCTATCTAACTTATCTCACACCTCCTTAGCCCCTGCTGTTCTTCCGCCCTTTTTTCAACATCACAGAGCCCATCACACCCCTATCTCTCTCCTCTCTTCGGAAGAAGACTCCTATTCGGCTCTGAAAACCACCTGCTTCTCTCTCCACTGTTGCTGACAGTTCTGACGAGTTTTCCAGCTCTTTCTGTTTTCATTTCAGCTTCCAAGGGCTAAATTGTTATCACCCTCTTACTCTCCACCAACACCTCTTTAGGACTATTAGTTCTGAAGCGTGTGGACATGTGCAGTCCAGCAGGGGGATGCAGGAGTTGCTGTCAGTGACTCTCCAGGGAGGGCGCTGTTGAGCTGCTCCGATAACCGGGGAATTCATCCTGCCCATGAGCCCAGCCTCCTGTTTCCGGGGCTCTGTTCCCAATAAATTTCTGGCCATCCAACTTCCCATCCTGGCTTCTAGGAGAGTCAATATTGTTCAGGTACTGTCCTGAGGCACCACCTTCCGTTTCAAACCTGTTTAGTCATGTCACTTCTCGAAAAAATGTAGAGACAATGAGCTCCCTGCGCCTGAAAGTCACCGCTCCCATTTCCAATCTCCCTCTCCTCTCCAAAATTCCTGAATATATTGCCGACTTCAAAACATTTGCCTGTCATTTCCCAAGCTTCATATTTGAAATTCTCCACGTGGGATTCAGCCTTTGATACCCAATGGAAAAGAGGCCATTGCAAGTTCACCAGCGACTTCATATATGGCAGTGACAAGGTCAAACGATGCACAATTAGCTTTATAACTGGGAAATGGCAGATACATGGGAGTTTTTCACAGGGCAGGCACTTTAAGGCAGAAATAAAATGAAAAAAATAGTGCTGGAAAAATCTCACCAGGTCTAGCAGCATCTCTACGGATAGAAACAGAGTTAACATTTCACCTTCAATCTGACGTTTCTTCTGAAATCCGGTATGTTAGAATGTTTTGGGTTTTCAGCCGTTGGAATAAGGTGAGATCGAAGGTGGAACAGAATAAAGAGGGTCATTGATTGATTGAAAGACTTGGGACATTAAATTACAAAGATGCCATGGATCAAATGGCAAAGAGACAGGGAATGGTATGAGTAAAGGAACAAAGCATTGGTCCAGAGCAGGTGTTAAAAGCAGATTAAAGGTCAGCGCTGTCTGAAAGCAAAATAGCAGAATTTGTTAATAGGAGAATAAAGGTCAGCGCTGACTGAAAGGAAAACATGAGAAAATGATGTAGACTAAAAATTAAGGAAAATAATAAAAATTATGGACAGAGTTCATGGTCTGAAGATGTTGAATTCAGTTTTGAGTCCATAAGACTCGAAGACGCCAAATTGGAAGATGAGGTTCTTTTCCCACAGGTTTGTTGGGCTTCACTGGAACATTGCATCAGGCCAAGGACAGAAATGTGAGCATGAGAGCAAAGTGCTGGACTGGAATAGCAACCGGGGCGGGGCCATGATTGTGGACTGAGCAGAGATGTTCCACAAAGTGGTCATCCAGCCTTTTTTGAGTCTTCCCAAAGTAGAGGAGTCCATACTGTCAGCAGCGAATACAATGGACTAATTTTATATTTTATTTTTTTCTTTTATTGGATGCGGATGTCCCTGGGAGGATCGGCCTTTCTTACCCATCCCTAATTGCTCTTGAACTGAGTGAATCGCTGGTCCATTTCAGGGGGCAGTTAAGGGTCAACCACATACTTATGTATGGAAAGTCACAAGTAGGCCAGGCCTGATAAGGATGAAGGTTTTCCTTTCCTGAAGGAAGTCAGTGAACCAGGTGGGTTTTTAGCAATTTCGATTTGAACCAGTGGATGAGCCTGGGCTTCAATAATATTCGTCCAAGCACATTACCATTGTCTCACTTCGTGATTGGAGAAGGTACAAGTAAATCGTTGCTTCACCTGAAAGGAGTCATTTTACTTAATGGTAGAACAGCCCCGAAGGGTGAAATGACCTTTGACTACACATATGCATTTCTGCTTGTTCATGTTTGTCGTTTTGGTCTGTGAGTGACTTCCCTGAACAGGAGAACAGGCTCGAAAGGTCAAATGAGCTTTAACTGCACATGTAATTGGACCAATACTGCGTGGGGATGTAGCTCAGTGGTAGAGCGCATGCTTTGCATGTATGAGGCCCCGGGTTCAATCCCCGGCATCTCCACTTTTCCTTTTGAATGCAGTGGTGCTATAGTGTGCCGTTGTACACACAGGCACGGTTAAACTCGCTTCATACGTGCAGAAAGCGAACATTGGTCAACAACTGAATTCAATGAAGGATGCTCCGTCTGTCGGAATTGCTTTCAAAACAGTTGTTCACAGAAGCTAATCCGCACCCATGGTTCTTCACTGAGGTTACCGGGAGGGCTCACGGTTTATCGTGTAGCTCATCGCACTCGTTCAGCTGAGCCCATGTCCTCTGCTACACGGTGCCTGCGTACGAAACTAACACCGAGTATGGTGTCACATTTTAGGCAGCACTCTTCAGGAAAGTGGGGAAGGTTTCAGAATGGGCTGCACTGAAGTTATAAGCAGGGGCGCTCCAGGCACAAGGGGCTTCAGTTTCACGGAGGCGGTGCAGAGTCTCGGGATTTCCCCTTCGAGAAGGGAATTTTGACAGGAGGTTTGATAGAGGCGTTCTAAATCATGAAGGTCTAGGCAGAGTTGATGGGAAAAACAGTTCCCTGTGTCTTAGATGTAGAGAGGTGTCTACATTTATGATCCTAACAGGGGAGATTGTATCGAGATTGGGGGTGATTGTAGCGAGATTTCGGGTGATGGTATCGCGATTGGGGGTGCTAGCGTGGAGATTGTTGGTGATTGCATCGAGATCGTGCGCGATTGCATCGAGGTTGTTGGTGATTATATCGGAGCCTTGACCATATTGGAAACCAGGACACGGGTATATCGCACCTTCCCCGTGAATGTAACCTCCACTTCTACCTCTCCCATCCCCTCAGCCCAACCCGTCTTGGCGCCAGCCTGGCATTTGCAACCACGTCACACCTTGGTGCTTCCTTCCATTTGTCTCGCAATTTGTCCTTCTTTGGCAACCTCACTATGTTCCTGCACTCTCAGCCAAAATCCCCCTTCGCCAGGCCTCACCAAAGTATCAACAAACCATTGGCACTTAGATATCTTCACTGCTGCTCTCCCTCTGCTACGGCAGTGTGTGACTACTGGCCTCTCGTTATCGCATCTCCAATTCCTCGTATTCTCTTTGCTCTGTACTCACTGCCCGCTTACCCTCCTCCCTGAACCCCTATCACGATGGAAAGTTACCAGTCAGTTTCGTAGTCACGCTCTTGTCCTTGCCATCTTTGATGTCCTGATCTCTCTTAAATCCATGACTTTCCTCACTCCGGCCACTGTCCCGGTACAGCTCCCATCTCTGCTTAACTCTAAGGGGCACAGACCTGAAAGGATATGGTGAGTAACTGGTTGAGATGCCCACTGCCAGGGTGTGTTGGAGTGCGTGAAACAATGTAAGATCTCTCCCTCATCGAATGAAACCATTCACTATTCCAGGACCATGCTGGGACGCAGAGAGAGCGCAGGGATTCCATTCACTAATCCATACCTTATTCTGAAACACTCTCGCCGGCCGATACAATCACCCCCAACAACAAGTGCGAGGAGCTGATTGAACTCTTTGTAATTAGGCTTTGGATTGTCCAATGAGCTGCCTCTTCCAACGCGAACACATTCTGCTATTTTGCTCTCAGGCAGTGGCCACATTTTTTCTCCTGTTATCACCTACTCTGGTGAATGCTTTGTGGCTTTGCGGCAGGAAGTACTCACCCCGAGTGGATGACAACAGCAGAATAAAGGTGGGCGAAGCCTGAGAGCAAAATAGCAGAATGTGTGAGCACTGGAAGAGGCAGCTCATTGGACAGTCCCGATCCCTATGATAGAGATTTCCATCAGCTCCTCGCACTTGTTGTTGGGAATGAGTTTGTAGGCAGGCTATAGTGTTTCTGAATAGGTTATGGGTGCGGGAAAGGAAGAGTCCCTTTCTCTTGTGTTCACTGACACCTTTCTCATTCAATCTGCCCCTCTATCCAACGTAATCCTCGACTCCTGAACCCAGCTGTCCTTCTGCCATTTTTTTCTACAGCACAGAGCCCATCACACCCCTAACTCTCTCCTCTGTTCGGATGAAGACTCATATTCGGCTCTGCAAACCATCTGATTCTCTCTCCACTGGTGCTGCCAGTTCTGACGAGTTTTTCATCTCTTTCTGTATTCATTTCAGCTTCCAAGGGCTAAACTGTTTTCACCCTCTTTCTGTCCAGCAACACTTTTTTAAGCCTATTAGTTCTGAAACCTGTGTCCATGTGCAGTCCAGCAGGGAAATGCGGCAGTTTCTGGCAGTGACTCTCCAGGGATGGCGCTGTTGAGCTGCTATGAGAACCGTGGATCTCACCCTGTCCATGAGTCCCATTTTCTGTTCCTGGGCTCTGTTTCAAATAAATTGCTGACCACCCACCTTCCCATCCTACCTCCCAGGTCAGTCAATATTGTTCAGGGTTCTCTCCTGTGGCACCATCCTCCGTTTCAAACTTGTTTAGTCATGTCAATTCTCTAAAAAAAATGTTGAGATCATGAATTCTCTGTACCTGAACGCCACTGCCCCAATCTCCAATCACTCTCTCCTCTCAAAAATCCCTGAATGTGTTGCCACATTCAAAAATTATGCCCGTTATTTCCCGAGCTTCATGTTAGAAATTCTCCACGTCGGATTCAGCCTTTGATACCCAATCGAAAAGGAGCTATTGCAAATTCAACAGCCACTTCATAAATGACAGTGATAGGGTTAAATTGTGCTCCATTACCTTTATAACTGTGAAATGCAGCTACATGGAAGTTCCTCACAGAAGAGTCACTTAAAGGCAGAAATAAACAGAAAAAACAGTGCTGGAAAACTCTCAGCAGGCCTTGCAGCCTCTGTGCAGATAGAAACAGCATTAACATTTCACGTTCAATATGAGATTAGTTCTGAATTGAGGAGTCGTGGAACGTGCTGGTGTTTCGACTGTTGAACGCAAGTTGAGGGGGAAGGTTGAGCAAAACAAAATGGTCATGGATTGGTAAGAGGGCTGGGGACATCAAATTACAAAGATGCTTTGGAACAGATTGGAAAGGGGAGTGGAATGGTATGAGTAAAGCTACAAAGCATTGGAGCAGAACAGGTGTCAATAGCAGATTACAGGTCAGCACACTCTGAAAGGAAAATAGCAGAATGTGGTAATAGGAGAATAAAGGTCAGTGCTGCCGGAAAGCAAAACATGAGAAAATGATATAGACTAAAAATCTGAGATAATAATACAAATAGAGGACAGAGTTCATGGTCTGAAGTTGTTGAATTCAGTTTTGAGACCATAAGGCAGGAAGACGCCAAACTGGAAGATCAGTTTCTTTTACCACAGCTTTGTTGGTCTTCAATGGAACATTGTATCAGGCCGAGGACTGAAATGTGAGCATGAGAGCAAGATGCCGGACTGGAATAGCAACCGGGGCGGGGTCATGTTTCTGGACTGAGCAGAGATGTTCTACAAAGTGCTCACCCAGCCTGTGTTGAATCATGCCAATGTAGAGGAGTCCACACTCTCAGCAGCGAATGCAATGGAGTATAATGATATTTCCTTTGTTCTTTCATGGGATGTGGGCGTCACTGGCACGTTATGCCTTCGTTACCCATCCCTTATATCCCTTGAGCTGATTGACTTGCTGGGCCCTTTCCAAGGGCAGTTAACAGTCAATCACATATCTATATGTGGAAAGTCACAAGTAGGGCAGGCCTGATAAGTATGAAGGTTTTCCTTCCCAGAAGCATGCTTGTGAACCAGAGGGTTTTAAGATCAATCGATGGCAATTTCATGGTCACCGTGACTGGGAGACGAGTTTTCAATTCCACATATGGGTACCAAAATTTCGACTTGAATCCGTGTCCCCAGTGGATGAAACTGGGTCTTAACCAATCTAATACAACCAGATTGTAACTGTTACCCTTCGTGAGTGGAAGAGGAACCAGTAAATAGTCGTTTCAGCTGAAAGGAGTTTTTTTTTTACTTCATTGTAGCGTGAAATTGCTTGTAACTACACACAAATAAAAATAGCTGGAAAATCTCAGCTCGTCTGACAGCAGCTGTGGAGAGGAATACAGTTCACGTTTCGAGTCCATAGGACACTTCATCAGACCTGAGGAAAAGTAGAAATGAGGTGAAATATAAGCTGGTTGACGGGGGTGGCACAGATAGAGCTGGACAGAGGGCCAGTGACAGGTGGATGCAAAGAAGAGATTATCAAAGATGTCACAGACAAATGGAGAAAAGGTATTTGCATTTGTGCTTCTTTATTAACACGCCTTTCCGATGTGGGAATGTAACCCAGGGCTAGAGGACATGTTTTGCATGTGTCAGAACCAGGATTCGATACTTTGCATATCCATTTCACCGTTTTAACACAGTCGAATTCATTGTGACAACCATGAGGGCATTTAGCCACACATTTGTGCCTTCAGTTTATTGTTTGCTTGGTGGCTCACGACAGTCAGAGTTCAAGCGCTCATTCAGCAGAGTCCTTGTCTCAGCTTCACGGTGCCTGGGAGTTTGTGGATCACTCCAGCTCGGTAAGTAACTCACCCTGAGTATGGCGTCACATTCTAGGCTGCACTCTTTAGGAAGGACGCGCAGGTTACTGAATTGTTGGCACCGAGGTTATAACCAGGGGAGCTCGAGAGACAAGAAGCCTCAGTTCCAGGGAGGCCATGCAGAGTCTGGGGCTTTTCCCCTTCGCGGAGGTAATGTTGACAGAAGGTTTGATAGAGGCGTTCAAAATCATGAGAGGTCTTGACTGAGTGGATGGGGATAAACACATCCCAGCCTTTGGTTTGTTGGGGGGATTTGACATTCAAGAACCTACTAGAACTGATTTTATCGAGATTGTTGGTGATTTTATCGCGGTCTTGGTATTATTGGAAACTTGGAAATGGTTGGATTGCACCTTCCCTGGGAATGGAGCCTCAAATTTTCCCTATACCAACCACTCAGCCAAGCTTGTCTTGGAGCTAGCCTGGCATTTGCAACGAGGTCACACCTTGGTGCTTCCTTTCATTTGTCTCGCCCTTGCTCCTTCTTTGGCAATCTCACTTCGTTCCTGCCCTGTCATCGAAAATCCCCCTGCACCAGGCCACCAAATTATCATCAAACCATTGGCACCTAGATATCTTCACTTCTGCTCTCCCTCTGCCCCGGCAGTGTGTGACTTCTTGCCTCCCGGTACTGCATCTCCTATTCCTCATATTCTCTTCCCTCTGTACTCGCAGCCCGCCTACCCTCCTCCCTGAACACCTCTCTCTACGGAAAGTTACCAATCAGATTTGCAGTCACTCTCTTGGCCTTGCTATCTTCAATGTCCTGCTCTCTATGAAAACTAGAACTTTGGTCACGTCGGCCTCTGTCCTGGTACAGCTCCCATCTCTGCATAACTCCAAGGGAACACAGAGCTGAAAGGAAATGGTGAGTTACCCGTTGAGATGCCCACTGCCATGGAGCATGTGAAACGATGTAGCATCGCTCCCTCATCGAATGAAACCATTCACTATTGCAGGACCTTTTTGGGATACAAAGATAACCCAGGGCTTCCTTTCACTAATCCAAAACTCATTTTGAAACACTCTCGCCTGACTCCACACTCATCCCCAACAACAAGAGCGGTGAGCCAATGGAACTCTTTGTCATTAGCCTTGGGGCTCTCCAATGAGCTGCCTCTTCCAGTAGCAACATATTCTGCTATTTTTCTCTCAGACAGTGCCCACCTTTAATCTGCTATTATCACATACGCTGGGCGAATGCATTTTGTCTTTATTACAACCACAGAATCACACATTGAAGGAGAGGCCCTTCGGCCCTTGGGGTGTGCACCAACATGAGAGAAATACCTGAACTACCCACCTAATCACATTTATCAGCACTTGTCCCACAGCCTTGAATGTGATGACGTGACAAGTGCTCATCCATGTACTTTTTAAAGTAGGTGATTCAACCCTCCCTCCACCACCCTCCAAGCCAGTGCATTGCACACCTTCCCCACCTTCTGGGTAAAAAAGTTTTTCCTCACATCCCCCCTAAAACCCCTGCCGCTCACTTTGAACTTGTGTCCCCTCGTGACTGAACTTTCAACTGATGCTAAATTGTCTTCCATATGCAACCTGTCCACGAAGCTAAAAATCTTGTACACCTCGATCATGTCGCCCCTCAGTCTTCTCTACTCCAGCGACAACAACCCAAGTCCATCCAACCTCTCTTCAAAACGTAAATGTTTCATCTTAGGCAACAACCTGTTGAATCTCCACTGCACCCCTCCAGTGCAATTAGCTCCTTCCTATAACACGGTGACCAGAACTGCACACAATACTCCAGCTGAGGCCTCGACAAGATTCCATACAACTCCAACATGATCTCCCTACTTTTGTAATCTATCCCTCGACTGATAAAGGCAAGTGTCCCGAATACCCTTTTTCACCACCCCACTAAAACTCCCCTCCACCTTCAGTGATCTATAGACACACACACCAAGGTCCCTTTGTTCTTCAGAAGTTCCTAGTGTCATGTAATTTATTGAATACTTTCTTGTCAAATTACTCCTATCAAAGCGCATCACCGCACACTTTTCAGGTTTAAGTTGCATCTACCACCTATCTGTCCGTTTGAGCATACTGTCTGCATTTTCCTGTAGCCCAAGGCATTCAACAACACTGTTAACCTCCTGGCCAATATTTGTATCTTCCGCAAACTTACTAATCCTACCCCCAACATAGTCATCAATGTCGTTAATATAAATGACGAATAATAGGGAACCCAGCAATGATCCCTGTGGTACGCCATTGGACACTGCATTTCAGTCACGAAAGCAGCCTCCTGTCATCACCCTCTGTCTCATACAACTAAGCCAATTTTGAATCCACCTTATCAAATTACCCTGTATCCCATTTGCGTTTGCCTGCTTTATAAGTCTTCCATGTGTGATTATGTCAAAGCCATGGCTGAAACCCACATAAACTACATCAACTGCACTACCCTCATCGACACACCTGGTCACCACCTCAAGAACCCATTAGCACTGTCTTGTGTTCAATTACACCTTCTTCATTCAATTTGCTAGCTGTCTCATTTACCACTAACCTCCTGAGCACCAGCTGCCCTTCTGCCATTTTTTGAAAAGCATAAGACCCTTCAAATCCATATCTCTTTCTTCTGTTCCGAAGAAGACTCATATTCGACATGGAAAACCAATTGTTTCTCTCTCCACTGGTGCTGCCAGACGTGCCGTGTTTTCCAGCTCTTTCTGTGCTAACTTCAGCTTCGAAAGATTAAATGATTTCCGCCCTCTTTCCACCCACCCGCACTTCTTTAGGCCAATTACTTCTCAATCATTTGTACATGTGTAGTCAGGCAGGGGGATGCAGGAGTTCCTGTCAGTGACGCGATGGAGCAGCTCCAAGATTGGGGGAACACATTCTGTCCAGAACCACCACCTCCTGTTACCTTGGTCCTGCTCCCACCAAATTATTGGGCACCCAAACTCCCATCCAGGCTCCCGTGTCTGGCAATGCTGTTCACGGTTTTCTCCTGAGGCACCATCCTCCGTTTCAAACTTGTTTAGTCATGTCTCTTCCCAAAAACTGTAAAGATAATGAGCTCTCTGCACCGGCCTCCATCTCCAATCTCCCTCTCCTCTCCAAAGCTCCTGAATACGTTGCTGCCTTCAAAACATTTTCCCATCATTTCCCGAGCTCCATGTTTCCAATTCTCCATGTGGGATGCAGCCCTTGTCACCCAATCGAAAAGAGACCACAGCAAATTCACAAGCACTCAACACGCGCAGTGACAAGGGTAAACTCTGAACATTATGTTTGGAACTGGGAAATGGCAATTACATGGTATTTCTTCACAGCACAGCCACTTAACCGCAGAGATAATTATAAAAGAGAAAGATACAGACAGACAATCGGGGAAAATTAGCACAATAGAAGAGAGTTCATGGTCTGAAGATGCTGAGCTCAGTGTTGAGTCCATAAGGCTGGGGGACGCCAAACTGGAAGATGAGATTCTTTTCCCACAGCTTTGTTGGGCTTCACTGGAACATTGCATCAGGCCAAGGACAGAAATGTGAGCATGAGAGCAAGATGCTGGACTGGAATAGGAACGTCTGGGGTGCGGGCGGGGTGGGGGGGAGGTGGTGGTGGCGGCTTGTTTGCGGACTGAGCAGAGATGTTCCACAAAGTGGTCACCCAGCCTGTGTTGCGTCTTCCCAAAGTAGAGGAGTCCACACTGCCAGCCGCGAATGCAATGGACTAATTTTCTATTTCTGTTGGTGCTTTCATGGGATGCGGGTCTCACTGGGAGGATCAGCCTTTCTCACCCATCCCTAATTTCCCTTGAACTGAGTGACTTGCTGAGCCATTTCAGAGGCCAGTTAAGAGTCAACCGCGTACCTATTGGTGGAAAGTCACAAGTCGGCCAGGCCTCAAGAGGATGAAGGTTTTCCTTCCCTGAAGGAAGTCAGTGAAACTGGTGGGTTTTAGCAATTTCGATTTGAACCCGTGTCCCCAGTGGATGAGCCTGGGCTTCAATAATATTAGTCCAAGCACATTACCACTGTCTCACTTCGTGGTTGGAAAAGCTACAGGTAAATCGTTGCTTCACCTGAAAGGAGTGATTTTACTTAATGGTAGAACAGCCCCGAATGGTGAAATGACCTTTAACTACACATATGCATTTGTGCTTGTTCATGATTGTGGTTTTGGTGTGTGAGTGTTTTACTGAAGAGAACAGGCTTGAAAGGTTAAACGGGCTTTAAATACACATGCATTTTCGCGCATCAGTGTCTGGGGATGTAGCTCAGTGGTAGAGCGCATGCTTTGCATGTGTGAGGTCCCGGGTTCGATCTCCGCCGTTTCCACTTTTCCGTCCGACTGCAGTGGTGCAATTTGCACACAGTGTGACGTTGTATAGACACAGGTGATCAACTCACTTCATATGTGCAGAAAGCGAGCATTGGTCAACAACCGAATTCAATAAAGGATTCTCTGTCTGTCGGAATTACGTTCAAAAGAGCTGTTCACAGAAGCAAAGCCGCGCCAGTGGCTCTTCATTGAGGTTATCGGGGCCTTGGACTTATTGGAAAGCTGGACGTGGTTCGCACCTTCCCTGTGAATGAAGCCTCTACTTTTCCCTCTCCCATCCACTCAGCCCAATCTGTCATGTTGCTAACCTGGCATTTGCAACCAGGTCACACCTTGGTGTGTCCTTTCATTTGGCTCGCACTTTCTACTTCTTTGGCAACCTCACTGTGTTCCTCCCTCTCATCCAAAATTCCCCTTCGCCAGCGGTCTCCAAACTATCAACAACTTATTGCCAACTAGGCGCTGCTCTCCCTCTGCCCCGGCAGTGTGTGACTACTGGCCTCACATGACTGCATCGCCATTTCCTGGGATTGTCTTTCCTCTGCACTCGCTGCCCTCTTACGCTGCCTGAACCTTTTTCTCGATGGAATGTTACCAATCAGTTCGCATTCACTCTCTTAGGCCATTTCACTGTCCTGCACTCGCTTAAAACCATTATTTTGCTCACGCCGGCCACTGCCCTAATACAGCTCCCATCTCTGCTTAACACTAAGGGACACAGGCCTGAAAGGATCTGGTGAGTAACTGGTTAAGATGTCCACTGCCAGGATGTGTTGGAGCACCTGAAACAATGGAAGGTCGCTCCCTCGTCGAATGAAACCATTCTCCATTCTAGGACCATGCTGGGATGCACAGATAGCGCAGGGATTCCATTCGCTAATCCACACCTTATTCGGAAACACTCTCGCCGGCGTAAACACTCACCCCCAACAACATGTGCAAGGAGCTGATTGAACTCTTTGTCATTTGGCTTTGGATTGTCCAATGAGCTGCCTCTTCCAGTGCGAACACATTCTGCTATTTTCCTCTCAGACAGCACCCACATTTATTCTGCTCTTATCAACTACTCTGGGCGAATGCTTTGTGGCTTTGCGGCAGGAAGCGTTCTCCCAGAGTAGGTGATAACAGCAGAATAAAGGTGGGCTGTGTCTGAGAGCAAAATAGCAGAATGTGTTAGCGCTGGAAGAGGCAGTTCATTGGACAATCCCAAACCCAATGACAGATAGTTCCATCAGCTCCACGCACTTGTTGTTGGGGGTGAGTTTGGAGGCAGGCTAGAGTGTTTCAGAATAGCTTGTGGGTGAATGAAAGGAAGAGTCTTGTTGTACTGTGTTGAATGACATCTTATACAGTCAATCTGCCCTGCTATCTAATTTACCTGTCACCTCCTTAGCTCCAGCTGTCCTTTTTTTCAACAGCACAGAATCCATCACACCCCTATCTCTCTCCGCTCTTTGTTAGAAGACTCATATTCGGCTCTGGAAACCACCTGCTTCTCTCTATACTGGTGCTGCCGGTTCTGACGAGTTTTTGCAACTCATTCTGTTTTCACTTCAGCTTCCAAGGGCTACATTGTTATTATCTGTCCACCAACACTTGTTTAGGCCGATTAGTTCTGAACCTTGAGGACATGTACTTTCCAGCAGGGGGATGCAGCAGTTGCTGTCAGTGATTCTCCAGGGAGGGCGCTGTTGAGCTGCTCCGAAAACCGAGGAACTCATCCTGTCCATGAGCCCCGCCTCCTGTTCCCTGGGCTCTGTTCCCACTAAATTTCTGAACACCCAACTTCACATCCTGGCTCCCTGGTAAGTGAATATTTTTCAGAGTACTCTCCTGAGGCACCGCTATCTGTTTCAAACCTGTTTAGTCATGTCACTTCTCGAAAAGATGTCGCAATAAAGAGCTCTCTGCACCTGTAAGACACCGGTCCCATCTCCTACCTCCCTCTCCTCTCCAAAATCCCTGAATCTGTTGCCGACTTCAATACGATTGCCCATCATTTTCCGAGCTGTTATCACCTACTCTGGGCGAATGATAAGTGGCTTCGCGGCATATGTGGCAGTGACAAGGGTAAACAATGCATAATTACCTTTATAACTGGGAAATGGCAGATACATGAAAGCTCTTCACAAAGCAGACATTTTAAGGCAGGAATAAAAAGAAGATAAGTACTGGAATAATCTCAGCAGGTCTAGCAGCATGTGTGCGGATAGAAACAAAATTAACAATTCACATTCAATATGGTGTTTCTTCTGAAATCAGGAGTGGTGAAACGTGATGGGTTTTCAGCTGTTGGATGGAAGGGTAGCTGTAAGGTGGAACGGATAAAAGAGTGTCATGGATTGGTTAGAGGTCAGGCGACATTAAATTACAAAGATGCCATAGAACAAATGGGAAAGAGAGTGGGAATAGTCTGAGTAAATGTACAAAGCATTGGTCCAGAGCAGGTTTTAGTACCAGATTAAAGGTCAGCGCTTTCTGAATGCAAAATAGCAGAATGTGTTAATAAGAGAATAAAGGTCAGTGCTGCCTGAAATCAAATCATGAGGAAATGATACAGACTGAAAAACGGGGAAAATAATACAAATACAGGGCAGAGTTTATGGGCTGAAAATGTTGAATTCAGTTTTGAGTCCATAAGGCTGGGAGACGCCAAATCGGAAGATGAGTTTCTTTTCCCACAGCTTTGTTGTTCTGCACTGGAACATTACATCCGGCTGAGGACTGAAATGTGAGCAAAAGAGCAAGATGCTGGACTGGAATAGCAACCGGAGCGGGGCCATGTTTGTGGACTGAGCAGAGATGTTCTACAAAGTAGTCAACCAGCCTGCGTTGAGTCTTCCCAATGGACAAGAGTCCACACTGTCCGCAGTGAATGCAATGGACTAATTTTATATTTCCTTTTGTTCTTTCATGGGATGTGAGCACCACTGGGAGGAGAAGCTTTTGTTACCCATCCCTAATTGACCTTGAACTGAGTGACTTGCAGAGCCATTTCAGAGGGCAGTTAAGAGTCAGACACATATTTATGGGTTTAAAGTCACAAATAGGCCAGGCCTAATAAGGATGAAGGTTTTCCTTCCCTGAAGGAGTCAGTGAACCAGGTGGGTTTTAGCAATTTCGATTTGAACCTGTGTCCCCAGTGGTTGAGCCTGGGCTTCAAAAATACTAGTCCAAGCACATTACCACTGTATCACTTCGTGATTGGAAAAGGTACAAGTAAATCGTGGCTTCACCTAAAAGGAGAGATTTTATTTAATGGTAGAAAAGCCCCGAATGTTGAAATGACCTTCAATTACACAGATGCACTTATGCCTGTTTATATTTGTGGTTTTGGTATGTCAGTGTTTTCACAGAATAGGAGAAATGGCTTGAAATGTCAAATGAGCTTTAACTACACATGCATTTGCAATTGTTGGCATGTGGGGATGTAGCTCAGTGGTCGAGCCCATACTTGGCAAGTATGAGGCCCTGGTTTCCATCCCAGGCCTCTCCAGTTCTCTTTTTGAATGCTGTGGTGCCATACACAAAAAGTGTGCCGTTGTACACACAGACACATTAAACTCTCTTCATATATGCAGAAAGCGAACATTGGTCAACAGCTGAATTCAATGAAGGATGCGCCATCTGTTGGAATTGCTTCCGAAAGAGCGATTCACAAAAGCAAAGCTGAACCTGTGGTTCCTTATTGAGGTTACCGTGAGGGCTCACAGTTTATCTTGTGGCTCACCACACTGAGAGTTCAAGTACTTGTTCAGCTGAGACCATGTCCTCTGCTACACAGTGCCTGGGTAAGTAACCTGCGGTAACGGACTAACCCAGAGTATGGTGTCACATTCTTGGCAGCACTCTTGAGGAAGGAGGCGAAGGTTTCAGAATGGGTTGCACTGAAGTTGTAACCAGGGCCGCTCCAGGGACAAGGAACTTCAGTCCCGTGGAGGTGGTGCAGATTCTGGGGCTTTTCCCCTTCCAGGAGGGAATTTTGACAGGGGGTTTGATAGAGGCATTCAAAATCATGAAGTTCTAGACAGAGTCGAAGTGGTAAACAGTTCCCTATGTTTGAGATGCAGAGAGGTTTCGACATTCATGGTCCTATCAGGGGTGATTGTATCGAGATCGAGGGTGATTGTATCGAGATTGGGGTGAATGTATCGAGATTGTTGGTTCTTATATCGGGGCCTTGGCCTTATTGGAAACCTGGACGTGGTTGGCACCTTTCCTGTGAATGAAGCTTCCCCTTCTCCCTCTCCCATTCTCCCAGCCCAGCCTGTCATGGCGCCAGCTTGGTACTGATAACCACATCGCACCTTGAGGTGTCCTTTCAATTCTCTCGCAATTTCTCTTTCTTAGACAAGCTCACTATGTTCCTCCCTCTCATTCAAAATCCCCATTCGCCAGCTCTCTCAAAACTATCATCAACATATTGGCGACTAGATATCTTCACTGCTGCTCTCCCTCTGCCCCGGCAGTGTGTGACTACTGGCCTCCCGTGACTGCATCGCCAATTCCTCGGATTCTCTTTCCTCTGCACTCCCTGCCCTCTTAACCCCCGAACCACTTTCTCGATGGAAAGTTACCAATCAGTTTCACAGTCATTCTGTTAGGTCATTTCGATGTCCTGCACTTTCTTAAAACCATTATTTTGCTCACGACGGCCACTGCTCCAATACAGCTCCCATTTCTGCTTAAAACTAAGGGACACAGACCTGAAAGGATATGGTGACTAACTGGTTAAGATGTCCACTGCCAGGGTGTGTTGGAGCATGTGAAACAATGTAAGGTCGCTCCCTCATCGAATGAAACCATTCTCCATTCCAGGACCATGCTGGAATGCACAGGTAGCCCAGGGCTTCCATTCACTAATCCACACCTTATTCGGAAACACTCTCGCCGGCCGACACACTCACCCCCAGCAACAAGTGCGAGGAGCTGATTGAACTCTTTGTCATTAGGCTTTGGATTGTCCAATGAGCTGCCTCATCCAGTGTGAACACATTCCGCTATTATGCTCTCAGACAGCGGCCACATTTATTATGCTGTTATCATCTAATCTGTGTGAATGCTTTGTGGCTTTGCAGCAGGAAGCATTCTCCCAGAGTAGGTTATAACAGCAGAATAAACGTGGGCTCTGTCTGAGAACAAAATAGCAGAATGTGTGAGCGCTGGAAGAGGCAGCTCATTGGACGGTCCCAATCCCATGACAGATAGTTCCATCAGATCCTCGCACTTGTTGTTGGGGGTGAGTTTGGAGGTAGGCTAGAGTGTTTCAGAATAGCTTATGGGTGAGTGAAAGGAAGAGTCTTGTTGTACTGTTTTCAATGACATCTTATACATTCAATCTGCCCCGCTATCTAATTTTCCCGTCACCTCCTTAGCCCCAGCTGTCCTTTTTTACAACAGAACAGAATCCATCACACCACTATCTCTCTCCTCTCTTCGGAAGAAGACTCATTTTCGGCTCTAAAAAGCACAAGCTTTTCTCTCCACTGTTGCCGCCAGTTCTGAAGAGTTTTTCAGCTCTTTCTGTTTGCACCTCATCTTCCAAGGGCTTCATTGTTATCACCCTCTTTATGTCCCCCAACTCTTATACAGGCCTGTTAGCTCTGAAACCTGTGGACATGTGCAGCCCAGCAGGCGGATGCTGGAGTTTCTGTCAGTGACTCTCCAGGGAGGGCGCTGTTGAGCTGTTCCAGGAACTGAGGAACTCCTCCTGTCCATGAGCCCCGCCTCCTGTTCCCTGGGCTCTGTTCCCAATAAATTGCTGACCACCCAACTTCTCATCCTGCCTCCCAGATCAGTCAATATTATTCAGAGTTCTCTCCTGAGACACCATCTTCCGTTTCAGACCAGTTTAGTCATGTCATTTCTGGAAAAAAACGCAGAGATAATAAACTCTCTGCACCTGCAAGACACCGCTCCCATCTCCAATCTCCCTCTCCTCTCCAAAGTCCCTGAATGTGTTGCCAACTTCAAAACATTTGCCCGTCATTTCCCGAGCTTCATGTTTGAAATTCTCCACGTGGGATTCAGCCTTTGATACTCAGTCGAAAAGAGGCCATTGCAAATTCACCAGCGAATCCATACGTGCCAGTGACAAGGGTAAACGATGCACAATTACCTTTATAACTGGGAAATGGCAGATACATGGAAGTTCTTCACAGAACAGGCACTTTAAGGCAGAAATAAAAAGAAAAAAAAGTGCTGGAAATATCTCAGCAGTTCTAGAGGAACCTGTGTGGATAGAAACAGGGTTAACATTTCACATTCAATATGACGTTTCTTCTGAAATCAGGAGTGGTGGAATTTGGTGGGTTATCGGCTGCTGGATGCAAGGTGAGGGGGAAGGTGTAAAAGAAAACAGTTGGTCATGGATTGATTAGAGGGCTGGGGACATTAAATTACAAAGATGTCATGGAACAAATGGGAAAGAGAGGGGGATTGGTATGAGAAAAGGTACAAAGCATTCGTCCAGAGCAGGTGTTAATAGCAGATTAAAGGTTAGCGCAAAATTGCAGAATGTGGTAATGGGAGAATAAAGGTCAGTGCTGCCTGAAAGCAAAACATCAGAAAATTATATAGACTGAAAATCGGGGAAAATAATACAAATAGAGGGCAGAGTTCATTGACTGAAGAGGTTGACATCAGTTATGATACCATAAGGCTGGAACACGCCATATTGGAAGGTGAGGTTCCTTTCTGAGAACTTTATTGGGCTTCACTGGAACATTGCATCAGGCCGAGGACTGAAATGTGAGCATGAGAGCAAGATGCTAAACTGGAATAGAAAACGGGGCGGGACCACTTTTGTGGACTGAGCAGAGATGTTCTACAAAGTGGTCACCCAGCCTTTGTTGAGTTATCCTAAAGTACAGGAGTCCACATTGTCAGCAGCGAATGCAGTGGTAGAATTTTATATTTCCTTTGTTCTTTTATGGGATGTGGCCGTCACTGGCACGATGTGACTTTATTACCCTTCCCTAATTGTCCTTGAGCTGAGTGGCTTGCTGGGCCCTTTCAGAGGACAGTTAACAGACAACGGCATTGCTATGTGTGAAAAGTCACAAGTAGGACAGGCCTGATAAGGATGAAGATCTTCCTTCCCTGAAGGGTGTTCGTGAACCAGGTGGGTTTTTACACCAATCGCTGCCATTTTCATGCTCACCGTTACTGGAAGACGAGTTTTCAATTCCACAATTTGCTACCTAAATTTCGACTTGAATCCAGGTCCCCAGTGGATGAGCCTGGGGCTCAACCAAACTAATACAACCATATTACAACTCTTACCCTTCGTGAGTGGAAGAGGAAGCAGTAAATAATTGCTTCACCTGAACGCAGTCTTTTTACTTAATTGTAGAATAGTTTCAGAGGGTGAAATTGCCGGTAACTGCACAAAAATAAAAATAGCTGGAAAATCTCAGCTGGTCTGACAGCACCTGTGGAGAGGCATACAGTTCACGTTTCGAGTCCATATGATACTTCATCAGAACTGAGGAAGAATAGAAATGAGGTGAAATACAAGCTGATTGAGGGCGGTGGCACAGGTAGAGCTGGAAAGAGGTTCAATGATTGGTGGAGGCAAATAGGACATGGTCAAAGAGCTTCATTATGATCAAAGAAAGCACCGTTGGGGATGTAGCTCAGTGGTAGAGCGCACGCTTCGCATGTATGAGGTCCCGGGTTCAATCCCCGGCATCTCCATTTGATGTTTTGAATGCAGCTGTGCACAGTTTCTCACCTTGACACACACAGACATGGTAAACTCGCTTCATATGTGCAGAAAGAGATTATTCGGCAACATCCGAATTCAATGAAGGATGTGCCATCTGTTGGAATGGCTTTAAAATAAAGCTGTTTACAAAATCAAAGCAGCATCTGTGGTTGTTCATTTAGACAACCATGAGTACCCGCAACCACACATTTGTGAGTTCACTGTTTTGTGTGCTTGTTGACTCACAACACTCAGAGTTCAAGCTGTCGTTCAGCAGAGTCCATGTCGCTGGTTCACAGTGCTTGCAAGTTTGTGCTCGGTAAGTAACTCACCCTGAATATGGTGCTACATTCTAGGCAGCACTCCTTGGGAAGGATGCGAAGGTTTATGAATGGGTTGCACAGAGTTTATAACCATAGGCGCTCGAGAGACACGAAGCTTCAGTTCCGCGGAGGCGGTGCAGAGTCTGGTGCTTTTCCCCTTCGAGGAGGGAATGTTGACAGGAGGTTTGATAGAGGGGTCTGGACAGAGTCGATGGGAAGAAACATTTCCCAGCATTTGAGATGTTAGGTGGATTTCACATTCATGACTCTGCTAGAAGTAATTATTTCGAGATTGGGTGTGATTGTATCGAGATTGGGGGCGATTGTACCGATATTGGGGGTGATTGTATCGATATTGGGCGTGATTGTATGCTGATTGTTGGTGATTATATCGGGGCCTTGGCCATATTGGAAACCTGGACATGAGTGGATTGCAACTTCCCTGTGAATGAAGCCTCCACTTCTCCATCTGCCATCCACCCAGCCCAGCCTGTCATGACGCTACCCTGGCATTTGTAACCATATCACACCTTTTTGCTTCCTTGCATTTGTCTCGCCCTTTCTCCTTCTTTGGCAATCTCACTGCATTCCTGCCCTATCATCCAAAATCCCCCTTCGCCAGGCTTCATCAAATCATTATCAAAACTTTGGCATTAGATATCTTCACTGCTACTCTCCCTCTGCCACAGCAGTGTGCGACTTCACTCCTCACGTTACTGCATCTCCAAATCCTCGTATTCTCTTTCCCCTGAAGATGCAGCCCGTTTATCCTCCTCTCTGAAACACCCTCTCGCTGGAAGTTTGCCAATCGGTTTCGCAGTCACTCTCTTGGATGTGCCATCATTGATGTCCTGCTCTCTCTTAAAACCATGGCTTTCCTCAAGCCGGCCTCTGCCCCGGTTAAGCTCCCATCTCTGCTCAACTTCAAGGACCATGCAGAGAATCAAAGATAGCCCAGGGATTCCGTTTACTAATCCATACCTTACTCTGAAACACTCTCGCTGGCCTACACACTCACCCCCAGCAACAACTACGAGGAGCTGATTGAACTCTTTGTCATTTGGTTTTAAACTGTCCAATGAGCTGCCTCTTCCATTGTGAAAGCATTCCGCTATTTTGCTCTCAAACAGCAGCCACGTTTATTCTGCTGTTATCACCTGCTCTGGGCGACTGTTTTCTGGCTTTGCGGCAGGAAGTATTTACGCCGAGTAGGTGATAACAGCAGAATAAAGGTGGGCGCTGACGGAGTGCAAAATAACAGAATGTGTGATCACTGGCAGCTCATTGGACAGTCGCAAACCCAATGACAGATAGTTCCATCAGCTCCTCACCTTTGCTTTTGGGGGTGAGTTGGGACGCAGGCTAGAATGTTTCAGAATAGGTCATGCGGGAGCAAAATAAAGACTCTCTTTGTCTTGTGTTCAATGACAACGTTTTCATTCAATATGCCCCGCTATCTGAGTTATCCCTCACCTCCTTAGCCCCAGCTGTTCTTCTGTCATTTTGTGACCAGCACAGATTCCATCACACCCCAATCTCGCTCCTCTCTTCGGAAGAAGACCCACATTCGGCTCTGAAAACCACCTGCTTCTCTCTCCACTGGTGCTGCCAGGTCTGACGAGTTTTTCAACTCTTTCAGTTTTCATTTCAGCTTCCAAGGGCTAAATTGTTATCAGCCTCTTTCTGTCCAGCAACACATCTTTAGCACTATTAGTTCTGAAACGTGTGGAGACGTGCAATCCAAAAGGGGTTTGCAGGAGTTGCTGTCAGTGACTCTCCAGTGAGGGCGATGTTGTGCTGTTCTGGGAATCGGGGAACTCATCCTTTCCATGAGCCCCACCTCTTGTTCCCTGGGCTCTGTTCCCACTAAAATTCTGACCATGAAACCTCCCATCCTGGTTCCCAGGTCAGTCAATATTGTTCAGGGTTCACTCTTGAGGCACCATCATCCGTTTCAAACCAGTTTAGTCATGTCACTTCACTAAAAAATGTAGAGATAATGAACTCTCTGCATCTGAAAGACACCGCTCCCATCTCCAAACTCCCTCTCCTCTCCAAAGTCCACGAATATGTTGCCGAATTAGAAACATTTTCCCCTCATTTCCCGTGCTTCATGTTTGAAATTCTCAGGTGGGATTAAGCTTTTGGGGGCGTGTGCTTTGAGTAAAGGTACAAAGCATTGGTCCAGAGCAGGTGTTAATAGCAGATTAAAGGTCAGCGCATTCTGAAAGCAAAATAGCAGTATGTGGTAATAGGAGACTAAAGGTCTGTGCTGCCTGAAAGCAAAATATCAGAAAATGATATAGACTGAAAATCGGGGACAATAATACAAATAGAGGACAGAGTTCATTGACTGATAATGTTGACATCAGTTTTGATACCATAAGGCTGGAAGACGCCAAATTGGAAGGTGATGTTCCTTTCCGAGAACTTTATTGGGCTTCACTGGAACATTGCATCTGGCCGAGGACTGAAATGTGTCCATGAGAGCAAGATACTGAAATGGAATCGCAACCGGAGCGGAGAAATATTTGTGGACTGAGCAGACGTGTTCTACAAAGTGGTCACGCAACCTTTGTTGAGTTATTCTAAAGTAGAGGAGTCCACATTGTCAGCAGTGAATGCAATGCTGGAATTTTATATTACCTTTGTTGTTTCATGGGTTGTAGCCATCACTGGCACGATGTGACTTTGTTACACCTCCCTCATTACCCTTGAACTGAGTGGCTTGCTGCGTCCTTTCAGAGGACAGTTAACAGACAATCACATTGCAATGTGTGGAAAGTCACATGTAGGACAGGCCTGATAAGGATGATGGTTTTCATTCCCTGAAGGGTGTTCGTGAACCAGATGGGTTTTTACACCAATCGGATCCATTTTCATGCACACCGTTACTGGAAGACGAGTTTTCAATTCCACAATTTGTTACCTAACTTTCGACTTGAATCCAGGTCCCCAGTGAATGAGCCTGGGTCTCAACCAACCTAATCTAACCAGATTACAACTGTTACCCTTCGTGAGTGGAAGAGGAAGCAGTAAATAATTGCTTCACCTGAACGCAGTCTTTTTATTTAATTGTAGAATAGTTTCAGAGGGTGAAATTGCCGGTAACTACACAAAAATAAAAATAGCTGGAAAATCACAGCTGGTCTGACAGCACAGGAGGAGAGGCATACGTTTCGAGTCCATATGATACTTCATCTGAACTGAGGAAGAATAGAATTGACGTGAAATACAAGCTGATTGAGGGCGGTGGCAGAGGTAGAGCTGGAAAGAGGTTCAATGATTGGTGGAGGCAAATAAGACATGGTCAAAGAGCTTCATTATGACACACACCAACGCTGTTGGGGATGTAGCTCAGTGGTACAGCGCATGCTTTGCCTGTGTGAGGTCCTGGGTTCAATCCCCGGCATCTCCATTTAATCTTTTGAATGCAACTGAGCACAGTTTCTCACCTTTACACATACAGACATGGTAAACTCGCTTCATATGTGCAGAGAGAAATCATTCGCCAACATCTGAATTCAATGAAGTATGCGCCATCTGTCGGGATGGCTTCAAAATAAAGCTTTTTACATAATCAAAGCAGCATCTTTGGTTGTTCATTGAGACCAGCATGAGTGCCCGCAACCACACATTTGTGCGTTCAGTGATTTTTGTGGTGTTGACTCACGACACTCAGAGTTCAAGCACTCGTTCAGCAGAGTCCATGTCGCTGATTCACGGTGCCTGGGAGGTTGTGCTCGGTAAGTAACTCACCCTGAGTATGGTGTCACATTCTAGGCAGCACTCCTTAGGAAGAATGCGAAGGTTTGTGAATGGGTGGCACTGAGTTTATAACCAGAGGCGCTCGAGAGACAAGAAGCTTCAGTTCCGTTGAAGCCATGCAAAGTCTGGGGCTTTTCCCCTTCGAGGAGGGAATGTTGACAGGTGGTTTGATAGAGGGGTTAAAAAGCATGAGAGCTCTGGACAGAGTCGATGGGGAGAAGCAGTTTGAGATGTTGGGTGGATTTCACATTCTTGACCCTGCTAGAAGAAATTGTGTCGAGATTGGGTGCGATTGTATCGAGATTGTGGGTGATTGTATCGAGATTGTGGGTTATTGTATCGAGATTATGGGTGATTTATCGAAATTGGGGTGATTGTATTGAGATTGGGGCTGATTGTATCAAGATTGGGATTGATTGTATTGAGATTGGGGTTGATTGTATCCAGATTGTGGGTGATTGTATCGCGATTGGGGTTGATGGTATCACGATTGGGGTTGATTGTATCGAGATTGGGGGTGATTGTATCGATATTGGGGGTGGCTGTATGCTGATTGTTGGTGATTATATCGGGCCTTGGCCATATTGGAAACCTGGACATGGGTGGATAGCACCTCCCCTGTGAATGAAGCCCCCACTTCTCCATCTGCCAACCACGCCGTTCAGCCTTTCATGGTGCTTGCCTGGCATTTGCAACCATGCTACACCTTAGTGCTTCCTTTCATTTGTCTCACCCTTTCTCCTTCTTTTGCAATCTCACTGCATTCCTGCCCTCTCATCCCCCTTCGCCAGGCTTCACCAAATCATCATCACACCATTGGCACCTCGATATCTTCACTGTTGCTCTCCCTCTGCCATTGCAGCGTATGAATTCTCGCCTCACGTTACTGCATCTCCAATTCCTCATATTCTCCTTCCTCTGTACTCGCTGCCCATTTACCCTCCTCCCTGAACCCCTCTATCGATGGAAGGTTAACAATCAGTTTCACAGTCACTCTCTTGGACGTGCCATCATCGATGTCCTGCTCTCTCTTAAAACCATGACGTTCTACAAGCCGGCCTCTTCCCCAATTAAGCTCCCTTCTCTACTCAGCTCCAAGGACCATGCAGGAAATCACAGATAGCCCAGGGATTCCACTCACTAATCCATACATAATTCTGAAATTCTCTTGTTGGCCTACACACTCACCCCCAGCATTAACTACGAGGAGCTGGTTGAACGCTTTGTCATTCAGCTTTGGATTGTCCAATGAGTTGCCTCTCCCAGTGCGAACGCACAACGCTATTCTGTTCTCAAACAGCAGCCACGTGTATTCTGCTGTTATCACCTACTCTGGGTGAAAGTTTTCTGACTTTGCGGCAGGAAGTATTCACCCCGAGTAGGTGATAACAGCAGATTAAATGTGGGTGCTGACTGAGTGCAAAATAGCAGAATGTGTGATCGCTGGAAGAGGCAGCTCATTGGACAGTCCCAAACCCAATGACAGAGAGTTTCATCAGCTCCTTGCACTTGTTGTTAGAGGTGAGTTGGGACGCAGGCTAGAGTGTTTCAGAATGGGTTATGGGTGAGCAAAATAAAGAATCTCTTTGTCTTGTGTTCAGTGACAACTTTTTCATTCAATATGCTCCGCTATCTAAATTATCCCTCACCACCATAGTCCCAGCTGTTCCTCTGTCATTTTGTGACCAGAACAGATCCCATCGTTCCCCAATCTCGCTCCTCTCTTCGGAAGAGGACACATATTCGGCTCTGAAAACCACCTTATTCTCTCTCCACTGGCGCTGCCAGTTCTGAGGAGTTTTTCAACTCTTTCTGTTCTCATTTCAGCTTCAAAGGGCTAAATTGTTATCGGCCTCTTTCTGTCCAGCAACACTTCTTTAGGACTATTAGTTCTGAAACGTGTGGAGACGTGCAATCGAAAAGGGGGATGCAGGAGTTGTTGTCAGTGACTCTCCAGAGAGGGCAAAGTTGTGCTGTTCCGGGAACCGGGGAACTCATCCTTTCCATGAACCCCACCTCTTGTACCCTGGGCTCTGCTCCCACTAAAATCCTGACCCTCAAACAACCCATCCTGGTTCCCAGGTCAGTCAATATTGTTCAGGGTTCTCTCTTGAGGCACCATCATCCGTTTCAAACCTGTTTAGTCATGTCACTTCACTAATAAAGGTAGAGATAATGACCTGAAAGACACCGCTCCCATCTCCAAACTCCCTCTCCTCTCCAAAGTCCACGAATGTGTTGTCGAATTAGAAACATTTTCCCCTCATTTCCGGTGCTTCATGTTTGAAATTCTCCAGGTGGGATTAAGCTTTTGAGGGTGTGTGGTATGGGTAAAGGTACAAAGCATTGGTCCAGAGCAGGTGATAATAGCAGATTAAAGGTCAGCGCTTTCTGAAAGCAAAATAGCAGTATGTGGTAATAGGAGAATAAAGGACTGTGCTGCCTGAAAGCAAAATATCAGAAAATGATATAGACTGAAAATCGGGGACAATAATACAAATAAAGGACAAAGTTCATTGACTGAAGATGTTGACATCAGTTTTGATACCATAAGGCTGGAAGACATCAAATTGGAAGGTGAGGTTCATTTCTGAGAACTTTATTGTGCTTCACTGGAACATTGCATCAGGCCGAGGACTGAAAAGTGAGCATGAGAGCAAGATGCTGGACTGGAATAGCAGCCTGGGCGGGGCCATGTTTGTGGGTGGAGCAGAAATGTTCTACAAAGTGATCACCTAGCCTTTGTTGAGTTATCATAAAGTAGAGGAGTCCACACTCTCAGCAGCCAATGCAATGGACTAATTTTATATTTCCTTTGTTCTTCCATGGGATGTGGCCGTCACTGGCAAGATGTGACTTTGTTACCCTTCCCTAATTGCCCTTGAGCTGAGTGGCTTGCTGGGCCCTTTCAGAGGACAGTTAATAGACAACCGCTTTGCTATGTGTGGAAAGTCACAAGTAGGACAGGCCTGATAAGGTTGATGGTTTTCCTTCCCTGAAGCGTGTTGGTGTACCAGGTGTGTTTTTACACCAATCGATGCCATTTTCATGCTCACCGTTACTGGGAGACGAGTTTTCAATTCCACAATTTTTTACCTAACTCTCGACTTGAATCCAGGTCTCCAGTGGATGAGACTGGGGCTCAACCATCCTAATACCACCAGATTACACCTGTTGCCCTTCGTGAGTGGAAGAGGAAGAAGTAAATAATTGCTTCACATGAACGCAGTCTTTTTACTTAATTGTAGAATAGTTTCAGAGGGTGAAATTGCCGGCAACAACACAAAAAATAAAAATAGCTGGAAAATCACAGCTGGTCTGACAGCACCTGTGGAGAGGCATACAGTTCACGTTTCGAGTCCATATGATACTTCATCTGAACTGAGGAAGAATAGAAATGAGGTGAAATGCAAGCTGATTGAGGGCGGTGGCACAGGTAGAGCTGGAAAGAGGTTCAATGATTGGTGGAGGCAAATAGCACATGGTCAAAGAGCTTCATTATGACCAAGGTAAACGAAGTTGGGGATGTAGTTCAGTGGTAGAGCGCATGCTTCGCATGTATGAGGTCCCGGGTCCAATCCCCGGCATCTCCATTTAAGCTTCTGAATGCAACTGAGCAAAGTTTCTCACCTTTACACATACAGACATGGTAAACTCGCTTCATAAGTGCAGAGAGAAATCATTCGCCAACATCCGAATTTAATGAAGTATTCGCCATCTGTCGGGATGGCTTCAAAATAAAGCTGTTTACATAATCAACACAGCATCTGTGGTTGTTCATTGAGACAAGCATGAGTGCCCGCAGCCACACATTTGTGCGTTCAGTGATTTTTGTGGTGTTGACTCACGACACTCAGAGTTCAAGCATTCGTTCAGCAGAGTCCATGTCTCTGCTTCAGGGTGCCTGGGAGTTTATGCTCGGTAAGTAACTCACCCTGAGTATGGTGTCACATTCTAGGCAGCACTCCTTAGGAAGAATGCAAAGGTTTATGAATGGGTGGCACTGAGTTTATAACCAGAGGCGCTCGAGAGACAAGAAGCTTCAGTTCCGTGGAGGCCGTGCAAAGTCTGGGGCTTTTCCCCTTCGAGGAGGGCATGTTGACAGGAGGTTTGATAGAGGGGTTCAAAATCATGAGAGCTCTGGACAGAGTCGATGGGGAGAGGCAGTTTGAGATGTTGGGTGGATTTCACATGCTTGACTCTGCTAGAAGTAATTGTGTCGAGGTTGGGTGCGATTGTATCGAGATTGTGGGTGATTGTATTGAGATTGAGGGTTATTGTATCGAGGTTATGGGTGATTTATCGAGATTGGAGTGATTGTATCGAGATTGGGGTTGATTGTATCAAGATTGGGGTTGATTGTATCGAGATTGGGGGTGATTGTATCCAGATTGTGGGTGATTGTATCACGATTGGGGTTGATTGTATCACGATTGGGGTTGATTGTATCGAGATTGGGGGTGATTGTATCGATATTGGGGCTGATTGTATGCTGATTGTTGGTGATTATATCGGGCCTTGGCCATATTGGAAACCTGGACATGGGTGGATAGCACCTCCCCTGTGAATGAAGCCCCCACTTCTCCATCTGCCATCCACCTTGCTCAGCCTGTCATGGCGCCAGCCTGGCATTTGCAACCATGTCACACCTTAGTGCTTCCTTTCATTTGTCTCGTCCTTTCTCCTTCTTTCGCAATCTCACTGCATTCCTGCCCTCTCATCCCCCTTCACCAGGCCTCACCAAATCATCATCACACCATTGGCACCTCGATATCTTCACTGTTGCTCTCCCTCTGCCATTGCAGCTTATGAATTCTCACCTCACATTACTGCATCTCCAATTCCTCGTATTCTCTTTCCTCTGTACTCGCTGCCCATTTACCCTCCTCCCTGAACCCCTCTCTCGATGGAAAGTTAACAATCAGTTTCACAGTCACTCTCATGGACGTGACATCATCGATGTCCTGCTCTCTCTTAAAACCATGACGTTCTACAAGCCGGCCTCTTCCTCAGTTAAGCTCCCATCTCTACTCAACTCCAAGGACCATGCAGGGAATCATAGATAGCCCAGAGATTCCAGTCATTAATCCATACATAATTCTGAAACTCTCTTGATGGCCTACACACTCACCCCCAGCATCAACCAAGAGGTGCTGGTTGAACACTTTGTCATTCAGCTTTGGATTATCCAATGAGTTACCTCTCCCAGTGCGAACGCATAACGCTATTCTGATCTCAGACAGCAGCCTTATTTATTCTGCTGTTATCACCTACTCTGGGCGACTGTTTTCTGGCGTTGCGGCAGGAAGTATCCACCCCGAGTAGGTGATAACAGCAGAATAAATTTGGGCGCTGACTGAGTGCAAAATAGCAGAATGTGTGATCGCTGGAAGAGGCAGCTCATTGGACAGTCCCAAACCCAGTGACAGAGAGTTCCATCAGCTCCTCGTACTTGTTGTTAGAGGTGAGTTGGGACGCAGGCTAGAGTGTTTCAGAATGGGTTATGGGTGAGCAAAATAAAGACTCTCTTTGTCTTGTGTTCAGTGACAACTTTTTCATTCAGTCTGCTCCGCTATCTAAGTTATCCCTCACCTCCATAGCCCCAGCTGTTCTTCTGTGATTTTGTGAGTAGCACAGATCCCACCACACCCCTATCTCTCTTCTCTGTTTGGAAGAAGACCCATATTTGGCTCTGAAAACCACCTGCTTCTCTCTCCACTGGTGCTGCCAGTTCTGACGAGTTTTTCATCCATTTCTGTTTTCATTTCAGCTTCCAAGGGCTAAGTTGTTATCACCCTCTTTCTGTCCAGAAACACGTCTTTAGGCCTATTAGCTCTGAAACGTGTGGAGACGTGCATTCCAGAAGGAGGATGCAGGAGTTGCTGTCAGTGACTCTTCACGGAGGGCGTTGTTGAGCTGTTCCAGGAACAGTGGAACTCATCCTTTCCATGAGCCCCACCTCTTGTTCCCTGGGCTCTGCTCCCACTAAAACTCTGACCCCTCAAACCTCTCATCCTTGTCCCAGATCAGTCAATATTGTTCAGGATTCTCTCTTGAGTCACCATCATTCGTTTAAAACCTGTTTAGTCCTGTCACTTCACTAAAAAATGTAGAGATAATGAACTCTCTACACCTGAAATACACCGCTCCCATCTTCAAACTCACTCTCCCATCCAAAGTCTACGAACGTGTTGCCGAATTCAAAACATTTTCCCCTCATTTCCCTTGCTTCATGTATGAAATTCTCCAGGTCGGATTAAGCTTTTGAGGGTGTGTGGTATGAGTAAAAGTACAAAGCATTGGTCCAGAGCAAGTGTTAATAGCAGACTAAAGGTCAGAGCTGTCTGAAAGAAAAATAGCAGAATGTGGTCATAGTTGAATAATGGCCTGTGCTGCCTGAAAGTAAAATATCAGAAAATGATATAGACTCAAAATCGGGGAAAATAATACAAATAGAGGGCAGAGTTCATTGACTGAAGATGTTGACATCAGTTTTGATACCATAAGGCTGGAAGACACCAAATTGGAAGGTGAGGTTCCTTTCCGAGAACTCTATTGGGTTCACTGGAACATTACATCAGGCTGCAGACTGAAATGTGAGAATGAGAGCAACATGTTAAACTGGAATCGCAACCGGGGCGGAGCCATGTTTGTGGACTGAGCAGAGATGTTCTACAAAGTGGTGACCCAGCCTGTGCTTAATTATCCTAAAGTAGAGGATTCCACATTGTCATCAGTGAATGCAATTGTAGAATTTTATATTTCCTTTGTTGTTTCATGGGATGTGGCAGTCACTGGCAAGATGTGACTTTGTTACCCTTCCCTAATTGCCCTTGAACTGAGTGGCTTGCTGGGCCCGTTCAGAGGACAGTTAACAGACACCCACATTGCTATGTGTGGAAAGTCACAAGTAGGACATGCCTGATAAGGATGTTGGTTTTCCTTCCCTGAAGCGTGTTGGTGAACCATGTGGGATTTTACACCATTCGATGCCATTTTCATGCTCACCGTTACTGGGAGACGAGTTTTCAATTTCACATATTTGTTTCCTAACTTTCGACTTGAATCCAGGTCCCCAGTGGATGAGCCTGGGGCTCAACCACCCTAATACAACCAGATTACAACTGTTACCCTTCGTGAGTGGAAGAGGAAGCAGTAAATAGTTGCTTCACCTGAAAGCAGTGTTTTTACTTAATTGTAGAACAGTTTCAGAGGATGAAATTGCAGCCAACTACACAAATATAAAAATACCTGGAAAATCACAGCTGGGCGGACAGCATCTGGAGAGAGGCATACAGTTCACAGTTCGAGTCCATATGACACTTCACCTGAATTGAGGAAGAATAGAAATGAGGTGAAGTACAAGCTGATGGAGGGCGGTGGCGCAGGTCGAGCTGGATAGAGTTCAATGATTGGTGGAGGCAAATAAGACATGGTCAATGAGCTTCATTATGACACATGCAGACACTGTTGGCGGTGTAGCTCAGTGGCAGAGCGCATGCTTCGCATGTATGAGGTCCCGGGTTCAATCCCCGGTATCTCCATTTCGTCGTCTGAATGCAGCTATGCACATTTTATCACCTTTACACACACAGACATGGTAAGCTCGCTTCAAATGTGCAGAGAGAGATCTTTCGCCAACATCCCAATTCAATGAAGGATGCGCCATCTGTCGGAATGGCTTCAAAATAAAGCTGTTCACATAAGCAAACCAGCATCTGTGGTTGTTCATTGAGACAACCA
The DNA here is from genome assembly GCF_017639515.1 of Carcharodon carcharias. NCBI lineage: Eukaryota > Metazoa > Chordata > Chondrichthyes > Lamniformes > Lamnidae > Carcharodon > Carcharodon carcharias. The sequence continues at coordinate 2,443,298 of NC_054505.1, read as the reverse complement.
TGAGGGCCCGCAGCCACACATTTGTGCGTTCACTGTTTTGTGTGCTTGTTGACTCCCGATACTCAGAGTTCAAGCTGTCGTTCAGCAGAGTCCATCTCTCTGGTTCACGGTGCCTGGGAGGTTGTGCTCGGTAAGTAATTCAACCTGAGTATAGTATCACATTCTAGGCAGCACTCCTTAGGAAGGATGCGAAGGTTTGTTAATGGTTTGCACTGAGTTTATTACCAGAAGCGCTCGAGAGACAAGAAGCTTCAGTTCCATGGAGGCCGTGCAGAGTCTGGGGCTTTTACGGTTCGAGGAGGGAATGTTGACAGGATGTTTGATAGAGGGGTTCAAAAGCACGATGGGTCTGGACAGAGTCGATGGGGAGAAGCAGTTCCCAGCGTTTGAGATGTTCGGCGGATTTCACATTCATGAATCTGCTAGAAGTAATTGTGTCAAGATTGGGTGTGATTGTATCGAGATTGGGGGTGATTGTATCGTCATTGGGGTGGATTGTATCGAGACTGGGTGGGATAGTATCGATATGGTGGGTGATTGTATGCCGATTGTTTGTGGTTATATCGTGACCTTGGCCTTATTGGGAACCTGGACATGAGTGGATCACACCCCCGCTTTGAATGAAGCCTCCACTTCGCCATCTGCCATCCAACCAGCTCAGCCTGTCATGACGCTAGCCTGTCATTTACAACCACATCACACCTTGGTGCTTCCTTTCATTTGTCTCTCCCTTCCTCTTTCTTTGGCAATCTCACTGCATTCCGGCCCTCTCATCCAAAATTCCCCTTCGCCAGGGATCACCAAATCATCATCAAGCCATTGGCGCCTAGATATCTTCACTGCTGGTCCCCCTCTGCCACGGCAGTGTGTGACTTCTCACCTCCCATTAGTGCATCTCCAATTCCGTGTATCCTCTTTCCTCTGTACTCGATGTCCGCTTCCCCTCCCTGAACCCCTCTCTCGATGGCAAGTTACCAATCAGTTTTGCAGTCACCCTCTTGGACGTGCCATCATCGATGTCCTGCTTTCTCTTAAAAACATGACTTTCCTCACGCCAGCGTCTGTCCCGGTACAGGTCCCATCTCTGCTTAACTCTAAGGACCATGTTGGGACGCACAGATAGCCCAGGGATTCCGTTCACTAAGCCATACCTTATTCTGAAGCACTCACGCTGGCCGACACACTCACTCCTAACCAGAAATGCGAAGAGCTGATTGAACTCTTTGTCATTTGGATTTGGACTGTCGAATGAGCTGTCTCTTCCAGTGCAAACACTTTCCGTTATTTTGCACTCAGAGAGCGGCCACATTTTTTCTGCTGTTATCACCTACTGTGGGCGAATGCTTTGTGGCTTTGTGGCAGGAGGCATTCGCCCCGAGTAGGTGATAACAGCAGAATAAATATGGGCTCTGCCTGAGAACAAATCAGCAGAATGTGTAAGGGCTGGCAGAGGCAGCTCATTGGACAGTCCCAAACCCAATGATAGATAGTTCCATCAGCTCCTGACGCTTGTTGTTGGGGGTGAGTTGGGACGCAGGCTAGAATGTTTCAGAATAGGTTATGGGTGAGAAAAAGGAAGGCTTTCGTTGTCTTGTATTCAATGACACCTTTGTCATTCAATCCACCCCGCTATCTAACTTATCCTTCACCTCCTTAGCCCCAGCTGTCCTTCTGCCCTTTTTTCAACAGGACAGAGCCCGTCAATCCCCTATCTCTCTCCTCTCTTCGGAAGAAGACGCATATTAGGCTCTGAAAACCAAGTGCTTCTCTCTTCACTGTTGCTGCCAGTTCTGACGAGTTTTTCATCTCTTTCTGTTTTCATTTCAGCTTCCAAGGGCTAAATTGTTATCGCCCTCTTTCTGTGCAGCAACACTTGTTAAGGCCTATTAGTTCTGAGACGTGTGGACATGTTCAGTCCAACAGGGGGCTGCAGGAGTTGCTGTCAGTGTCTCTCCAGGGAGGGCGCTGTTGAGTTGCTCCGAGAACTGGGGAACTCCTCCTGTCCATGAGCCCCGCCTGCTGTTCCCAGGGCTCTTTTCCGACTAAATTTCTGACCACCCAACCTCCCATCCTGGCTCCCAGGTCAGTCACTATTGTTCAGGGTTCTTTCCTGAGGCACCATCATCCGTTTCAAACCTGTTTAGTCATGTCACTTCTCTAGAAAACGTAGATATAATGAACTCTCGGCACCTGAAAGACTCTGCTCCAATCTTCAAGCTCCCTCTCCTCTCCAAAGTCCCTGAATGTGTTGCCGACTTCAAAATATTTGCCCGTCATTTCCCGAGCTTCATGTTTGAAATTCTCCACGTGGGATTCAGCCTTTGATACCCAATCGAAAAGAGGCCATTGCAAATTCACCAGCGGCTTCAGACGTGGCAGTGACAAGGTTAAACGATGCACAATTACCTCTATCACTGGCAAATGGCAGATACATGGAAGCTCTTCACAGGACAGGCACTTTAAGGCAGAAATAAAAAGAAAAAAAAGTGCTTGAATGATCTCAGCAGGTCTAGCAGCATCTGTGCAGTAGAAACAGAGTTAATATTTCACCTTCAATATGACGGTTCTTCTGAAATCTGGAGTGGTGGAATGTGGTGGGTTCTTGGATGTTGGATGGAAGGTGAAGTGGAAGGTGGAACAGGGGAAAGAGGGTCATGGATTGATTAGAGGGCTGGGGACATTAAATTACAAAGATGCCATTGAACAAATGGGAAAGAGAGGGGGAATGGTATGAGTAAAGGTACAAAACATTGGTCCAGGGCAGGTGTTAACAGCAGATTAAAGGTCAGCGCTGTCTGAAAGCAAAATAGCAGAATGTGGTAATAGGGGAATAAATGCCAGTGCTGTCTGAAAGCAAAATAGCAGAATGGGGTAATAGTAGATTAACAGTCAGTGCTGCCTGGAAACAAAACATGAGAAAGAGATATAAACTGGCAATCGGCGAATATAATACAAATATAGATCAGAATTCATAATCTGAAGATGATGAATTCAGTTTTGAGTCCATGAGCCTAGGAGATGCCAAATCGGAAGATGAGGTTCTTTTCCCAGAGCTTTGTTGGTCTTCACTGGAACATTGCATCAGACCGAGGACTGAAATGTGAGCATGAGAGCAAGTTGAAGGACTGGAATAGTAACTGGTACAGGGCCATGTTTGTGGACTGAGCAGAGATGTTCTACAAAGAGGTAACCCAGCCTGTGTTGAGTCTTCCCATCGTAATGGCGTCCACACTGCCAGCAGCGAATGCAATGGACTAATTTAATATTTCCTTTGTTTTTTACTGTGACGTGGGCTTCACTGGAACGATATGCCTTTCTTACCCGTCCCTAATTGCCCTTGAACTGAGTGACTTGCTGGGCCCTTTTACAGGGTAGTTAATAATCAACCACATATCCATGTGCGGTAAGTCACATAAAGCAGGCCTGAGAAGGATGACATATTTCCTTCCCTGAAGGGTGTTTGTGAACGAGTTGGGTTTTCACATCAATCGATGGCATTTTCATGGTCACCGTTACTGGGAAACGAGTTTTCAATTCCACATATTGGTACCAAAAATTCCACTTGAATCCGAGTCCCCAGTGGATGAACCTGGGGTTCAACAATCCTAATACAACAAGATTACAACTGTTACCCTTCGTGAGTGGAAGAGGAACAAGTATATAGTTGCTTCATCTGAAAGGTGTGTTTCAATTTAATTGTGGAACAGGTTCAGAGGGTGAAATTGCCTGTAACTACACAAAAATTAAAATAGCTGCAAAACCTCAGCAGGTCTGAGAGCATCTGTGGAGAGAAATACAGTTCACTTTTCGAGTCCATATCACACTTATTCAGACTTGAGGAAAAGTAGAAATGAGGTGAAATATTAGCTGGTTGAGGGAATGGGACAGGTACAGTTGGATAGAGGGCCAGTGATAGGTGGAGGCTAAGAATAGATTGCCAAAGATGTCATAGACAAAAAGACAAAGTGTTTTTGAAGCATTTGTGCTTCTTTATGTGCAGGTATATAGGCAGCTGGGGATGTGGCTCAGTTGTGTAGCGCATGCTTCGCATGTCTGTGTTCCCGCATTCAATTCCCAGTATTTTGATTTCAACTTTTCAATACAGCCATGCACAGATTCTCACCTTTACACACACAGACATGGTAAACTCGCTTCATATGTGCATAAAGCGAAATTCGCCATATCTGAATTCAATGAAGAATGTGCCATCTGTCGGAAAGGATTCAAAATAAAGCTATTCACGTAATCGAAGCAACATCTGTGGTTGTTCATTGAGACAACCATGAGGGCCCGCAACCACACATTTGTACCTTCAGTGTTTTGTATGCTTGTTGACTCACGAACTCAGAGTGCAAGCACTCGTTCAGCAGATTCCATGTCTCTGCTTCACGGTGCCTGGGATCAGTCCAGCTCAGTAAGTAACTCACCATGAGTATGGTGTCACATTCTGGGCTGCTCTCTTTAGGAAGGATGTGAAGATGTATGAATGGGTTGCCCTGAGGTTATAACCAGGGGCGCTCGAGTGACAAGAAGCTTCAGTTCCATGGAGGTGGTGCAGAGTCTGGGGCTTTTCCCCTTTGAGAAGGGAATGTTGACAGGAGGTTTGATCGAGGTGTCCAAAATCATGAGGGGTCTGGACAGAGTCGCTGGGGAGAAACAATTCCCTGTGTTTGAGATATCGGGAGAATTTCACATTCAGGAAAACTAGTAGAAGTGACTGTATGGAGATTGGGGTTGATTGCATCGAGATTGTTGGCGATTATATTGGGGCCTTGCCCTTATTGGAAACCTGGACATGGGTGGATAGCACCTGCCCTGTGAATGAAGCCTCCACTTCTCCCTCTCCCATCCACCCAGCCTAGCCTGTCATGGCGCTAGCCTGGCATTTCCAACCACTTTAAACCTTGATGCTTACTTTCTGTTTCTTTGGCAATCTCACTGCATTCCTGCCCTTTCATCCATAATCCCCCTTCGCCAGCCCTCACCAAATTATCATCAACGCATTGGCACCTAGATATCTTCACTGCTGCTCTCCCCCTACCATGGCAGCGTGTGACTACTGGCTTCCCGTGTCTGCATCTCCAATTCGGGGTATTCCATCTCCTCTGTACTCCCGGCCCGCTTACCCTCCTCCCTGAACCCCTCTCTCGATGGAAAGTTACCAATCAGTTTCGCAGTCACTCTCTTGGCCTTGCCATCTTCGATGTCCTGCTCTCTATTAAATACATTATTTTGCTCATGCCGGCCACTGTCCCGGTACAGCTCCCATCTCTGCTTAACGCTATGGACACAGGCCTGAAAGGATATGGTGAGTAACTGGTTAATACGTGCACTGCTCGGGTGTGTTGGAGCATGTGATATAATGTAAGGTCGCTCTCTCGTCGAATGAAACCATTCTCCATTCCAGGACCATTCTGGGATGCACAGATAGGCCAAGGCTTCCATTCACTAATCCATACCGTATTCTGAAACATTCTCGCCGGCCGACACACTCACCCCCAACAACAAGTGCGAGGAGCTGATTGAACTCTTTATCATTGGGCTTTGGACTGTCCAATGAGCTGCCTCTTCCAGCGCGAACACATCTGCTATTTTGCTCCAAGACAGCGGCCACATTTATTCTGCTCTTATCACCTACTCTGGGTGAATGCTTTGTGGCTTTGCGGCAGGAAGTATTCGCCCCGAGTAGGTGATAACAGCTGAATAAATGTGGGCGCTGTCTGAGAGATAATTAGCAGAATGTGTGAGCAATGGAAGAGGCAGCTCATTGGACAGTCCCGATCCTTATGACAAATAGTTTCATCAGTCCTTGCCCTTGTTGTTGAAGGTGAGTTTGGAGGCAGGCTAGAGTGTTTCAGAATATGTTACGGGTTAGTAAAATAAAGACTCTTTTTTTTGTGTTTAATGGCACCTTTTTCATTCAATATGCCCCGCTATCTAACTTATCCCTCACCTCTTTAGCCCCAGCTGTCCTTCTGCCAACATTTTAAACAGCACAGAGCCCATCACACCCCTATCTCTCTCCTCTGTTCGGATGAAGACGCATATTCGGCTATGAATACCACCTGCCTCTCTCTCCACTATTGCTGCCAGTTCTGACGAGTTTTTCAGCTCTTTCTGTTTTCATTTCGGCTTCCAACGGCTAAATTGTTATCACCTCTTTCTGTCCAGCAACACTTCTTTAGGCCTCTTAGCTCTGTACTCTGTGGACATCTGCAGTCCAGAAGGGGGAGGCAGGAGTTGCTGTCAGTGACTCTCCGGGGAGGGCGCTGTTGAGCTGCTCCGAGAACCGGGGAACTCATCCTGTCCATGAGCCCCGCCTCCTGTTTCCTGGGCTCTGTTCCTAATAAACTGCTGACCACTCAAACTCCCATCCTGGCTCCCAGGTCAGTCCCTATTGTTCAGGGTTCTCTCCCGAGGCACCACCTACCGTTTCAAAGCTGTTTAGTCATGTCACTTCATGAAAAACTGTAGAGATAATGAACTCTCTGCACCTGAAACACACAGCTCCCATCTCCAATCTCCCTCTCCTCTCCAAAGTCCCTGAATGTGTTGCCGACTTCAAAACATTTGCCCGTCATTTCCCGAGCTCCATGTTTCACCTTCAATATGACGTTTCTTCTGAAATCAGGGGTGGTGGAATGTGGTGGGTTTTCGGCTGTTGGATGCAAGGTGAAGTAGAATGTGGAACAGAATAAAATGGTCATGGATTGATTAGAGTGCTGGGGAAATTAAATTACAAAGATGCCATGGAACAAATGGGAAAGAGAGGTGAAATTGTATGAGAAAATGTACAAAGCATTGGTCCAGAGCGGTTGTTAATAGCAGATTAAAGGTCAGCGCGGTCAGAAACCAAAATAGCAGAATGTGGTAATAGGAGAATAAAGGTCAGTGCTGCCTGAAAATAAAACATGACAAAATGATATAGACTGACAATCGGGGAAAATAATACAAACCGACGACAGAATTCATGGTCTGAAGATGTTGAAATCAGTCTTGAGTCCATAAGGCTGGAAGACCCCAAATTGGAAGATGAGGTTCTTTTCCCACAGCTTTGTTGGGCTTCACTGGAACAGTGCATCAGGCCGAGGACTGAAATGTGAGCATGAGAGCAAGATGCTGGACTGGAATAGTAACCTGTTCGGGGCCATGTTTGTGGACTGAGCAGAGATGTTCTACAAAGTGGTGACCCAGCCTCTGTTGAGTCTTCCCAATTTAGAGGTGTCCAGACTGTCAGCAGTGAATGCAATGGACTAATTTTTTCTTTCCTTTGTTCTTTTATGGGATGTGGGTGTCGTTGCCAGGATCGGCAATTGTTACCCATCCCTAATTACCCTTGAACTGAGTGATGTGCTGGGGCCTTTCAGAGGGCAGTTAAGAGTCAACCACATCCCTACGTGTGGAAAATCACAAGTAGGGCAGGCCTGATAAGGATGAAGGTTTTCCTTCCCTGAAGGATGTTAGTGAACCTGATGGGTTTTTACCCAAATCGATGGCATTTTCATGGTCACCGTTATTGGGAGACGAGTTTTCAATTCCACATATGCGTCCGTAAATTTCGACTTGAACTCCTGTCCCCAGTGGATGAGCCTGGGGCTCAGCGATACTCTTACATTACAAATGTTACCCTTCATGAGTGGAAGAGAAACCAGTAAATATTTGCTTTAGCGGAAAGGAATGTTTTTACTTCATTGTAGGGTGAATTGCCTGAAAATACACAAAAATAGAAACAGTTGGAAAATCTCAGCGGAGATGAATACAGCTCACGCTTCCAGTCCTTATGACACTTCATCAGAAATTAGGAAAAGTAGAAATGAGGTGAAATATTGTTGAAGGGGGGTGACACAGGTAGAGCTGGTTAGTCGGCCTGTGATAGGTGGAGGCAAAGAAGAGACTATCAAAGATGCCACATACAATACATACAAGAAGACAAAGGGGTGTTGAAGCATTTGGGCTTCTTTATGTCCCATGCGAAAAGAGGAGGGGATGTAGCTCAGTGGTAGAGCGCATGCTTCGCATGTATGAGGTCCCGGGTTCAATCCCCGACATCTCCATTTGCTCTTTTGAATGCAGCCGCGCACAGTTTCTCACCTTTACACGCGCAGACATGGTAAACACGCTTTATAACTGCAGAGAGCGATCATTCGCCAACATCCGAGTTCAATGAAGGATGCGCCATCTGTTGGAATGGCTTCAAAATAAAGCTGTTCACTTAATTAAAGCAGCATCTGTCGTTGTTTATTGAGACTTTTGTGACTTCAGTGTTTTGTGTGTTTGTTGATTCACGAAACTCAGAGTCAAGCTCTCGTTCAGCAGCGTCCATGTCTCTGCTTCATGGTGCCTGGAAGTTTATGGATCACTCCAGCTTGGAAAGTAACTCACCTTGAGTATGGTGTCACATTCTAGGCTGCACTCTTCAGGAAGGATGCGAAGGTTTATGAAATGGTTGCTCCGAGGTTATAACCAAGGGCGCTCGAGAGACAAAGAAGCTTCAGTTATGCGGAGGTGGTGCAGAGTCTGTGGCCTTTGCCCTCCGAGGAGGGTGTGTTGACAGAAGGTTTGAAAGAGGCCTTCAAAATCATGAGGGGTTGGACAGAGTCAATGGGGAGAAACAATTCCCAGCGTTTGATGTCTTGAGTGGAATTGACATTCTTGAACCTGCTAGAAGTGATTGTGTGGAGATTGGGTGTGATTGTACCGAGATTGGTGGTGATTGTATCGAGATTGGGGGTGATTGTATGGAGATTGGGGGTGATTGAGGCGAGTTCAGGTGCGATTGTATCGAGATTGTTGGTGATTATATCGGGGCCTTGGACATATTGGAAACCTGAACATGGGTGGATCGCACCTTCCCTGTGAATGAAGCCTCCACTTCTCCAGCCCCTATCCATCCAGCCCAGCCCATCATGGTTCTAGCCTGGCATTTGCAACTACGTCACACCTTGTTGCTTCCTTTCATTTGTCTCGCCCTTTCTCTTTTTTTGCCAATCTAACTGCGTTCCTGCCCTCTAATCCAAAATGCCCCTTCGCCTGCCCTCACCGAATTATCATGAAAGCATTGGCACCTAGATATCTTCACTGCTGTTCTCCCTCTGCCACATTAGTGTTTGACTTCTCGCCTCCCGTTACTACATCTTCAATTCCTTATATTCTCTTTCCTCTGTACACAGTGCCCACTTACCCTCCCTGCACCACTCTCTCGATGGAAAGTTACCAATCAGTTTCGTAGTCACTCTCTTGGCCTTGCCATCTTCAATGTGCTGCTGTGTATTCAAAACACCACTTTGCTCACACCAGCCACTGTCCTGGTACAGCTCCCATCTCTGCTTAACTCCAAGGGAACGCAGAGCTGAAAGGAAATGGTGAGTAACTCGTTGAGATGTCCACTGCCATGGAGCACGTGAAACTATGGAGCGTCACTCCTACATCGAATGAAACCATGCACTATTGCAGGACCTTGTTGGGATACAAGGATAGCCCAGCGCTTCCTTTCATTAATCCAAAAATCAATTTGAAATACTCTCGCATTACTCTACGCTCATCCTCAACAAGAAGACAGATGAGCTGGTGGAACTCTTGGTCATTCGACTTGGGACTCTCCAATGACCTGCCTTTTCCAGTACTAACAAATTCTGCTATTTTTCTCTCAGACAGTGCTCACCTTTAATCTGCTATTATCACCTACAATGGGCGAATGCATTTTGTCTTTATTACAACCACAGAATCACACATTGAAGAAGAGGCCCTTTGGCTCATAGAGTCTGCACCAACATGAGAGAAACACCGGAACTACCCACCTAATCACATTTAACAGCACTGGTCCCATATCCTTGAATGTTATGACGTGACAAGTGCTCATCCATGTACTTTTTAAAGGAGGTCATTCAACCCTCCCTCCACCACCCTCCCAGGCAGCGCATTCCAGACCTTCCACACCTTCTGGGTTAAAAAGTTTTTCCTCACACCCACCCTAAACCTCCTGCCGCTCACTTTGAACTTGTGTCCCCTCGTGACTGACCCTTCAGCTAACGCTATCTGGTGCTCCATATGCAACCTGTCCATAAAAATGATAATCTTATCTACCCTCAGGCTCCTTTGCTGCAGCGAAAACAACCCAAGTCTATCCAAACCGTCTTCAAAACGTAAATGTTTCATCCCAGGCAACATCCTGGTGAATCTCCTCTGCACTCTTCCAGTGCAATCACATCCTTCTTTTAACGTGGTGACCAGAACTGCACCCAGTACTCCAGCTGTGGCCTCACCAAAGTTCCATACAACTCCAACATGATTTCCCTACTTTTGTAATCTATGCCTCGACTGATAAAGACAAGCGTCTCGCATACGCTTTTCACCATGCCACTAAAAGTCCCCTCTGCCTTCAGCGACCTATGGACACACATGCCAAGGTCCCTTTGTTCTTCAGAACTTCCAAGTGTCATACCGTTTATTGAATAATTCCTTGTCAAAGTACTCCTTCCAAACCGTTTCACCTCTGTCTTTGCAGGTTTAATTTGCATCTACCCCCTATCTGCCCGTTTGAGCATCCTGTCTGCATCTTCCTGTAGCACAAGGCATTCATCTACACTGTTAACCACCTGGCAAATATTTGTATCATCCGCACATCAAAGTCATCTATGTCGTTTATATAAATGATGGATAATAGGGGACCCAGCAAAGATCCCTGTGGTACGCTACTAGACACTGCCTTTCAGTCACGAAAGCAGGCTTCTGTCATCACCCACTGTCTCCTGAAACGAAGCCAATTTTCAATCCACATTATCAAATTACCCTGTATCCCACTTGCATTTGACTGCTTTATAAGTCTTCCATGTGTGGTCATGTCAAAGGCATGGCTGAAACCCACATAAATTACATCAACTGCACTACACTGATCTACACACCTGGTCACCACCTCAAGAACCCATTAGCACTGTATTTGTCTTCTATTCAATGACATCTTATTCATTCAATATGCACCGCTCTCTAACATATCACTGATCTTCTGAGCCCCAGCTGCCCTTCTGCCCTTTTTTTGAACAGCATAAGACTATTAAAAACCATATCTCTCTCCTCTGTTCCGAGAAGACTCATAATCGATGCAGAAAACCAACTGTCTCTCTCTCTGCTGGTGCTGCAAGTTCAGCCGACTTTTCCAGCTCTTTCTCTCTTTACTTCAGCTTCCAAGGATTAAATGTTTTCCGCCCTCTTTCCAGCCACGCGCACTTCTTTAGGCCAATTACTTCTCAATCGTTTGTACATGTGCACTCAGGCAGGGGAATGCAGGAGTTCCTATCAGTGACTCTGCAGTGAGGGCGCTGTTGAGCTGCTCCAAGATTGGGTAATTCATTCTGTCCATGACCCCCACCTCCTGTTACCTTGGTCCTGTTCCCACTACATTGCTGACCAACCTACCTCCTAAACTGGCTTCCGGGTCAGTCCATGTTATTCACGGTTTTCTCCTGAGGCACCATGCTCCGTTTCAAACCTGTTTAGTCATGTCATTTCTCAAAAAATGTTGAGATAATGAACTCTCTGCACCAGCAAGCCACCGCCCCCCATCTCCAATCTCCCTGTCCTCTCCAAAGCTCCTGAATACGTTGTCGCCTTCAAAACCTTTTCCCATCATTTCCCGAGCGCCACTTTTCAATTTCTCCATGTGGGACGCAGTCCTTGCCACCCAGTCGAAAAGAGACCAGATCAAATTCACAAGCGACTCCACAGGCGCATTGTCAATGCTAACCTCTGATCAATTACCTTCATAACTGGGTTGTTGTAAGTACATGGTATTCCTGCACAACACAGACACTTTGCGGCAGAAATAAATATAAAAGAGAAAGTGTTGAAAAAGTTCAGCGGACCCGGCTGCATCAGTGGAGCGAGAAACAGGGTTAACATTTCACCTTCAATTGACTCTTCACCGGAACTGAATAGAGGGAGAATATTCTGCCTTTTCAGCTGTTTTGAACAAGGTGTAGGCAAGGTGGAGCAAATAAAAAGCGACATGAATTAATCAGAGGGCTGTGGTGGTTAAATTTCAAAGATGCAAAGGAATAAAGGAATGGCAGTAGGAAAGGAACAAAGATTTGGTCCAGAGCAGGTGTTAATAGCAGTTTTAAGGTCAGTGCTGCTTGAAAGCAAAACATGAGAACAAGATACACACAGACGATCGGGGTAAATTTGCACAATAGAAGCGAGTTCACGGTCTGAAAATGCTGAGCTCAGTGTTGAGTCCAAAAGCCTGGGGTCGCCAAACTGGAAGATAAGGTTCTGTTCCCACAGCTTTGTTGGGCTTCACTGGAACATTGCATCAGGCCGGGGACTGAAATGTGAGCATGACAGCAAGATGCTGGACTGGAATAGCAACCCCTGGGGTGGGGATGGGTTGTGGGTGTGTGGTGCGGAGTGCGGGGAGGGGTGGGGCGCGGGGTGGTGCGTGGGGGAGCCTGTTTGTGGACTGAACAGAGATGTTCCGCAAAGTGGTCATCCAGCCGGCGTTGAGTCTTCCTAAATTAGAGGAGTCCACACTGCCAGCAGCGAATGCAATGGACTAATTTTCTATTTCCGTTGTGCTCTCATGGGATATAGGTGACACTGGGAGGATCAGCCTTTGATACCCATCCCTAATTGCCCTTGAACTGAGTGACTTGCGGGGACCTTTCAGAGAGCAGTTAAGGGTCAGCTACGTACCTACTGTTGGAAAGTCACAAGTAGGCTAGGACTGATAAGGTTTTCCTTCCCTGAAGGAAGTCAGTGAACCAGATGCGTTTTAACAATATCGATTTGAACCCGTGTCCCCATTGGATGAGCCTGGGCTTCAACAATACTAGTCCAAGCACATTCCCACTGTCTCACTTCGTGAATGGAAAAGATACAAGTAAATCATTGCTTCACCTGAAAGGTGTGATTTTACTTATTGGTAGAACAGCCCCGAATGTTGAAATTACCTTTGACTACACATATGCATTTGTGCTTGTTCATGTTTGTGGTTTTGGTGTGTGAGTGATTTCACTGAACAGGAGAAAAGGCTCGAAAGGTCAAATGAGCTTTAACTGTATATGTATTTCACCGGGCAGCAATGTGGGGATGTAGCTCAGTGGTAGAGCGCATGCTTTGCATGTATGAGGTCCCGGGTTCGATCCCCGGTATCTCCACTACTCCTTTTGAATGCAATGGTGCCATTCGCCAACAGTGTGCCGTTGTCCACACAGACATGGTAAACTCGCTTCATATGCGCAGAAAGCGAGCATTGGTCAACAACTGAATTCAATGAAGGATGCGCCGTCTGTCGGAATTGCTTACAATAGAGTTGTACTTCATTGATAAAAACAAAAAAACTGCGGATGCTGGAAATCCAAAACAAAAACAGAATTACCTGGAAAAACTCAGCAGGTCTGGCAGCATCGGCGGAGAAGAAAAGAGTTGACGTTTCGAGTCCTCATGACCCTTCGACAGAACTTGAGTTCGAGTCCAGGAAAGAGCTGAAATATAAGCTGGTTTAAGGTGTGTGTGTGGGGGGCGGAGAGATAGAGAGACAGAGAGGTGGAGGGGGTTGGTGTGGTTGTAGCGACAAACAAGCAGTGATAGAAGCAGATCATCAAAAGATGTCAACAACAATAGTACAATAGAACACATAGGTGTTAAAGTTAAAGTTGGTGATATTATCTAAACGAATGTGCTAATTAAGAATGGATGGTAGGGCACTCAAGGTATAGCTCTAGTGGGTTTTTTTTATATAATGGAAATAGGTGGGAAAAGGAAAATCTTTATACTTTATTGGGAAAAAAAAAAGAAGGGGGAAACAGAAAGGGGGTGGGGGACCCCCTTTCTGTTTCCCCCTTCTTTTTTTTTTCCCAATAAATTATAAAGATTTTCCTTTTCCCACCTATTTCCATTATATAAAAAAAAAAACCCACTAGAGCTATACCTTGAGTGCCCTACCATCCATTCTTAATTAGCACATTCGTTTAGATAATATCACCAACTTTAACTTTAACACCTATGTGTTCTATTGTACTATTGTTGTTGACATCTTTTGATGATCTGCTTCTATCACTGCTTGTTTGTCGCTACAACCACACCAACCCCCTCCACCTCTCTGTCTCTCTATCTCTCCGCCCCCCACACACACACCTTAAACCAGCTTATATTTCAGCTCTTTCCTGGACTCGAACTCAAGTTCTGTCGAAGGGTCATGAGGACTCGAAACGTCAACTCTTTTCTTCTCCGCCGATGCTGCCAGACCTGCTGAGTTTTTCCAGGTAATTCTGTTTTTGTTCTGTTCTTCATTGAGGTTGCCATTAGGCTCACAGTTTATCGTGTGGCTCACCACATTCAAATTTCAAGCACCCGTTAAGCTGAGACCATGTCCTCTACCACACGGTGCCTGGGTAAGTAACCCACGGTAAGTAACTGACCCAGAGTACGGTGTCACATTCTAGGCAGCACTCTTTAGGAAGGAGGCAAAGGCTCCAGAATGGGTTGCACTGAGGGTATAACCAGCGGCGCTGCAGGGACCAGGGGCTTCAGTTCCGCAGAGCCGGTGCAGAGTCTGGGGCTCTTCGAGGAGGGAATTTTGACAGGAGGTTTGAGAGAGGCGTTCAAAATCAATAAGGTCTAGAAAGAGTCGATGGGGAAAACTGTTCCATGTGTTTGAAATGTAGAGAGGTTTCTACATTCATGATCCTATCAGGGGTGATTGTATCGAGATGGGGGGTTATTGTATCGAGATCGGGGTGAATGCATCGAGATTGTTGATGCTTATATCGGGGCCTTCGCCTTATTGGAAACCGGGACGTGGTTGGCACCTACCCTGTGAATGAAGAGTACATTTGTTCCTCTCTCATCCTCCCAGCCCAGCTTGTCATGGTGCTAGCCAGGTACTTCTAACCATATCGCACCTTGAGGTGTCCTTTCACTGCTCTTGCACATTCTCTTTCTTAGACAACCTCACTGTGTTCCTCCTTCTCATCCAAAATCTCCCTTCGCCAGCGCTTTCCAGCTATCATGAACATACTGGCAACTAGATATCTTCACTGATGCTCTTCCTCTGCTACGGCAGTGTGTGACTACTGGCCTCCCGTGACTGCATTTCCAATACCTCGGATTCTCTTTCCTCTGCACTCTCTGCCCTCTTACCCTCCTGAACCTCTCTCTCGATGGACAGTTACCAATCAGTTTCGTAGTCACTCTCTTAGGGCATTTCGATGTCCTGCACTCCTTTAAAATCATTATTTTCCTCACGCCAGCCATTGACCCAATACAGCTCCCATCTCTGCTCAACACTAAGGGACACAGACCTGGAAGGATATTGTGAATTCTTTTTTCCCGTCATTTCCCAAGCTTCATGTTTGAAATTCTCCACGTGGGGTTCAGCCTTTGATACCCAATCGACAAGAGGCCATTGCAAATTCACCAGCGACTTCAGATGTGGCAGTGACAAGGGTAAACGATGCACAATGACCTTTATAACTGGGAAATGGCAGATACATGGAAGTTCTTCACAGAACAGGCACTTTAAGGCAGAAATAAAAATTCAAAAAAGGGCTGGACAATTCTCTGCATTGAGGAGGGAATGTTTACAGGGGGTTTGATAGAGACGTTCAAAAACATGAGGGGGCTGGACAGAGTCAATGGGGAGAAACAGTTCCCAGCGTTTGATATGATGGAAGGATTTGACATTCTTGAACCTATTAGAAGAGTTCGTATCGAGATTGAGGGTGATTGTATCGAGATGGGGGTGATTGTATCGAGATCGGGTGATTGTATCGAGATCGGGGTGATTGTATCGAGATTGGGAGTGATTGTATCACGATTGGGGATGATTGCATCGAGATTTGGAGTGACTGTATCGAGATCGGTGTGACTGTATGGAGATTGTTGGTGATTGTATCGAGATCAGGCGCAATTATATCGAGATTGTTGGTGATTATTTCGGGGCCTTGGCCATATTGGAAACATGGACATGGGTGGATGTCACCTTCCCTTTGAATGACCCCTCCACTTCCCCCTTCCTTATCCACTGAGCCCAGCCTGTCATGGCGCTAGCCTGGCGTTTGCAACCACGTCACACCTTGGTGCTTCCTTTTATTTGTCTCGCCCTTTCTCCTTCTTTGGCAATCTCACTGCATTCGCACCTCTCTTCCAAAATCCCTCTTCGCCAGGCCTCAGCAAATTACCATCAAACCACTGGCCCCTAGATATCTTCACTGCTGCTCTCCCTGTGCCACGGCAGTGTGTGACTTCTCGCCTTCCTTTACTGCATCTCAAATTCCTTGTATTTTCTTTCCTCTGTACTCGCTGCCCATGAACCCCTCTCACGATGGAAAGTTACCAATCAGTTTCACAGCTGCTTTACATCTTTAAGGCCACGAGTTTCCTTTTTTAATGCACGGTGAGGAGACATGAAAACAACAGCAGCAAGAATTTTAACACTTCTACATGGAAACAGCCAGTTCTCAACCCCCACAACACCCCCCCCCCCCCCACCCCCCACCCACCCCCACTTTATGGCTTGTACTGCCAGGCCGGGAAATGCAGATGTCAGTGACTCTCCAGGGAGGGCGCTATTGAGCTGCTCCGAGAACAAAGGAACTCATTCTGTCAAAGAGCCCCGCCTCCTGTCCCCTGGGTCCTGTTCCCACCTAATTGCTGACCATGCAACCTCCCATCCTGTCTCCCAGGTCAGACCATATTGTTCACGGTTCTCTCCTGAGGCACCACCTTCTGTTTCAAACTGGTTTCATCATGTCACTTTTCTAGAAAATGTAGGGATAATGAATTCACTGCAACTGCAAAACACCGCCCACATCTCCAATCTCCCTCTCCTCTCCAAAGTCCTTGAATATGTTGCCGCCTTCAAAACATTTGCCCATCATTTGCGGAGTTCCACGTTTCAAATTCTCCAAGTGGGATGCAGCCCCTGTTACCCAATCCAAAAGAGACCATAGGAAATTCATAAGCAACCCGTACATGGCATGGACAAGGGTAAAGGATGCACAATTACCTCTATAACTGGGAAATGGCAGATACATGGAATTTCTTCACAGAACAGGCACTTAACGGCAGAAATAAAAATTAATAAATATTTGTGGAAATATCTCAGCAGGTCTAGCAGCCTCTTTGGAGAGAGAAAGAGAGTTAAGGTTTCACCTTCAAAATAACGCTTCTATTGAAATGAGGTGTGGTGGAATGTGCTGGTGTTTCTGCTGTTGAACACAAGGTGAGGGGTAAGGTGGAGCAAAAAAAGGGTCATGAATTGGTTAGAGGTTTGGGGAGATTAAATTCCAAAGATGCCATGGAACAAAATGCAAGGAGAGGGGGAATGGTAAAAAGTAAAGGAACAAAACATTGGTCCAGAGTAGGTGTTAATAGCAGATTAAAGCTCAGATCTGTCTGAAAGCAAAATAGCAGAATGTGGTAATAGGAGAATAGAGGTCAGTGCTGTCTGAAAGCAAAATATGAGAACACAATATAGACTGAAAATAGGGGAAAATAATACAAATGGAGGACAGAGTTCATGGTCTAAAGATCTTGAATTAGGTGCTGAGTCCATAAGGCTGGAAGACGCCAAATTAAAAGATGTGGTTCTTTTTCCACAGCTTTGTTGGTCTTCACTGGATCATTGCATCAGGCTGAGGACTGAAATGTGAGCATGAGAACAAGATTCTGGACTGGAATAGCAACCAGGGCAGGACAATGTTTGTAGACTGAGCAGAGATGTTCCACAAAGTGGTGACGCAGCCTGTGTTGAGTTATCCCAAAGTAGAGGAGTCCACACTGTCAGGAGTGAATGCAATGGACTAATTTTATATTTCCTTTGTTCTTTCACGGAATGTGAGCGTCACTTGGAGGATCAGCTTTTATTCCCCATCGCTAATTGCCCTTGAACTGAATGACCTTCAGGGCCCTTCCAGAGGGCAGTTAAGAGTGAAGCAGATACCTACGTGTGGAAAGTCACAAGCAGGACAGGCCTGATAAGGATGAAGGTTTTTCTTCCCTGAAAGATGTTAGTGAACCAGATGGGTTTTCATCAATCGATGGCAATGTCATCGTCACCGTTACTGGGAGACGAGTTTTCAATTCCACATATTTGTACCTAAATTTCGACTTGAATCCGTGTTCCCAGTGGATGAACCTTCGGCTGAACCAAACTAATATAACCACGTTACAACTGTTACCCTTTGTGAGTGGAAGAGGAAGCAGTAAATAGTTGCTTCACCTGAAAGGAGTGTTTTTACCTATTTTTAGAACAGGTTCAGAGGGTGAAATTACCTGTAACTACACAAAAATAAAAATATATGGAAAATCTCAGCTGGTCTGACAGCATCTGCGGAGAGGAATACAGGGTCACTTTTCGAGTCGATATGACACTTCATCAGAACTGTGGAAAAATAGAAATGAGGTGAAATATAAGCTGAATGAGTGGGTGGGACAGGTAGAGCTGGATAGAGGGCCTGTGATAGGTGGAGGCAAAGAAGAGATGGTCAAAGGTGTCAGAGACAAAAGAACAACGTGCTGTTGAATCATTTTAGCTTTTTTATGGTGGCATAAGTCGCAGGTGGGGATGCAGCTCAGTGGTAGAGTGCATGCTTCTCTGGTATCAGGTGCCAAATTCAATCCCCAGCGTGTCCGTCTCATTTTTTGAAAGCAGCCGTGCACAGTTTCTCTCCTTTACACACACACACATGATAATATGTGAAGAAAGCGATCATTTGCCAACATCCAAATGCAATAAAGGATGCGCCATCTGTCGGAATGGCGTCCAAATAAAGCTGTTTACATAATCAAAGCAGCATCTGTTGTTGTTCATTGAGATAACCATGAGGACTCGCAGCCATGCATTTGTACCTTCAGTGTTTTGTGTGCTTGTTGAGGCACGACATTCAGAGTTCAAGCACTCGTTCAGCAGAGTCCATGTCTCTGCTTCACTGTGCCTGGTGAAGTGCTCAGTAATTAATTCACCCTGAGTATGGTGTCACATTCTAGGCAGCACTCTTTAGGAAGGATGTGAAGGTTTATTAATGGGTTGCACTGAGGTTATAACCAGGGGCGAACGAGTGACAAGAAGCTTCAGTTCCATGGAGGTGGTGCAGACTCTGGGGCTTTTCCCTTTCGAGGAGGTAATGTTGACAGGAGGTTTGAAAGAGTTGTTCAAAACCCTGAGGGGTCTGGACAATGTCCATGGGGAGAAACAGTTCCCAGCGCTTGATATGTTGGGTGGATTTGACATTCTTGAACATACTAGAAGTGGTTTATCGAGATTTTTGGTGATTGGATCGAGATTGGGATGATTGTATGAATATTTGGGTGATTGTATCGAGATTTGTGGTGATTGTATCGAGATTGGGGTTGACTGTATGGAGATTGTTGCTGATTGTATCGACACTGGGGGTGATTGTATCGAGATAAGGGTGATTGTATCGAGGTCGGTGTGATTGTATCGAGATCGGGGTGTGTGTATCGAGATTGGGGGTGATTGTATCAAGATTGGGAGTGATTGTATCGAGATTGGGAATGATTGTATCGAGATTGGGAGTGATTGTATAGAGATTGGGAGTGATTGTATCGAGATCGGCGTGAGTGTATCGAGATTGTGGATAACTGTATCGAGATCGTGCTAATTGTATCGAGATTGGGATTGACTGTATCGAGATTTGGGTGATTGTATCGAGATTGGGGGTGATTGTATCGAGTTCGGGGTGAGTGTATGGAAATTGTTTGTGATTGTATCGACGTTTTTGGTGATTAAATCGGGACCTTGGCCATATTGGAAACCTGGACGTGGGGGGATCGCACTTTCCCTGTGAATGAACCCTCCACTTCCCCCTCCCCTATCCACGCTGCCCAGCCTGTCATGGCTCTAGCCTTGCATTTGCAAACACGTCACACCTTGGTGATTCCTTTCATTTGTCTCGCCCTTTCTCCTACTTTGGCAATCTCACTGCATTCCTCAGCTCTCTTCCAAAATCCCTCTTCGCCGGGCCTCACCAAATTACCATCAAACCATTGGCACCTAAATATCTTCACTGCTGCTCTCCTTCTGCTGTGGCAGTGTGTGACTTTTCGCCTCCCGTTAGTGCATCTCCAATTCCTCATATTCTCTCTCCTCTGTATCCACAGCCCATTTACTCTAACTGAACCTCTATCTCGATGGAAAGTTACCAATCAGTTTCGCAGTCAATCTCTTGGATGTACCATCTTCGATGTCCTGCTCTCTCTTAAAACCATGACTTTCCTCACGCCGGCCACTGCCCCGGTTAAGCTCCCATCTCTGCTCGACTCTAAGGACAATGCTGGGCCTCACAGATAGCCCAGGGCTTCCATTGACTAATCCATACCCTATTCTGAAAGAGTCTCACCGGCCGACACACTCACCCCCAACAATAAGTGCGAGGAGCTGATTTAACTCTTTGTCATTGGGCGTTGGACTGTCCAATGAGCTGCCTCTTCCAGTGCGAACACATTCTGCTATTTTGCTCTCAGACAGCGGCCACATTCATTCTGCTGTTATCACCTACTCTGGGCGAATGCTTTGTAGCTTTGTGGCAGGAAGTATTCACCCCAGAGTAGGTGATAACAGCTGAATAAAGGTTGGCTCTGTCTGAGAGCAAAATAGCAGAAGGTGTTAGCACTGGAAGAGGCAGCTCATTGGACAGTCCCAAACCCAATGACAGAGAGTTCCATCAGCTCCTCGCACCTGTTGTTGGGGTGAGTTTGGAGGCAGGCTGGAGTCTTTCAGAATAGGTTATAGGTGAGTAAAAGTAAGGGTCTCTTTGTCTTGTGTTCAATGACACCTGATACATTCAGTCTGCC
Source organism: Carcharodon carcharias (assembly GCF_017639515.1). Lineage (NCBI taxonomy): Eukaryota > Metazoa > Chordata > Chondrichthyes > Lamniformes > Lamnidae > Carcharodon > Carcharodon carcharias. The sequence continues at coordinate 2,422,487 of NC_054505.1, read as the reverse complement.
CCGCTATCTAACTTATCCCTCCTATCTGTAACCCCAGCTGTCCTTCTGCCCTTTCTTTCAACAGGACAGAACCCATCACACCCCTATCTCTCTCCTCCCTTCGGAAGAAGACCCATATTCAGCACTGAAAACCACCTGCTTCTCTCTCCACTGGTGCTGCCAGTTCTGACTATTTTTTCAGCTCTTTCTGTTTTCATTTCAGCTTCCAAGGCATAAATTGTTATCACCGTCTTTCTGTTAATTCTGAACCTTGTGGACATGTGCAGTCCAGCACGGGGATGCAGTAGTTGCTGTCAGTGACTCTCCAGGTAGGGCGCTGTTGAGCTGCTCCAAGAATCGGGGAACTCATCCAGTGCATGAGCCCCTCATCTTGTTCTCTGTGCTCTGTTCCCAATAAATTGCTGAACACCCAACTTCGTATCCTCTCTTCCAGTTCAGTCAATATTGTTCAGGGTCCTCTCCTGAGGCTCCACCTTCCATGTCAAACGTAATTGGTCATGTCACTTCTCTAAACAGTATAGAGATAATGAACTCTCAGCACCTGAAAGACACTGCTCACATCTCCAATCTCCATCTCCTCTCCCAAGTCCCTGAATGTGTTGCAGACTTCAAAACATTTCCCCGTCATTTCCCAAGCTTCATGTATGTAATTCTCCACGTGGGATTCAGCGTTTGATACCCAATCGAAAAGAGGCCTTTGCAAATTCACCAGCAGCTTAATACTTGGCAGGGGTCAGTGACAAGGATAAACGATGCACAATTGCCGTTATATCTGGGAAATGGCAGATACGTGGAAGTTCTTCACAGAACAGGCACTATAAGAGAGAAATAAAAAGCAAAAAAGTGCAGGTAAAATCTCAGCAGGTCTAGCAGCATCTGTCCGGATCGAAACAGAGTTAACATTTCACCTACAGTATGTTATTTCTTCTGAAGTCAGGAGTGGTGGAATGTGGTGGGTTTTTGGCTGTTGGACACAAGGTGAGGTGGAAGGCATAACAGGAAAAAGAGGGTCATGGATTGATTTGAGGGCTGGGGACATTAAAGTACAAAGATGTCATCGAACAAATGGGAAAGAGAGGGGGAATGGTATGAGTAAAGGTACAAAGCATTGGTCCAGAGCAGGTGTTAATAGCCGATTAGAGGTCAGCGCTATCTGAGAGCAAAATAGCAGAATGTGGGAATAGGAGAATAAAGGTCAGGGCTGCCTGAAAGCAAAACATGAGAAAATGATATAAACTGAAAATCTGGAAAAATAATACAAATAGAGGACAGAGTTCATGGTCTAAAGATGTTGTATTCAGTTTTGAGTACATGAGGCTGGAAGACGCCAAATTGGAAGATGAGGTTCTTTTCCCACAGCTTTGTTGGGCTTCACTGGAACATAGCATCAGGCCAAGGACTGAAATGTGAGCATGAGAGCAAGATGCTGGACTGGAATAGCAACCGGTGCAGGGCCATGTTTGTGGACTGAGCAGAGACGTTCTACAAAGTACTCAACCAGCCTGTGTTGAGTTATCCCAAATTACAGGAGTCCATACTGTCAGGAGCAAATGCAATGGATTAATTTTATATTTCCTTTGTTCTTTCATGGGATGTTTATGTCAATGGCACGATATGCCTTTGTTAACCGTCCCCAATAGCCCTTGAATTGCGTGACGTAGTGGGCCCTTTCAGGGGGTAGTTAATAATGAACCACATACCTATGTGCAGTACGTCACAAGTAAAGCAGGCCTGAGAAGGATGAAGTATTTCCTTCCCTGAAGGGTGTTAGTGAACGAGATGGGCTTCTAAATAAATCGATGGCATTTTCAAGGTCACCATTACTGGGATACGAGTTTTCATTTCTAAATATTGGTACCTAAATTTCCACTTGAATCCATGTCCCCAGTGGATAAGCCTGGGGCTCAACCATCCTAGTACAACCAGATTACAACTGTTACCCTTCGTGAGTGGAAGAGGAAGCAGTAAATATTTGCTTCACCTGAAAGGAGGGTTTCTACTTAATTGTAGAACAGTTTCAGAGGTTGAAATTGCCTGTAACTACACAAAAATAAAAATAGCTGGAAAACGTCAGCAGGTCTGAGAGCATCTGTGGAGAGGAATAGAGTTCTCGTTTCGATTCCAAATGAAACTTCACTAGACCTGAGGAAAAGTAGAAATGCAGTGAAATATAAGCTGGTTGAGTGCTGGGACAGGTGCAGTTGAATAGAGGGCCAGTGATAGGTGGAGGCAAAGAAGAGATTGTCAAAAATGTTACAGACAAAAAGACAAAGTGGTGATGAATAATTTGTGCTTCTTTATGAGCAAAAGCTAATGCAGGTTGGCATGCGGCTCAGTGGTAGACCGCATACTTCGCATATATGAGCTTCCCGAGTTGCATCTCCACTTCATCTTTTGAATACAGCCGTGCACAGTTTCTCACAATTACACAGGTAGACATGGTAAACACGCTTCATATGCGCAGAAAGTGATCATTGGCCAACATCCGAATTCAATAAAGGATTGTCCATCTGTGGGAATGGCTTCAAAATAAAGCTGTTCACATACTCAAAGCTGCATCTGTGGTTGTTCACTGAGACATTTGTACCTTCAGTGTTTTGTGTGCTTGTTGACTCACGACACTCAGATTTCAAGCATCCCTGCAGCAGAGTCCATGTCTCTGCTTCACGGTGCCAGGGAGCTTGTGGATTAGTCCAGCTCGGTAAGTAACTGACCCTGAGTTTGGTGTCACATTCTAGGCAGCACTCCTTAGGAAGGATGCGAAAGTTCATGAATTGGTTGCTCTGAGGGTACAGCCAGGGGCGCTCGAGATAGATGTTCCATGGAGGAGGGGTAGAGTCTGCGGATTTTCCCCTTCGAGTAGGGAATCTTAACTGGATGTTTGATAGAGGCGTTCAAAATCATGTGGGGTCTAGACAGAATCGATCGGGAGAAACAATTCCCTTTGTCTGAGATATCGGGAGAGTTTCACATTCGGAAAACTATTAGAAGTGACTGAATCGAGATTGGGGTTGATTGTATCGAGATTGTTGTTGATTATATCGGGACCTTGGCCTTATTGGAAATCTGGACATGGGTAGATGGCACCTACACTTTGAATGAAGCCTCCACTTCTCCCTGTACCATCCACCCAGCCCAGCCTGTCATGGCGCTAGCCTGGCATTTCCAACCAAGTTAAACCTTGGTGCTTCCTTTCTGCTTTTTTAAAATCTCACTGCATTCCAGCCCTTTCAACCAAAATCCCCCATCGTCAGCCCTCACCAAATTATCATCAAAGCATCGGTACCTAGATATCTTCACTGCTGCTCTCCCCCTGCCACGGCAGCGTGTGACTGCTGGCCTCTCGTTAAGTGATCTCCAATTCTGTATATTCCATCTCCTCTGTACTCCTTGCCCACTTAACCTCCTCCCTGAACCCCTTTCTCGATGGAAAGTTACCAATCAGTTTCGCAGTCAGTCTCTTGACTTTGCCATCTTCGATGTCCTGCTCTCTCTTAAATCCATTATTTTGCTCACACCAGCCTCTGTCCCGGTACAGCTCCCATCTCTGCTTAACGCTATGGACACTGGCCTGAAGGGATATGGTGAGTAACTGGTTAATATGTTCATTGCCAGTGTGTGTTGGAGCACTTGGAACAATGTAAGGTTGCTCCCTCATCGAATGAAACCATTCTCCATTCCAGGACCATGCTGGGACGCACAGATAGCGCAGGGATTCCATTCACTAATCCAAACCTTATTCTGAAACACTCTCGCCAGCCGACACACTCACCCCCAACAACAAGTGCGAGGAGCTGTTTGAACTCTTTGTCATTAGGCTTTGGAATGTCCAATGAGCTGCCTCTTCCAGTGCGATCACATTCAGCTATTTTGCTCTCAGACTTCACACATATTATTCTGCTGTTGTCACCTATTCTGGGCGAATGTCTTGTGGCTTTGCAGCAGGAAAAGCAGAAATGAGGTGAAATATAATCTGGTTGAGGGGGTGGGACAGGTGGAGTTGGATAGAGGGCCGGTGGTAGGTGGAAGCAAAGAAGAGATTGCTAAATATGTCACACAAAAAGAAAGAAGGGTATTGATGGTACTCATTTCTGCTTCTTTATGCCCATAGCTCTTCCTTGTGGGGGTTTAGCTCAGTGGTAGATCATTTGCTTTGAATGATTAATATTCTGGTTTCAATTCCCAGCGTCTCCACTGCATCCTTTGAATGCAGCTGTGCAGTTTCTCACCTTTACACGCACAGACATGGAAAACTTGCTTCGTTTGTGCAGAAAGCGATCATTTGCCAACATCCGAATTCAATGAAGGATGCACCATCTGTCGGACAGGTTTCAGAATAAAAATGTTCACGTAATCAAAGCAGCATCTGTGGTTTTTCATTGAGACATTTGTACCTTCAGTGTTTTGTGTGCTTGTTGACTCACGACACTCAGAGTACAAGCACTCATTTATTAGAGTCCATGTCTCTGTTTCACGGTGCCTGGGAGTTTGTGGATCAGTCCAGCTCGGTAAGTAACTCACCCTGAGTATTGTGTCACATTCTAGGCATCCCTCTTTAGGAAGGATGTGACGGTTTATGAATGGGTTGCACCGAGGTTATAACCGGGAGCTCTCAAGAGACAAGAAGCATCAGTTCTGCGGAGGAGGTGCAGAGATTGGGACTTTTCCTCTTTGAGGACGGAATGTTGATACGAGGTGTTGGATGCGTTCAAATTCATGACGGTTTCTGGACAGAGTCGATGGGGAGAAACAGTTACCAGCATTTGAGTTGTGGGGAGGATTTGATATTCATGAACCTACTAGAAGTGACTGTATCGATATTCAGGGTGATTGTATCGAGATTGGGGTGATTGTATCGAGATTGGGGAAGATTGTATCGAGATTGAGGGTGATTGTATCGAGAATTAGGATGATTGTATCGAGATTGTTGGTGATTATCTCACGGCCTTGGCCTTATTGGAAACCTGGACATGGGTGGATGGCACCTTCCCTGTGAATGAAGCCTCCAATTCTCCTTCTCCCATCCACCCAGCCCAGCCAGTCATGGCGCTAGCTTGGCATTTGCAACGGGGTCACACCTTGGTGCTTCCTCTCATTTGCCTCGCACCTTCTCCTCCTTTGGCAATCTCACTCTTTTCCTGCCCTCTTGACCAAAGTCCCCTTTCGCCAGCCCATACCAAAGTATCAACAAGCTATTGGCACCTGGATATCTTCACTGCTGTTCTCCTGATCCCCTATCTCGATGGAAAGTTACCAATCAGTTTCGCAGTCACTCTCTTGGCTTAGCCATCTTCGATGTCTTGCTCTCTCTTAAATCCACGAGTTTTCTTTCGCCGGCCACTGCCACGGTACAGCTCCCATCTGTGCTTCACTCCAAGGGGCACAGAACTGAAAGAATATGGTGAATTACTGGTTGAGATGCCAACTGTCAGGGTGTGTTGCAGCACTGATACAATATAAGGTCGCTCCCTCATCGAATGAAACCATTCTTCATTCCAGGACCATGCTGGGATGCAGAGATAGCGCAGGGATTGCGTTCACTAATCCATACCTTATTCTGAAACACTCTCGTCGGCCATCACACTCAGTCCCAACAACAAGTGCGAGGAGCTGATTGATCTCTTTGCCATTATGCTTTTGACTGTTTAATAAGCTGCCTCTTCCAGTGCAAACACATTCTGCTATTTCTTTGTGGCAGGAATCAGTCGCCCAGAGAATGTGATAACAACAGAATAAATGTGGGCTCTGTCTGAGAGCAAAATAGCAGAATGTGTTAGCACTGGAAGAGGCACCTCATTGGACAGTCCCAAGCCAAATGACAGATAGTTCCATCAGCTCTTCACACTTGTTGTTGGGGTTGAATTTGGAGGCAGGCTAGAGTGGTTATTTCTGAGTTTCTTTGTCTTGTGTTCAATGGCACCTTTTCCGTTCAATCTTTCCCTCTATCTAACTTATCCCTCACCTCTTTAGCCCCAGCTGTCCTTCTGCCCCTTTGTTTCAACAGCACAGAACCTATCACACCCCTTAGTCTTTCCTTTGTTCAGAAGAAGACTCATATTCGGTTCTGAAAGCCTCCTGCTTCTCTCTCCACTGGTGCTTCCAGTTCTGACGAGTTATTCAGCTCTTTCTGTTTACATTTCAGCCTGCAAGGGCTAAATTGTTACCACCATCATTCTGTCCACCATCCCTTCCTTAGGCCTATTAGTTCTGATGCTTTTGTACATCTGCAGTCCAGAAGTGGGATGCAGGAGTTGCTGTCAGTGACCCTCCAGGGAGGGCGCTGTTGAGCTGCCCCTAGAACCGGGGAACTCATCCTGTCCATGAGCCCCGCCTCCTGTTCCCTGGGCTCCTTGCCCACTAAATTGCTGACCCATCAACTTCCCATCCTGGTTTCCAGGTCATTCAATATTGTTCAGGATTCTCTCCTGAGGCACCATCCTTCGTTCCAAAATTGTTTTGTCATGTCGCCTCTCAAAAGAAAAGTGGAGGTAATGAACTCTCTGCATCGGCAAGCCTCCGCCCCCATCTCCAATCTGCCTGTGCTCTCCAAAGATCCTGAATCTGTTGCCCCTTTCAAAATTTTGCCCACCATTTCCCGATCCCCATGTTTGACATTCTACACGTGAGATGCAGACATTGTTACCCAAACGAAAAGCGGCCATTGCAATTTCTCAAGCGACGTCATACATGGCAGTGACAAGGGTAAACTATGCCCAGCTACCCTTGTATCTGGGAAATGGCAGATACATGGAATTTCTTAAAGGTAAGCTCTGTCTGAAAGCAAAATTGCAGAATGTAAGAGGAGAATAATGGTTAGCGCTGTCTGAAAGCAAAACATCAGAACAAGATAAGGACTGACAATTGGGGAAAATAATACAAATAGAGGACAGAGTTGATGCTGTGAAGATGTTGATCTCAGTGTTGAGTCCATGATGCTGGAAGACGCCTAATTGGAAGATGAGGATCTTTTCCCACAGCTTTGTTGGGCTTCACTGGAACATTGCAGCAGGTCGAGGGCAGAAATGTGAGCATGAGAGTAAGAAGCTGAACTGGAATATCAAGCCACCAAAAGGTTGGAATCATACTTGTCTGGAAGAACTGAGTTTTTCCGCAAAGTGGCCAACCAGCCTCTGTTGAGTCTTCGTATAGTAGAGGAGTTCACGCTGTCAGCAGCGAATGCAAAGGACATAATTTATGTTCCTTTTGCTCTGTCATGGTATGTGGGCGTAATTGCAAGACCTGCTATAGTTACCCATCCCTAATTGCCCTTGAACTGAGTGACTTGCTGGGCCATTTCAGGGGGCAGTTAAAAGTCAACCACATACCTATGTGTGGAAAGTCGCATGTAGCCCAGGCCTGAGAAGGATGAAGGATTTCCTTTCCTGAAGGATGTTAGTGAACCAGATGAGTTTTTACAATAATTGATGGCGGTTTCTTGGTCACCATAACTGGGGGGCGAGTTTCCAATTCCACATTTTTGTACCTAAATTTCGATTTGAACCCATGTCCCCAGTGGATGAGACTGGGGCTCAACAATACTAGTCCAACCACATTATCACTGTCACCGATTGTGGGTGAAAGAAGTACAAGTAAATCGCTTCTTCATCTGGAAGGAGAGCTTTCCATTTGCAGCAGAAAAGGCTGAGAGGGCGAAATCAACTTTTCCGTCACATAGGCATTTGTGCTTGTTTAGGTGCCCCTGTGTCCTATGTTGGGGTGTAGTTCAGTAGTCGAGCGCATCCTGTTCATGTATGAGGTCCCTGGTTCAATTCCAGGCATCTGCACTTCCCATTTTCGATGCAGCAGTGCACAGCTTCTCACCCTTGCACACCAAAGACATGGAATATTCACTTCATATGTCCGGAAAGCTGCATCGCCATGAATTGAATGAAGGATGAGCCAACCGCTGGACTGGCTGCACACATAATCAAAACAGAAACTGTGGTTGTTCATTGAGGTAAACAAGAGAGGCTATAGACATGACCAAAGCAGAGCCTGATTTTGTTCATGGAGACAACAATGAGGGCCCACAGCTGCAGCATAGGCAGTGGTACCATCAGTCCTTTGTGTGCTTGGTGACTCATGCCATTCACTCAGAGTTTAAGCACTCGCTCAGCCGAGTCCGGGTCCTCAGCTAAACAGTGCCTGGGATTTTGTGGATCCCTCAGATCGGGGAGTAAATTAACCTGATTATGTTGTCCTATTCTAGGCAGGGCTCTTTAAGAAGAATGCAAAGTTTCAGACTGAGGTTATAACCAGGGGCGCTTGAGATACAAGTGGCTTCAGATCCGCAGAGGTGGTGCAGAGTCGGGTGCTTTTCTGTTCGAGGAGGGAATGTTAATAGGAGGTTTGATAGACGCATTAAAAATCATGAGGGATTTAGACAGAGTCGATGGGCATAAACAGATCCCAGTGCTTGAGCTGTAGGGAGCTTATGTCAACTAGGAATTTATTGGAGTGTGTTTGTATCAAGATTGAGGTTGATGGTATTCAGAATGGCGGTGATTGTATCGAGATAGCGGAAGATTATATCGAGATTGTGGGTGATTGCATCGAGACTGGGGGTGATTGTATCGAAATTGGGGTAATTGTACCGAGGTTGGGGCAAATTGTATCGAGAATGTGGGTGATTGAATCGAGATTGTGGGTGATTGTATCGAAATTCGGGTGATCGTATCGAGGCCTTGGATTTGATGGAAGCCTGGACATGGGTATTGGCACCTTCTCTGTGAATGAAGTGTCCAATTCTCCCCAACTGATTCATCCAGCCCAGCCTGTCATGGCGTCAGCCTAGCACTGATAACTACTTCGCAACTTGGTGAGCCCTTTCACTTCTCTCGCACTTTCTCCATCGGCAATCTCACTGTCTTTCTGCCCTCTCATCCAATATCTACCTCAGCCAGCCCTCAACAAATTATCATCAAAATATTGGCACCAAGATATCTTCATTGCTGCTCTCCCTCAGACCCTGCAATGTGTGACTTCTCGCCTCCCGTAACTGCATCTTCAATTCCTCGTATTCTCTCTGCTCTCTACTCACTGCCCGCTTACCGTCCCTCAACCTCTCTCTTGATGTAAGTATACCAGTCAGATTCGCAGTCACTCTCTTGGCCTTGCTACTTTCGATGTCCTGCTCTCTATTAAAACAATAACTTTGCTCACACCGGCCACTGTCCTGGTACAGCTCCCATCTCTGCTTAACTCCAAGGGAATACAGAGCTGAAAGGAGACTGTCAGTAACCCGTTGAGATGTGCACTGCCATGGAGCATGTGAAACTATGGAGCGTCGCTCCCTCATCAAATGAAATCATTAACTATTGCAGGACCTTGTTGGGATACAAAGATAGCCCAGGGCTTCCTTTTACTAATCCAAAACTCATTCTGAAATACTCTCCCCTGACTCCACACTCACCACCAAAAACAAGAGCGATGAGCTGATGGAACTCTTTGTCTTTCAAATAGGACTCTCCAATTAGCTGCCTCTTCCAGTGCTATTCTACTATTTTGTTTTCAGACAGTGCCCACCTTTAAACAACTAATATCACCTACACTGGATGAATACATTATGTCTTTATTACAACCACAGAATCACACAGTGCAGAAGAGGCCCTTCGGCCCATGGAGTCTTCACCAACATATGAGAAACGCTTCAACTACCTAATCACATTTGCCAGCACTTGGCCCATAACATTGAATGTTCTGACGTGCCAAGCACTCATCCAGGTATTTTTTACAGGATGCGATTCAACCCTCCCTCCACCACCCTCCCAGCCAGCGCATTCCAGACCTTCCCCACCTTCTGTGTAAAAATGTTTTGCTCACATCCACCCTAAACCTCCTACTGCTCACTTTGTACATGACCCCCCTCGTGACTGATCTTTAACTAATGCTAACTGGTGCTCCATATGCAACCTGTCCATGAAGCTCATAATCTTCTCCATCTCGATCAGATCGCCCCTCAGCCTTCTCTGCTCCAGTGAAAACAATCCAAATCTATCCAACCTCACTTCATAACGTAAATGTTTCATCCCTGGAAACATCCTGGTGAATCTCCTCTGCACCCCCCGACTGCCATCACATCCTTCCTATAATGTGGCGAACAGAACTGCATACAGGACTCCAGCTGTGGTCTCAGCAAGGTTCTATGCAACTCCAACATGATCTCCATACTTTTGTAATCTCAGCCTCGATTGATAAAGTGACGTGTCCCATATGCCTTTTTCACCTCCCCACTAACATGCCCCTCCGCCTTTAGAGATCTATGGACACACACGCGAAGGTCCCTTGTGTTCCTCAGGACTTCCAAGTGTCATGCCGTTCATTGAATACTTCCTTTTCAAATTACTCCTTCCAAACCGTTTCATGTCTTACTTTTCAGGTTTAAATTGTATCTGACACCGATCTGTCCACTTGGTCATCCTGTCTATATCTCCCTGTAGCTGAAGGCACTCAACCACACTGTTAACCAAAACAAAAACAGAATTACCTGGAAAAACTCAGCAGGTCTGCAGCATCGGCGGAGAAGAAAAGAGTTGACGTTTCAAGTCCTCATGACACTTCAACAGAACCAGATCGATAAATACAAATCCTTCACCCTGCTTACTTCGAGACTGATGATCTCTCTGACATTAGAACTTTTACAGATCTTTGGAGACCAGTAGTCAGAGAATTGTCTCACAGGGACCACCCGTAGAGATGTCACATGACATAAGACGAAGGCTGGGAGGCTGCACGAGATGGGTATTGTATATCTCCAGAGTGGGAGGCCTAATGCCTGATCCCCGGTGGGCGGGTAAGGTGCACAATTTGTACATAATGGTTAAATGAACTTGTATAGTCTGGCATAACGGTTGATTTTTACCTTGTGTAATTATTTGGGAGAGGTTACATGGTGTTAATTAGTAAGTAAAATAATGATAAGAGCAGTGGTATTTCACCGGCAACTGAGGTCTCCCACTTATTATACACCTCTCCTGTCTCTTCACAGTGCCAGACTCGAGACAAGCTCAACAGGTTCTTCTTTCCCCGCTGATTCTGCCAAGCCCGTTCCCTTGGGCTGTGGTTTCGCTAGATGGTAGGTATGGACAGTGGGAATCTCATTCATCCATTCATGCGCAGCACTAATTAGATGACGAGGCATTTGGCTAATTTAGTATGCACAATTTATGAAGCGTCAAATCTGAGTATTTACATGGCTCGTCCACGTTGTGTCTTAACCCCAGGAAAACACAGCCAAGGGCGGTGAGGAAGTCACAGCCGAGGGCAGTGAATCAGGTGGAAGTGGAGCTCTGGTTCGCCTGATCTTGACATTCAGTAAGTCAAATTTGGTAAGTGTGGATGTTCGTCACTTAGGTACTGATGAAACTAGGTAGCTGGTCACATGGTTAGCGGTCCGAAGAGCTACCCTGAATTACATCATCTGAATGTGTGTTACTTTATTAATTATTTATTTACCTTAACACAAGGAAAATGCCGTATTTAGTTAACATAGTTATAATTAACCCCGTGTAACCACTCCCAAATAATTAAACAAGGTAAAAACTAATCGTTATGCCAGACTATACAAGTTCATTTAACCAGTATGTACAAATTTTCCACCTTACCCACCCACTGGGGATCAGGCATTAGGCCTTCCACTCTGAAGATATACAATACGCATCTCGTGCAGCCTCTCTGTCCTTCGTCTTGGGTCTTGTGACATCTCTACGGGTGGTCTCTGTGAGACGATTCTCTGACTACTGGTCTCCGAAGATCTGTAAAAGTTCCAATGTCGGAGAGATCATCAGTCTCGAAGTAAGCTGGGCGAAGGATTTGTATTTATCTATCATCAGGAAATGCATGAGGCTGTTATTCTTATCGAACCACTTCCCTCTAGCTCCCATGACGAATCCAAGGTATTTTATTGACTTGCAGCCTGTCAGTTCCAGTATCTCATCCTCCAGGTGTTGGCATTTGTGTTCTTTTTTGGCCCAAGCTTTCTCCAGAGACTTGTTATTATCCTCGAAACGTACTGTAACATCCACCACCGCTACTATTCCAACCTTGACGAGGACCAGATCAGGCTTCCAAAGGGTCCCATCCTTTCCGAAGAGCCTCAGTTGCAGGTGTGATGTCCAGCCGAATTTGGTGATAAACTGTTGTAAGTGGTCCAGGATTTTGTTATGTCTTTTGATTCTAGGGTTTTTCACAAATGGACAACTGCCAGAAATGTGAACCAGTGATTCAAAGGGGGCTTCACATCTCCTGCAGGATTTGTTATGCTGTTGTCTGCCTCGGTTTAAGGTGGATCTCGTTGTGTAGAGATTGCACCAGGGTAGTAACCTGTTAATAAGCCTGGATTGTTTAATGTTGAAACAGGTTTTCGTCCAGGAATTAGAGGCATAGTCATTTCCGTAATACTCGATGCCGATTCCTTGGCATTGGAGTTCGGTCCACCTCTGGTATTCCACCTCCCTCTGTATCAGTTGGTGGGTTTGGGCCTGGACATTTGGGTAATATCCGTCCATCCCATAGCGATACCAATTTCATCTGTGCCTTTTCCTTCCTCGGTCCCTCTTAGGCCTCCACTACCCTTGAAGGCTTCTTCGATCTCTCTGAGTACTTTGAGGTTCCTCAGGGAGTCGATTGTTTGTTTGTTGTCGATTCCACTGAATTCAAAAGAGGCCTCTATTACCGCGTCCAAAGAGCTCTCTAGTTTTCGGAAAATGGTGGACGGAATCTGCACTTCGAGTCTCGGCATGTCCAGACCTCCAGACCTCTTGCTGCTGTATAGTAAACTCTTTGTTGTATGTGGCGGATGGTGTAGGATTTCTTTTGTTCCATTCTTGATATATTGGTCCAGTTTGACTAGTGTATTTTGTGAGGCCTCTGCGAGGATCAGGTGGAAATATATTCGGGGTATCATATGCGTTTTAAGGATTTCGATCCTCTGGATAGGCCGAAGAGCTGCGTTCTTCAGATTCTCTATCCACATACCGATTATGAATTCCCAATGCTCCTCGGTGGCTCCTGCCCATGGGTCGATTCTGGCACTCAGGTATTTCTCCGTCTCTCCTGTTGGTATGTATGAGATTGGACCTCCTTTCAGTTGCCAGTTCGCTCTTGTATTGTACAGGAACGTCTTCTTTTTGTGGATGAAGTGGAAGCCTTTGGTCTTCCCGACATTCATCTCCATCTCCTTTTGGCAGAAGTCCTGTACAATTGCCAAGTTCTTGGTCATGCCGGCATGGGAGTCGCTGAGCAGAGCAATGTCGTCAGCGAACGCCAGAGCTGAACAACACATCTTTGCTCCCCTAAAGGGCAAGTGGACGCCCAACTGTGCCTCTTGTAGGGTACAGATAAGAGGATCCATAGCGATATTAAATAGTATCGGTGATAGCAGGTCTCCCTGTTTGACCCCTTTCATGATGTTAATGGGTTTAGTTTTTTCATCTTTGCTCTCTATGTATGTGTCTTTGTCCGTGTACAGATCTGTTATCATGTTTATGAATAATTTGGGCAGCCCCACTCTTTGCAGTGCTTTTATGAGCAATTTATGCCCTACAGAGTCAAAAGCCTTCGCCAGGTCTAAAAAGACAACGGCCAGCTCTCTCCTGTTGCGTTTCGCCCCTTTCAAGATATTACTGAGAATCGTTATATTTTCATTGCAACCAGGAGTCGCCACCAGAAACCCTTTCTACCTGGGGTCAATCTGGACTGTTTCACTTAAGCGTTTGGCGATGATTTTCGTAAAGAGCCGTAATAAAATTGGGCTGATTGTTATTGGCCGCCAGTTGTCTATATTGTTAAGTTTCTCCGTATCGTCCAATTTGGGAATGAGGACTGTACAACTCTTTTTCAGCATCCGAGGGATGGAACCAGACATGAGCCAGAGGGTGAAAAGCCGCAGAATCCTATCTTCAAACTCCCTCTGGATGTCGTTGATATTTTCCTGCCTCATCCCATCCGGACCTGCTGCCGTGTTCTTATCCATGCCTTGTAGCGCTTGCTTAACCTCATCTTTTATTTATGGGCTCTTCCAAAGAGTCTGTTAATCACTCGGCCAATATTTGTGTCATCTGCAACCTTGCTAATGCTACCCCCAACATTGTCATCTATTTCGTTTATATAAATGATGAATAATAATGAACCCAGCAATGATTCCTGGAGTACGCCATTGGACACTGCATTTTAGTCACGAAAGCAGCCTTCTGTCATCACCCTCTGACTCCTGCAACAAAGCCCATTTTGAATCCACCTTATGAAACTACCCTGTATCCCATGTGCATTGGCCTTCTTTGTAATCTCCTTTTTGAGATCTTGTCAAAGGCTTTGCTGAAATCCACAGAAAATACATCAACTGCACTGCCCTCATCTACACACCTGACCACGACCTCAAGAACTCATTAGCAATGTATTTCAATTGTGTTGAATAACACCTTTTTCATACAATCTGCCCGCTCTCTAATTTATCACGTACCTCATTAGCCCCAGCTGCCCTTCTGCCCTGTTTTTGAACAACATAAAAACCTTCACAGACGGACGTCTCTCCTCTATTCCGTAGAAGACTCATATTCGACACGGAATATCAACTGTTTCTCTCTCCACTGCGGCTGCCAGTCCTGCCGCATTTTCCAGCTATATCTGTTTTCACATAAGCTTCCAAGGATTAATGGTTTCTGCCATCTTTCGACCCATCCGCACTTCTTTAGGACATTTACTTCTCAAGCGTGTGGACATGTGCAGTCAGGCAGGAGAATGCAGGAGTTGCTGTCAGTGACTCTCCAGGGAGGGCGCTGTTAAGCTGCTGCAAGAACAGGGGAGCTCATCCTGTCCATTAAACCCACCTCCTGTTCCCTTGGTGCTGTTCCCACTAAATTGGTGACCACCCAACCTCCCATCCTGCCTCCGGGTCAGTCCATGTTGTTCACCGTTTTCTCCTGAGGCACCATCCTCCGTTTCAAACTTGTTTAGTAATGTCACTTCTCAAAAAATGTAAAGATAAGGAACTCTCTGCACCGGCAAGCCACCGCCCCAATCTCCAAACTCCCTCTCCTCTCCAAAGCTCCTGAATACATTGACGCCTTCAAAACATTTTCCCAACATTTCCCGAGCTCCATGTTTCTAATTCTGCATGTGGGATCAGCCCTTGTCACCCAATCGAAAAGAGACCACAGCAAATTCACAAGCGACTCCACGCAAGCTTTGACAAGGTAAACTCTGAACAATTACCTTTATAACGGGGAGATGGCGATTACATAGTATTTCTTCACAGCACGGACACCTAACCGCAGAAATAAATATAAAAGAGAAAGTGTTGGAATAGGTCAGCGGGTCTGGCTGCATCAGTGGAGCGAGAAACAGAGTTAATGTTTCACCTTCAATATGACTCTTCACCGGAACGGAAAAGAGGGAGAATATTCTGCCTTTTCAGCTGTTGAGAACAAGGTGCAGGCAAGGTGGAGCAAATAAAAAGCGACATGAATTGGTTAGACGGCGATGGTGGTTAAATTTCAAAGACGCCATGGGATAAAAGAATGGCAGTGCTTTAGGAACAAAGATTTGGTCCTGAGCAGGTGTTAATAGCAGATTATAGGCCCGTGCTGCCTGAAAGCAAAACATGAGAACAAGGTACAGACAGACAATCGGGGAAAAATAGCAAAATAGAAGAAAGTTCACATTTTGAAGATGTTGAGCTCAGTGTTGAGTCCATAAAGCTGGAAGACAGCAAACTGGAAGGCAAGGTTCTTTTCCCACAACTTTCTTGGTCTTCACTGGAACATTGCATGAGGCCGAGGACTGAAATGTGAGAATTAGAGCAAGATGCTGGACTGGATTAGCAACCGGGGCGGGGGCCATGTTTGTGGACTGAGCGGAGATGTTCTACAAAGTGGCCACCCAGCCTGTGTTGAATCTTCCCAAAGTAGAGGAGTCCACACTGTCAGCAGCGAATGCAATAGACTAATTTTCTATTTCCGTTGTGCCTCCATGGGCTGAGGGTGTCACTGGGAGGATCAGACTTTGTTAACCGTCCCTAATTGCCCTTGAACTGTGTGATTTGCTGGAAAATTTCAGAGGGCAGTTAACAGTCAACCACTTACCTACGTGTGGAAAGTCACAGGTAGGCCAGGCCTGATAAGGATGAAGGTTTTCCTTCCCTGAAGGAAGTCAGTGAACCAGGTGGGTTTTCAGAATTTCGGTTTGAACCCGTGTACCCAGTGGATGAGCCTGGGCTTCAACAATATTTGTCCAAGCACATTCCCGCTGTCTCACTTCGTGATTGGAAATGGTACAAGTAAATCGTTGCTTTACCTGAAAGGAGTGATTTTACTTAATGGTAGAATAATCACGAAGGGTGAAATGACCTTTAACTACACGTATGCAAAAGTGCTTGTTTATGATTGTAGATTTGGTATATAAATGATTTCAGTGAAGTCTTGAAAGATGAAATGCGCTTTAACTAATCCTACAATTGCCCACCGCTCTGTGTGGGGATGTAGCTCAGTGGTAGAGCGCATGCTTTGCATGTATGAGGTCCTGACTTTGATCCCCAGCATCTCCAGTATTCCTTTTGAATGCAGTGGTGCCAGTTGTTCACAGAAACATGGTAAACTCGCTTCATATGAGCTGAAAGCGAACGTTGGTCAACAAACAAATTCAATGAAGGATACGCCGTCTGTCGGAATTGCTACGAAAAGAGCTGTTCACAAAAGCAAAGCCGTACCTGCGGTTCTTCATTGAGGTTACCATGAGGGCTCACAGTTTACCTTGTTGCTCACCACACTGAAAGTTCAAGCACTCGTTCAGCTGAGCCCATGTCCTCTGCTACACCGTTCCTGGGTAAGTAACTAATGCAGAGTAGGGTGTCACATTCTCGGCAGCACTCTTTAGGAAGGAGGCGAAGGTTTCAGAATGGGTTGCACTGAGGTTGTAACCAGGGGCGCTCCAGGGACAAGGAACTTAACAGTTCCGCGGAGGCGGTGCAGAGTCTGGGGCTTTTCCACTTCCAGGAGGGAATTTTGACAGGCGGTTTGATTGAGGCATTCAAAATCATGAAGGTCTAGACAGAGTCGATGGGGAAAACAATTCTCTGTGTTTGAGATGCAGAGAGGTTTCTACATTCATGATCCTATCAGGAGTGATTGTACCGAGATTGGGGGGGATTGTACCGAGATTGGGGGTTATTGTACCGAGATTGGGGTGGTGATTGTATCGAGATTGGGGGGTGATTGTATCGAGATTGGGGGGCGATTGTATCGAGATTGGGGGTGACTGTATTTAGATTTCGGGTGATTGTATCGAGATATTTGGTGCAATTATCGGGGCCTTAGCTTTGTGGCTTTGTGGCAGGAAGCATTCGCACCGAGTAGGTGATAACAGCAGAATAAAAGTGGGCGCTGTCTGACAGAAAACTAGCAGAATGTGTGAGCACTGGAAGAGGCAGCTGATTGGATAGTCCCAAACCCAATGACAGAGAGTTCCATCGGCTCCTCACACTTGTTGTTGAGGGTGAGTTTGGCGGCAGGCTAGAATGTTTCAGAAT
Organism: Carcharodon carcharias; assembly: GCF_017639515.1. NCBI lineage: Eukaryota > Metazoa > Chordata > Chondrichthyes > Lamniformes > Lamnidae > Carcharodon > Carcharodon carcharias. The sequence continues at coordinate 2,404,966 of NC_054505.1, read as the reverse complement.
AGGTCATGGGTGAGTGAAAGGAATAATCTCGTTGTCCTGTGTTCAATGACACCTTATACATTCAATGTGCCCCTCTATCTAATTTACCCGTCACCTCCTTAGCCCCAGAAGTCCTTTTTTTGAACAGCACAGAATCCATCAGACCCCTATTTCTCTCCTTTGTTCGGAAGAAGATACATTTTGTGCTCTGAAAAACACTTGCTTCTCTCTCAACTGTTGCTGCCAGTTCCGAAGAGTTTTTCAACTCTTTCTGTTTTCACTTCAGCTTCCAAGGGCTGCATTGTTATCACCCTCTTTCTGTGTACCAACACTTCTTTAGGCATATTAACTCTGAACCTTGTGTACCTGTGCAGTCCAGCAGGGGGATGCAGGAGTTGCTGTCAGTGACTGTCCAGGGAGGGCGCTGTTGAGCTGCTCCGAGAACCGAGCAATTCATTAAGTCCATGAGCACCGCCTCCTGTTCCCTGGGATCCGTTCCCACTAAATTGCTGACCACCCAACTTCCACACACGTCAGTCAATATTGTTCAGGGTTATCTCTTGAGGCACCAACTTCCGTTTGAAACCTGTTTAGCCAATTGACTACACTAAAAATTTAAAGATAATGAACTCTCTGTACCTGAAAGACACTGCTCCCATCTCCAATCTCCCTCTGCTCTCCAAAGTCCCTGAATGTGTTGCTGAGTTCAAAGCATTTTCCCGTCATTTCCCGAGCTTCATGTTTGAAATTCTCCACGTGGCATTCAGCCTTTGATACTCAATCGAAAAGAGGCCATTGCAAATTCGCCTGCGACTTCATATGTGGCAGTGACAAGGGTAAACGATGCACAATTATCTTTCTAACTGGGAAATGGCAGATACATGGAAATTCTTCACAAAACAGGCACGTTAAGGGGGAAAAAAAAACCCGGAAAAATCTCAGCAGGTCTCGCAGCATCTGTGCAGTTAGAAACAGAATTAACATCTCACCTTCAATCTGACGCTTCTTCTGAAATCAGGATTGGGATAATGTGGTGGGTTTTCGGCGGTTGGACGCAGGTGAGTTGGAAGGTGGAACAGTAAAAAAAGGTTCATGGATTGATTAGAGGGCTGGGGACCTTAAATATCAAGGATGCCATGGGACAAATGGGGAAGAGAGGGGAAATGAGATGACTAAAGGTACAAAACATTGGTCCTGAGCAGGTGTTAATAGCTGCTTAAAGGTCAGCGCTGTCTGAAAGCAAAATAGCAGAATGTGGTAATGGGAGTATAAAGGTGCTGCCTGAAAGCAAAACATGAGAAAATGATATAGACAGATAATCTGGGAAAATAATACAGAGGGCAGAGTTCATGGTCTGAAGATGTTGAATTCAGTTTTGAGTCCATAAGGCTGGAAGACGCCAAATTGGAAGATGAGGTTCTTTTCCCACAGCTTTGTTGGTCTTCAGTGGAACATTGCATCAGGCCAAGGACTGAAATGTAAGCTTGAGGGCAAGATGCTGGACTGGAATAGCAACCGGGGTTGGGCCATGTTTGTGGACTGAGCAGAGATGTTCTACAAAGTGGTCACCCAGCCTCTGTTGAGTCTTTCCAAAGTAGAGGAGTCCACACTGTCAGCAGCGAATGCAATGGACTAATTTTATATTTCCTTTGTTCTTTCATGGGATGTGGGTGTCACTGGCAGGATCAGCTACTGATAACCACCCTAATTGCCCTTGAACTGAATGATTTGCTGGGCCCTATCAGAGGGCAGTAAAGAGTCAACCACATCCCTATGTGTGGAAAGTCACAAGTAGGACAGGACTGATAAGGATGAAGGTTTTCCTTCCCTCAAGGGTGTTCGTGAACCACGTGGGTTTTTCAATCAATCTATGGCATTTTCATGGTCACCGTGACTGGGAGAAGAGTTTGCAATTCCCCATATTGGTGCCCAAATTTCGATTTGAATCCGTGTCCGCAGTCAATGAACCTGGGGGTCAACCAAACTAATACAACGGATTACAACTGTTACCCTTCGTGACTGGAAGAGGCACCAGTAAATAGTTGCTTCACCTAAAATGACTGTTTTTACTCAATTGTAGAACAGGTTCAGATAATATAAATGAATATAGCTGGATAATCTCAGCTGGTCTGAGAGCATCTGCGGAGAGGAATACAGTTCACGTTTGGAGTTCATATGACACTTCATCAGAACTGAGGAAAAATAGAAATGAGGTGAAAAATAAACTGGTTGAGGGGTGTTGCATAGGCAGCGCTGGATAGGTGGAGACAAAGAAGAGATTGTCAAAGATGTCACAGAGGAGAGGACAAAGTGGCGTTGAAGTATTTGTGCTTCTTAACGTCCCAAGGGCCGGCAGGTGGGGATGCAGCTTAGTGGTAATGAGCATGCTTCGTGTGTATGAGGTCCAGGGTTCAATCCCGGACATCTCCATTTCATATTTTGAATGCAGCCATGGACAGTTTCTCATCTTTACACACACAGACATGGTAAACCCGCTTCGTTTGTGCAGAAAGCGATCATTCGCCAACATCTGAATTCAATGAAGGATGCTACATCTATCGGAATGGCTTCAAAATGAAGCTGTTCACATACTCAAAGCAGCACCTGTGGTTGTTCATTGATACAACCATTAGGACCCGCAGCCAAGCATTTGTTCCTTCAATGTTTTGTGTTCTTGTTGACTCACGACACTCAGAGCTCAAATACTCGTTCAGCAGACTCCAAGCCGCTGCTTCACGGTGCCTGGGAGTTTGTGGATCACTCCAGCTCGGTCAGTAACTCACCCTGAGTATGGTATTACATTCTACGCAGCACTCTTTAGGAAGGATGCGAGGGTGTATGAATGAGTTGCAGTGAGACTATATCCGGGGCGAACGAGTGACAAGAAGCTTCAGTTCTGTGGAGGTGGTACAGAGACTGGGGCTTTTCCCCTTCGAGGAGGGAATGTTGACAGGAGGTTTGATAGAGGCGTTCAAAATCACGAGGGGTCTGGACAGAATCAATGGGAAGAAACAGCTCCCAGAGTTTGATAATGTTAGGTGGATTTGACATTTTTGAACCTACGGGAAGTGATTGTATAGAGATTGGGGGTGATTTTATTGAGATCGGAGTGAGTGTATCGAGATTGCGGGTGATTGTATCGAGATTGGGTTGATTGTATCGTGATTGGGTGTGATTGTATCGAGGTTGGGTATGATTGTATCGAGATTGGAGAGAGTGTATAGAAATTGTTAGTGATTGTATTGAGATCGGGCTTGATTGTAGGAAATTGTTGATGATTATATGGGGGCCTTGGCCATATTGGAAACATGGACATGGGTGGATCACACCTTCCCTGTGAATGAAACCCCCACTTCCCCCTACCCTATCCACGCTGCCTAGCCTGTGATGACGCTAGCCTGGCATTTGCAATCACATCACACCTTGGTGCTTCCTTTCATTTCTTTCCTTAGTCCTCCTTCTTCTTGTTTCCCTTTCTCCTTCGTCGGTAATCTCACTGCATTCTTGCCCTCTCTTCCAAAATCCCCCTTCGCCAGGCTTTCACCAAATTATCATCAAATCATTGGCACCTAGATATCTTCACTGCTGCTCTCCCTCTGCCAGGTGTGTGTGACTTCTCGCATCCCGTGACTGCATATCCAATTCCTCGTATTCTCTTTCCTCTATATTCGCTGCCCATTTACCCTCCATGAACCCCACTCACGATGGCAAGTTACCAATCAGTTTCGCTGTCACTCTCTTGGACGTGCCAGCTTCGATGTCCTGCTCTCTCTTAAAACTATGACTTTCCTCACGCCATCCTCTGCCCTGGTAAAGCTCCCATCTCTGCTCGACTCTCTGGACCATGCAGGGAACCAAGATGGCCCAGGGCTTCCATTCACTAATCGATACCTTAGTCTGAAACAATCTCACTGGCCGAGACACTCACCCCCAATAGGAAGTGCGAGGAGCTGATTGAACTCTTTGTCATTCGGCTTTGGACTGTCCAATGAGCTGCCTCTTCCAGTGCTAACGCATTCTGCTATTTTGCTCTCAGTCAGCGGCCAAATTTATTCTGCTGTTATCACCTACTCTGGGCGAATGCTTTGTGGGTTTGCAGCAGGAAGTATTCGCCCCGAGTAGGTGATAACAGCGAATAAAGGTGGGCTCCATCTGAGAGCAAAATAGCAGAATGTGTGAGCGCTGGAAGAGGCAGCTCATTGGACAGTCCCTAACCCAATGACCGATTGTTCCATCTGCTCCTCGCACTTGATGTTGGGGGTGAGTTTGGAGGCAGGCTCGAGTGTTTCAGAATAGATTATGGGTGAGTGAAAGGAAGGCTCTCTTTGTCTTGTGTTCAATGACACCTTTCTCATTCAATCTGCCCCGCTATCTAACTCATCCCGCACCTCCTTATCTCCAGCTGTTCTTCTCCTATTTTGTGAGCAGCACAGAACCCATCACACCACTATCTCTCTCCTCTCTTCGCAAGAAGTCACATATTCGACTCTGAAAACCACCTGCTTCTCTCTCCACAGATGCTGCCAGTTCTGACGAGTTTTTCCACTTTCTGTTTTCAATTCAGCTTCCAAGGGCTAAATTGTTATCAGTCTCTTTCTTTAGGCCTATTAGTTCTGAAACGTGTGGACACGTGCATTCTAAAAGTGGGATGCAGGAGTTGCTGCCAGTTACTCTCCAGGGAGGGTGCAGTTGAGCTGTTCCGGGGACCGGGGAACTCTTCCTGTCCATGAGCCCTGCCTCCTGTTCCCTGGACTCCATTCCCACTAAATTGCTGATCAACCAACCTCCCATCCCGGCTCCCAGGTCAGTCACTATTGTTCAGGGTTCACTCTTTAAGCACCAACTTCCGGTTGAAACCTGTTTAGTCATGTCACTTCACTAAAAAACATAGAGAAAATGAACTTTCTGCACCAGAAAGACACCGCTCCCATCTCCAATCTCCCTCTCCTCTCCAAAGTCCCTGAATGTGTTGCCGACTTCAGAACAGTTGCCCGTCATTTCCCGAGCTTCATGTTTGAAATTCTCTGCATGGGATTCAGCCTTTGATACCCAATAGAAAAGAGGCCATTGCAAATTCACCAGCGACTTCATACGTGACATTGACAAGGGTAAACGATGCACAATTCCCTTTATAACTGGGAAATGGCAGATGCATGGAAGTTCTTCACAGGACAGGCACTTTAAGGCAAAAATAAAAAGAAAAAAATTGCTGGAGAAATCTCAGCAGGTCTAGCAACATCTGTTCGGATAGAAACAGAGTTAAAATTTCACCTTCAATATGACGTTTCTTCTGAAATCAGGAGAGGTAGAATTTGGTGGGTTCTCCGCTGTTGGACGCTAGGTGAAGATGAAGGTAGAACAGGAAAAAGAGGGTCATAGATTGATTAGATGTCTGGGGAAACTAAATTACAAAGATGTCATGGACCAAATGGGAAAGAGATGGGGAATGGTATGAGTAAAGGTACAAAGCATTGATCCAGAGCAGGTGTTATTACCAGATTAAAGGTCAGCGCTGTCAGAAACCAAAATAGCAGAAGGTGGGCATAGGAGAATAAAGGTCAGTGCTGTCTGAAAGCAAAACATAAGGAAATGATATAGAACGAAAATCTGGAAAATAATACAAATAGAGGAGAGTGTTCACGTCTGAAGACGTTGAATTCAGTTTTGAGTCCATAAGTCTGGAAGACGCCAAACTGGAAGACGGGGTTCTTTTCCCATAACTTTGTTGGTCTTCACTGGAACATTGCATTAGGCCAAAGACTGAAATGAGAGCATGAGAGCAAGAGGCTGGACTGGAATAGAAACCGGGGCGGGGTCATGTTTGTGGACTGAGCAGAGATGTTCTACAAAGTGCTCACTCAGCCTGTGTTGAGTTAACCCAAAGTAGAGGAGTCCACACTGTCAGCAGCGAATGTAATGGACTAATTTTATATTTCCTTTGTTTTTTTGTGGGATGCGGGTGTCATTGGGAGAATCAGCCTTTGTTACCCATCCCTAATTGCCCTTAAACTGAGTGAATTGCTGGCCCATTTCAGAGAGCAATTAACAGTCAACCACATACCTAGGTGTGCAAAGTCACAAGTAGGCCAGGCCTCAGGAGGATGAAGGTTTTCCTTCCCTGAAGGAAGTCAGTGAACCAGGTGGGTTTTAACAATTTCGATTTGAACCCGTGTACCCAGTGGATGAGCCTGGGCTTCAATAATACTAGTTTGAGCACATTACCACTGTCTCACTTAGTGATTGGAAAAGGTACAAATAAATCGTTGCTTCACCTGAAAGGAGTGATTTTACTTACTGGTAGAACTGCGACGAAGGGTGAAATGATCTTTAACTCCACATAGGCATTTGTGCTTGTTTATGTTTGTGGTTTTGGTATGTGAGTGATTTCACTGAACAGGAGAGCAGGCTTGAAAGGTCAAATGAGCTTTAACTGCACATGCATTTGAAGTGGCTGGCATATGGGGATGTAGCTCAGTGGTCAAGCACATGCTTTGCCTGTATGAGGTCCCTGGTTCAATCCCTGGCATCTCCACTTTTCCTTTTGAATGCAGTGGTGCCATTTGCACACAGTGTGCCATTGCACACACAGACATGGCAAACTTGCTGCATATGTGCAGAAAGCGAACACTGCTCAACAACCGAATTTAGTGAAGGATGCGCCGTCTGTTGGAATTGCTTTCTAAAGAACTGTTCACAGAGGCAAAGCCGCACTAGTGGCTCTTCATTGAGGTTACCATGAGGGCTCACAGTTTATTGTGTGGCTCACCACACTCAGAGTTCAAGCCCTCTTTAAGCAGAACCCATGTCCTCTGCTACACGGTGCCTGGGTAAGTAACCCACGATAGGTAACTAACCCAGAATATGGTGTCACATTCTATGCAGCACTCTATAGGAAGGAGGCGAAGTTTTCTGAATGGGTTGCAGTGATGTTATAACGAGAGGAGCTCCAGGGGCAAGGGGCTTCAGTTCCATGGAGGCGGTGCAGAGACTGGGGTTTTTCCCCTTCCGGGAGGGAATTTTGACTTGGGGTTTGATAGAGGCGTTCAAAATCATGAAGGTCTAGACTGAGTTGATAGGGAAAACAGTTCCCTCTCTTTGACAATTAGAGAGGTTTCGACATTCATGATGCTATCAGGGATGATTGTATCGAGATCGAGGGTGAATGTATCTAGATTGTTGGCGCTTATAGCGGGGCCTTGGACTTATTGGAAAACTGGACGTGGTTGGCACTTTCCCTGTGATTGAAGCCTACACTTATCCCTCTCCCAACCTCCCAGCCCAGCCTGCCATTGCGCTAGCCTGGTATTTATAACGATATCTCCCTTTGAGGTGTCCTTTCACTTCTCTTGCAATTTCTCTTTCTTAGATAACCTCACTGTGTTCCTCCCTCTTATTCAAATTCCCCTTCGCCAGCGCTCTCCAAGCTATCATCAACATATTGGCACCTAAATATCTTCACTGCAGCTCTAACTCTGCCCCAGCAGTGTGTGACTACTGGCCTCCCGTGACAGCATCTATAATTGCTTGGATACTCTTTCCTCTGCACTCGCTGCCTTCTTACCCCCCTTGAACCTCTTTCCCGATTGAAAGCTACCAATTAGTTTTGCAGTCACTCTCTTACGCATTTTCGATGTCCTGCTCTCTCTTAAAAACTTTATTTTGCTCACGCCGGCCATTGCTCCAATACAGCTCCCATCTCTGCTTAACACTAAGGGAGACAGGCTTGAAAGGATATGGTGAGTAACTGGCTGAGATGTCCATTGCCACGGTGTGTTGGAGCAAGTGAAACAATATAAGGTCTCTCCCTCATCCAAGGGAACCATTCACTATTCCGGGACCATGTGGGATGCACAGATAGCCAGGCGATTCCGTTCACTAATCCATACTTAATTCTGAAGTACTCTCGCTGGCCGACACACTCACCCCCAACAACAATTGCGAGGAGCTGAATGAACCCTTTGTCATTAGGCTTTGGATTGTCCAATAAGCTGCCTCTTCCAGTGCGAACAATTTCTGCTATTTTGCTCTTAGACAGCGGCCAGATTAGTTTCTGCTGTTATCACCTAGTCTGGCGAATGCTTTGAGGCACTGCAGGAGGAAGCATTCGCCCCGAGTAGGTCATTCCAGCTGAATAAAGGTGGCCGAAGTCTGAGAGCAAAATAGTGGAATGAGTGAGCGCTGCCAGAGGCAGCTCATTGGACAGTCCGAAACCCAATGACAGATAGTTCCATCAGCTCCTCGCACTTGTTGTTGGGGGTGAGTTTGGAGGCAGGCTAAAATGTTTCAGAATCGATTATGTGTATGTAAAAGGAAGAGTCTCTTTGTCTTGTGTTCAACGACAAGTTTTTCATTCAATCTGCCCCGCTATCTAACTCATCCGTCATCTCCTTAGTCTCAGCTGACCTTCTGCCCTTTTTTTCAACAGCACGGAGACCAGCACACCCCTATCTCTCTCCTCTGTTCGGAAGAAGACGCATATTCGGCTCTGAAAACCACCTGCGTCTCTCTCCACTGGTGCTGCCAGTTCTGACGAGTTTTTCAGCACTTTCTGATTTGATTTCAGCTTCGAAGGGCTAAATTGCTTTCAGCCTCTCTCTGTCCACAACAATTCTTTAGGCCTATTAGTTCTGATAGGTATGTACACGGGCATTTCAAAAGTGGGATTCAGGAGTTGCTGTCAGTGACTCTCCTGGGAGGGCGCTGTTGAGCTGTTCCGGGAACCATGGTACTCATCTTGTCCATGAGCCCCGCCTCCTGTTCTCTGGGCTCTGTTCCCAATAAATTGCTGTCAACCCGACTTACCACCCTGGCTCCCAGGTCAGTCACTATTGTTCAAGGTTTTCTCCTGAGGCACCATCTTCCATTTCAAACCTGTTTAGTCATGTCGCTTCACTAAAAAATGTAGCGATAATGAACTCTCTGCACCTGAAAGACACCGCTCCCATCTCTAATCTCCCTGTCCTCTCCAAAGTCCCTGAGTGTGCTGCCGACTTCAAAACATTTGCCCGTCATTTCCCGAGCTTCATGTTTGAAATTCTGCACGTGGGACTCAGCCTTTGATACCCAATCGAAAAGAGGCCATTGCAAATTCACCAGCGAATCCATACATGGCCGTGACAAGTGTAAACGATGCACTTTACCTTTATAACTGGGAAATGGCAGATACATGGAAGTTCTTCAAAGAACATGCACGTTAAGGCAGAAATAAAAAGAAAAAAAAAAGTGCTGGAAACATCTCAGCAGGTCTAGCAGCATCTGTGCGGATAGAAACTGAATTAAAATTTCACCTTCAATATGACGTTTCTTCTGAAATCAGGAGTGGTGGAATGTGGTGGGTTTTCGACTGTTGGATGCAAGGTGAGGTGGACGGTGGAACAGGGAAAAAAGTGTCATGGATTATTTGGATGGCTGGGGACATTAAAGTACAAAGATGCCATGGAACAAGTGAGAAAGAGAGGTGGAATGGTATGAGTAAAGGTACAAAGCATTGGTCCAGAGCAGGTGTTAATAGCACATTAAAGGTCAGCGCTGTCTGAAAAAAACAAAGCAGAATGTGTTAATTGGAGAATAAAGGTCAGGGCTGCCTCAAAGCAAAACATGAGAAAATTATATAAACTGACAATCGGGGAAAATAATAGAAATAGTGGAGAGTTCATGGTCTGAAGATGTTGAATTCAGTTTTGAGTCCATAAGGCTGCAAGACGCCCAATTGGAAGATGAGGTTCTTTTCCCACAGCGTTGTTGGGCTTCACTGGAACATTGCATCAGGCCGAGGACTGAAATGAGAGCATGAGAGCAAGAGGCTGGACTGGAATAGCAACCGGGGCTGGGCCTTTTTTGTGGACTGAGCAGAGAAGTTCTAAAAAGTGGTCACCCAGCCTGTGTTGAGTCTTCCCAAAATAGGTGAGTCCACACTGTCAGCAGCGAATGGAATGGACTAATTTTATATCTCCTTTGTTCTTTCATGGGAAGTGGGTGTCATTGGCACGATATGCCTTTGTACCCGTCCCCAATTGCCCTTGAACTGTGTGACTTGCGTGGCCCTTTCAGGGGATAGTTAATAATCAAGCACATACCTATTTGCTTTTAGTCACACGTAAAGCAGGCCTGAGAAGGATGAAGTATTTCCTTCCCAGAGGGCTGTTAGTGAACTAGATGCGTTTTTATGTTAATCGATGGCATTTTCAAGGTCACCGTTACTGGGAGACGAGTTTTCAATTCCACATATTGGTACCTAAATTTCCACTTGAGTCCGTGTCCCCAGTGGTTGATCCTGGGGCTCAACCATCCTAATACAACCAGATTACAACTGTTACCCTTCGTGAGTGGAAGAGGAAGCAGTAAATAATTGCTTTACTTGAAAGGAGTGTTTCTACTTAATTGTAGAACAGGTTCAGAGGGAGAAATTGCCTCTAACTACACAAAAATAAAAATAGCTTGAAAACCTCAGCAGTTCTGACAGCATCAGCGCAGAGGAATACACTTCTCGTTTCGAGTCCTTATCAAACTTCATCAGACCTGAGGAAAAGAAGAAATGAGGTGAGACATAAGCTGGTTGAAGGAGTGGGACAGGTAGAGCTGGATAGCGGGCCTGTGATAGGTGGAGGCAAAGAAGAGATTGCCAAAAATGTTACTGACAAAAAGACAAAGTGTTGTTGAAGCATTTGTGCTTCTTTATGGGCGTGGATTCAGCCAGGTCGGGATGTAGTCAGTCGCGGAGCACAGGCTTCGCATTTATGAGGTCCCGTGTTCAATCCCCGGCATCTCCATTTCACCTTTCGAATGCAGCCCTGCACAGTTTCTCACTTTACACACACAGACATAGGAAACTCGCTTCATATGTGCAGAAAGTGATCATGGGCCAACATCCAAATTCAATGAAGGATGCGCCATTTGTCAAAATGGCTTCAAAATAAAACTGTTGACATAATCAAAGCAGCATCTATGGTTTTTCATTGAGACATTTCTCGCTTCAGTGTTTTGTGTGCTTGTTGACTCAGAACACTCAGATTTCAAGCACTAGTTCAGCAGAGTCTATGTCTCTGCTTCACGGTGCCTGGGAGTTTGTGGATCAGTCCAGCTCGGTAAGTAACTCACCCTGAGTATGTGTCACATTCTAGGCATCACTCTTTAGGAAGCATGTGAAGGTTTATGAATGGGTTGCACTGGGCTTACAAACAGGGGCGCTAGAGAGACAAGTAGCTTCAGTTCCACGGTGGAGGTGCAGAGACTGGGGCTTTTCCCCTTCAAGGAGGGAATCTTAAGAGGAGGTTTGATAGAGGCGTTCAAAAGCATGAGCGGTCTAGAAAGTGTCGATGGGGAGCAACAATTCCCAGCGTTTGAGATGGCAGCAGAATTCTACATTCATGAAACTACTAGAAGTGATTGTATCGAGATTGGGGTTTATTGTATCGAGATTGTTGGTGATTGAATCGGGGCCTTGGCCTTATTGGAAATCTGGACTTGGGTGGATCGCACCTTCACTGTGAATGAAGTCTCCACTTCTCCCTATCCGATCCACCCAGCCCAGCCCATCATGGAACTAGCCTGGCATTTCCATCCATGTTAAAATGTGGTGCTTCCTTTCTGCTTCTTCGGAAATCTCACCGCAATCCTGCCCTGTCATCCAAAATCCCCCTTCGCCAACCCTCACCAAATAATCATCAAAGCATTGGCACCTTGATATCTTCACTGCTGCTCTCCCCCTGACCCGGCAGTGTTTGACTACTGGCCTCTCGTTAAGTCATGTCCAATTCCATATATTCCATCTCCTCTGTACTCCTTGCCCGCTTACCCTCTTCCCTGAACCCCTCTCTCGATGGAAAGTTACCAATCAGTTTCACAGGCACTGTCTTGGCCTTGCCATCTTCGATGTCCTGCCCTCTATTAAATCCATTAATTTGCTCACGCCGGCTAATGCCCCGGTACAGGTCCGATCTCTGCTTAACGCTATGGACACGGGCGTGAAAGGATATGGTGAGTAACTCGTTAATATGTCCATTGCCAGTGTGTGTTGGAGCGCGTGGAAAAATGTAATGTCGCTCCCTCATTGAATGAAAACATTCTCCATTCCAGGACCATGCTGGGACACACCGATAGCGCAGGGATTCCATTCACTAATCCATACATTATTCTGAAACACTCTCGCCGGCCGACACACTCACTCCCAACAACAAGTGTGAGGAGCAGATTGAACTCTCTGTCATTAGGGTTTGGACTGTCCAATGAGCTGCCTCTTCCAGTGCGAACACATTCTGATATTTTGCTCTCAGACAGCGGCCACATTTATTCTGCTGTTCTCACCTACTCAGGGCGAATGCTTTGTGGCTTTGCAGCAGGAAGCATTCGACCCGAGGAGCTGATAACAGCAGAATAAAAGTGGGCTCTCTCTGAGAGTAAAATAGCAGAATGTGTGAGCGCTGGAAGAGGCAGCTCATTGGACAGTCCCAAACCCAATGACAGAGACTTCCATCAACTCCTGGCTCTTCTTGTTGGGGGTGAGTTTGGAGGCAGGCTAGTGTGTTTCAGAATAGCTTATGGGTTAGTAAAATTAAGACTCTCTTTGTCTTGTGTTCAATGGCCACTTTTTGATTCAATCTGCCCCGCTATCTAACTTAAACCTCACCTCCTTATCCCCAGCTGTCCTTCTGCCCTTTTTTCAACAGTACAGAGCCCATCACAACCCTATCTCTCTCCTCTGTTCGGAAGAAGACACATATTGCTCTCTGAAAACCATCTGCTTCTGTCTCCACTGGTGCTGCCTGTTCTGACGTGTTTTTCATCTTTCTGTTTTCATTTCAGCTTACAAGACCTAAATTGTTATCACCCTCTTTCTGTCCACCTACACCTCTTTAAGCCTATTAGTTCTTACATGTGTGGACACGTGCATTCCAAAAGGGGGATGCAGCACTTGCTGTCAGTGAGTCTCCAGGGAGGGCGCTGCTCAGCTGCTCTGAGAACCAGGGAACTCACCCTGTCCATGAGCTCCACCTCCTGTTCCCTGGGCTCTGTTCCCAATAAATTTCTGGCCATCCAACTTCCCATTCTGGCTTCCAGGACAGTCAATATTGTTTAGGGGTCCCTCCTGAGGCATCACCTTCCGTTTCAAATCTGTTTAGTCATGTCACTTCTCGAAAGAATATAGAGATAATGAACTCTCTGCACCTGAAAGACACCGCTCCCATCTCTAATCTCCCTGTCCTCTCCAAAGTCCCTGAGTGTGTTGCCGACTTGAAAGTATTTGCCCGTCACTTCCCGAGCTTCATGTCTGAAATTCTCCACGTGGGATTCAGCCTTTGATACCAATCAAAAAGACGCCATTGCTAATTCATCAGAGACTTCATATGTGGCAGTGACAAGGTAAACGATGCACAATTACTTTTATAACTGGGAAATGGCAGTTGAATGGAATATCTCCACAGAACAGACATTTCAAGGGAGAATTAAAAAGAAAAAAAAGTGCTGGAAAAATCTCAGCAGGTCTAGCAGCATCTGTGCAGATAGAAACAGAGTTAACATTTCACATTCAATATGACGTTTCTTCTGAAATCAGGAGTGGTGGAATGTGGTGGCTTTTCGGCTATTGGAAGCAACGTGAGTTGGAAGGTGGAACAGGAAAATAAGGGACATAGACTGCTTAGAGGGCTGGGGACATTAAATTACAAAGATGCTATGGAACAAATGGGAAAGAGAGGTGGAATGGTATGAGTAAAGGTACAAAGCATTGTCCAAGAGCAGGAGCTATTAGCCAATTAAAGGTCAGTGCTGTCAGAAACCAAAATAGCAGAATGTGGGAATAGGAGAATAAAAGTCGGTGCTGCCTGAAAGCAAACATGAGAACATGGTATAGACTGACAATCGGCGAAAATAATACAAATAGAGGGCAGAGTTCATGGTCTGAAGATGCTGAATTCAGTTTTGAGTCCATAAGGCTGGAAGACGCCAAATTGGAAGATGAGCTTCTTTTCCCACAGATTTGTTGGGCTTCACTGGAACATTTCATCAGGCTGAGGACTGAAATGTGAGCATGAGAGCAAATGCTGGACTGGAATAACAACCGGGTCTGGGCCATGTTTGTGGACTGAGCAGAGATGTTCTAAAAAATGGTCACCCAGCCTGTGTTGAGTTATCCCAATGTACAGGAGTCCACACTGTCAACCGCGAATACAATGAACTAACTTTATACTTGCTTTACTCTTTCATGGTATGGGCTTCACTGGGAGGATCAGACTTTGTTACCCGTCCCTAATTGCCCTTGAGCTGAGTGACATTCTGGGCCCTTTCAGAGGGCAATTAATAGTCAAACACATTTCTATGTGTGGAAAGTCAAAAGTAGGACAGGCCCGATAAGGATGAATGTTTTCCTTCACTGAAGGGTGTTCATGAACCAGATGGGTTTTTACATCAATCGATGGGAATTTCATGGTCACCGTTACTGGGAGACGAGTTTTCAAGTCCACATATTGGTACCAAAATTTCGACTTGAATCCGTGTCCCCAGTGAATGAGCCTTTGGCTCAACCATCCTAATAAAACCAGTTTACAACTGCTACCCTTCCTGAGTGGAAGAGGAACCAGTTAATCGTTGCTTCACCTGAAAGGAGTGTTTTTTTTTAATTGTAGAACAGGTTCGGAGGGTGAAATTGCATGTTACTACACTAATATACAAATAGCTGGAAAAGCTCAGCATGTCTGAGAGCATCTGCGGAGAGGAATACAGTTCACGTTTCGAGTTCACATGACACTTCATCAGAACTGAGGAAAAATAGAAATGAGGTGAAATATAAGCTGGTTGAGGCGGTTGACACATGTAGAGCTGGATAGAGGGCCAGTGACAGTTGGAGGCAAAGATGAGATTTTCAAAGATGTCACATACAAGAGGACGAAGTGGTGTTGAAGCTTTTACGCTTCTTTATGTACCAGAAAAGGCCGACGGGGATGTAGCTCACTGGTTGAGCGCATGCTTTGCATGTATGAGGTTCAAGGTTCAGTCCCTAACATCTCCATTTCAACTTTTGAATCAAGCCGTGCAGTTTCTCACCTTTACACACACAGAAATGGGGAACTCGCTTCATATGTGCAGAATGCGATCATTCGCCAACATCCGAATTTAATGAAGATTGCGCCATCTGTTGGAATGGCTTCAAAATAAAAATGCTTACATAATCAAAGCAGCCACACATTTGTACCTTCGGTGTTTTGTGTGCTTGTTGATTCACGGTACACAGATTTCAAACACTCGTTCAGCAGACTCCATGTCTCTGCTACACGTTTCCTGGGAGTTTGTGGATCACTCCAGCTCGGTAAGTAACTCACCCTGAGTATGGTGTCACATTCTAGGTAGCACTCTTTAGGAAGGCTGCGAAGGTTTATGAATGAGCTGCACTGAGGTTATAACCAAGGGCGCTCGAGTGTCAAGAAGATTCAGTTCCGCAGAAGCTGTGCAGATTCTGGGGCTTTTCGCCTTTGAGGAGGGAATGTTGACAGGAGGTTTGACAGAGGCGTTCAAAATCATGAGGAGTCTGGACAGAGTCGATGGGGAGAAACAGTTCCCAGCATTTCATATCTTGGGTGGATTTGACATTCTTGAAACTTATAGAAGTGATTGTGTCAAGATTGGGCGTGATTGTATTGAGATTGGGTATGATTGTATCGAGATCATGCGCGATTGTATCGAGATTGTTGGTGATTATATTGGGGCCTTGTCCAGATTGGAAACCTGAACATGGGTGGATCGCACCTCCCCTGTGAATGCAGCCTCCACTTCTCCATCTCCCATCCACCCAGCCCAGCCTGTCATGGCGCTAGCCTGACTATTCCAACCACTTCACACCTTCGTGCATCCTTTCATTTGTCTCGCCCTTTCTGCAACTTTGGAAATCTCAGTGCATTCGTGCCTTCTATTCCAAAACCCTCCTTCGCCAGGTAGCACAAACTTATCCTCAAAATCTTGGCACCTAGATATCTTCACTGCTGCTCTCCCTCTGCCAGGTGTGTGTGACTTCTCACCTTCCGTTACTGCATCTCCAATTCTGTGTATTATTTTTCCTCTCCACTCGCTGCCCGCTTAACCTCACTCGATGGCAAGTTACCAATCAGTTGCGCAGTCACACTCTTGGAAATGCCATCATCAATGTCCTGCTCTCTCTTAAAACCATGACTTTCCTCAAGCCGGCCACTGCCCCGGTTAAGCTCCCAACTCTGCTCAACTCTAAGGACCATGCAGGGAATTACAGATAGCCCCGGGCAGCCATTCACTAATCCATACCTTATTCTGAAAAACTCTCCCCGGTCTACACACTCACCCCAACAACAAGTGCGAGGAGCTGTTTGAACTCTTTGTCATTCTGCTATTTTGTTCTCAGACAGCGGCCACATTTATTCTGCTGTTATCACCTATTCTGGGCGAATGCTTTGTGGCTTTGCAGCAGGAGGTGATAAAGACAGAATAAAGGTGAACTCTATCTGAGAACAAAATCGCAGAATGTGTTAGCGCTGGCAGAGGCAGCTCATTGGACAGTCCCAAACCCAATGACAGATAGTTCCATCAGCTCCTCGCACTTGTTGTTGGGGGTGAGATTGGAGACAGGCAAGAAAGTTTCAGAAAAGGTTATGGGTGAGTGAAAGGAAGGGTCTCTTTGTCTTGTGTTCAATGACACCTTTTTCATTCAATCTGTCCCGATATCTAACTTATCCCTCACCTCCTTAGCCCCAGCTGTTCTTCTGCCCTTTTTCAACAACACAGAGTCCATCACACCCCTATCACTCTCCTCTGTTCGGAAGAGGACACATATTCGGCTCTGAAAACCACCTGCTTCTCTCCCCACTGGTGCTGCCAATTCTGACGAGTTTTTCAGCTCTTTCTGTTTTCATTTCAGGTTCCAAGGGCTAAATTGTTATCACCCTCATGCTGTCCAGCAACACTTGTTTAAGCCTATTAGTTCTGAAGCGTGTGGACATGTGGAGTCCAGCAGGGGGATGTAGGACTTTCTGTCAATGACTGTCCAGGGAGGGCGCTGAGGAGCTGCTCCGAGAACCGGTGAACTCATCCTGACCACAAGCCAAGCCTCTTTTTCTGGGGGCTCTGTTCCCAGTAAATTGCTGACCACCCAACTTCCCATCCTGTTTCCCAGGTCAGTCAATAGTGTTCAGGGTTCTCTCCTGAGGCACCATCTTCTGTTTCAAACCTCTTTAATCATGTCACTTCTCGAAAAATCGTAGTGATAATTAACTCTGTGCACCTGAAAGACATCATTCACATCTCCAATCTCCCTGTCCTCTCCAAAGTCCCTGAATGTGTTGCCGACTTCAAAACATTTGCCCATCATTTCCTGAGCTTCATGTTTGAAATTCTCCATGTAGGATTCAGCCTTTGATACCCAATCGAAAAGAGGCCCTTGAAAATTCCCCAGCGACTTCAACCGTGGCAGTAAGAAGGGTAAACGGTGCACAATTACCTTTATAACTGGGAAATGGCAGATACATGGAAGTTCTTCACAGAACAGGCACTTTAAGGGAAAAAAAAATGCTGGAAAAATCTCAGCATGTCTCGCAACATCTGTGCAGTTAGAAACAGAGTTAACATTTCACCTTCAATATGACGTTTCTTCTAAAATCAGGAGTGGAGGAATGCGGTGGGGTTTTGGCTGTTGGACGCAAGATAAGGCAGAAGGTGGAACAGGAAAAAGAGGGTCATTGATTGATTAGATATCTGGGGAAACTAAATTACAAAGATGCCATAGAACCATTAGGAAAGAGAGGGGGAATGGTCTTAGTAAAGGTACAAAGCATTGGTCCAGAGCAGGTGCTAATAGCAGATTAAAGGTCAGCGCTGTCTAAAAGCAAAATAGCAGAATGTGGTAATAGGAGAATAAAGGTCAGTGCTGCCTGATAGCAAAACGTGATAAAATGATATAGACTGAAAATCGGGGAAAATAATACAAATACAGGGCTGGGTTCGTGGTCTGAAGATGTTGAATTCAGTTTTGAGTCCATGAGGCTGGACGATGACAAATTGGAAGATGAGGTTCTTCTCCCACGGCTTTGTTGGTCTTCAGGCCCGAGGACTGAAATGTGTGCATGAGAGCAAGATGCTGCACTGGAATAGAAACCGGGGCGGGGCCATGTTTGTGGACTGAGCAGAGATGTTCTACAAAGTGGTCACTCAGCATGTGTTGAGTTATCCCAAAGTAGAGGCGTCCACACTGTCAGCAGCGAATGGAATGAGCTAATTTTATATTTCCTTTGTTCCTTCATGGGATATGGGCATCACTGGAGGGATTAGCTTTGGTTACCCATGCCTAATTGCCCTTGAACTGAGTGACTTGCTGGGCCCTTTCAGAGGGCAGTTAATAGTCAATCACATTCCTATTTGTGGAACATCAGAAGTCGGGCAGGCTTGGTAAGGATGAAAGTTTTCCTTCCCTGAAATGGGTTCCGGAACCAGATGGGTTTGCACTCAACTCGATGGCATTCTCATGGTCACCCTTACTGGGAGAGGAGTTTACAATTCCAAAATTAGTTACCTAAGTTTCGACTTGAATCCATGTTCCCAGTGGATGAACCTGGGGCTCAACCAACCTAATACAACCAGATTACAACTGTTCCCGTTCGTGAGTGTTAGAGGAAGCAGTAAAGAGTTGCTTCTCCTGAAAGGGGTCTTTTCACTTAATTGGTGAACAGGTTCAGAGGGTGAAATTGCCTGTAACTACACAAAAATAAAAATAGCTGGGAAACCTCAGCAGGTCTGACAGCATCTGCGGAGACGAATACAATTCACGTTTCTAGTTCACATGACACTTCATCAGAACTGAGGACAAGTGAAAACGAGGTGAAATACAAGCTGGTTGATGCGTGTGGCACAGGTAGAGCTGGATAGAGGGCCAGTGATAGGTGAAGGCAAAGAAGAGATTGTCAAAAATGTTACAGACAAAAACAAAAAGCGGTATTAAGCATTTGTGCTTTTTGATGCACCAAGGTTGAGTGCAGTTCGGGTGTAGCTCAGTGGTACAGCGCATGCTTCACATGCATGAGGTTCCCGGTTCTATCCGAGGCATCTCCATTTCAGCTTTTGAATGCAGCCGTGCACAGTTTCTCACCTTTACACACACAGACATGGTAAACTCGCTTCATATGTGCAGAAAGCGATCATTCGCCAACATGTGAAATGAATGAAGGATGCGCCATCTGACGGAACGGCTTCAAAATAAAGCTGTTTACATAATCAAAGCAGCATCTGTGGTTGTTCATTGAGACAACCAAGAGGGCCCGCAGCCACACATTTGTGCCTTCAGTGTTTTGTGTGCTTATTGACTCACGATACTCAGATTTCAGCAGCGTTCATGTCTCTGCTTTACTGTGCCTGGGAGTTTGTGGATCCCTCCAGCTCGGTAAGTAACTCACCCCGAGTATGGTGCCACATTCTAGGCAGCACTCATTGGGAAGGATGCATAGTTTATGAATGGGTTGCACCGAGGTTATAACCACTGGCGCTGGAGAGACAAGAATCTTCAGTTCCGCGGAGGTGGTGCAGAGTCTGGGTCTTTTCCCCTTCAAAGAGGAATTGTTGGCAGGAGGTTTGATAGAGGCGTTCAAAATCATGAGGTGTCTGGACAGAGTCGATGGGGAGAAACAGATCCCAGCGTTTTGATATGTCGGGTGGATTTGACATTTTTGAACCTACTAGAAGTGATTGTATCGAGATTGGGTGTGTTTGTATGGAGACATTTGCTGATTGTATCGAGATTGGAGTGTTTGGATGGCGTTTGTTGGTGATTGTATGGAGATTGAGGGTGATTGTATGGCGTTTGTTGGTGATTGTATCGAGAATGGGGGTGATTGTATGGAGATTCTGGGTGATTGTATGGAGACTGTTGGTGATTGTATCGAGTTTGGGGGTGATTGTATGGAGGTTACTGGTGAGTGTATCAAGGTTGGGGGTGACTGAATGGAGATTGTTGGTGATTGTATCGAGATTGGCGGCGATTGTATGGAGATTGTTGGTGATTGTATCGAGATTGGGGGCGGTTGTATGGAGATTGTTGGTGATTGTATCGAGATTGGGGGTGATGATATGGGGATTGTTGGTGATTGTATCGAGATTGGGGGTGATTGTATGGAGATTGTTGGTGATAGTTTTGAGATTGGGGGCGATTGTATGGAGATTGGGGGTAATTGTATGGAGATCGGGGGTAATTGTATGGAGATTGTTGGTGATTATAATGGGGCCGTGGCCATGTTGGAAACATGGACATGGGCGCATCAGACCTTCCCAATGAATGAAGCCTCCACTCCTCCCTCTCCCGTCCATGCTACCCAGCCTATCATGGCACTTGTCTGGCATTTGCAACGAGGTCACACCTTCGTAATTCCATTCATTTGCCTCACACTTTGTCCTTCTTTAGCAATCTCACTGTGTTCCTCTGTCTCAAACAAAATCCTCCTTCCGCAGCGCTCACCCAATTATCATCAAAGCATTGGTACCAAGATATCTTCACTGATGCTCTCCATCTGCCCCGACAGTGTGTGACTTCTCATCTCCGGTGACTGCATCTCCATTTCCTTGTATCCTCTCTCCAGTGTGTTCGCTGCCCGCTTGCCCTGCCTGGTCCTCTCTCTCAATGGAAAGTTACCAGTCAGTTTCACAGTCACTCTCTTGGCCTTGCAATCTTCGATGTCCTGCTCTCTATTAAATCCATTATTTTGCTCACGCTGTCCACGACCCCAATACAGCTCCCATCTCTGCTTAACGTTAAGGGACACAGGCCTGAAAGGATATGGTGAGTAACTGGTTAAGATGTCCACTGCCAGGGTGTGTTGGAGCACGTGAAACAATGTAAGGTCTCTCCCTCATCGAATGAAACCTTTCACTATTCCAAAACCATGCTGGGACGCACAGATAGCTCAGGGATTCCGTTCACTAAGCCATACCTTATTCTGAAACAGTCTCGCCGGCCGACACACTCAGCCCCAACCACAAGTACAAGGAGCTGATTGAACTCTTTGTCATTGGGCTTTGTAATGTCCAATGAGCTGCCTCTTCCAGTGCGAACACATTGTGCTATTTTGCTCTCAGACAGTGGCCAGATTTATTCTGCTGTTCTCACCTACTCTGGGCGAATGCTTTGTGGCTTTGAGGCAGGAAGTATTCGCCCCAGGGTAGGTGATGACAGCAGAATAAAGGTGGGCGTTGTCTGAAAACAAAATAGCAGAATGTGTGAGCGCTGGACGTGGCAGCTCACTAAAAGTCCCGATCCCAATGACAAAGAGTTCCATCAGCTCCTCGCACTTGTTGTTGGGAGTGAGCTTGGAGGCAGGCTAGAGTCTTTCAGAATAGCTTATGGGTGAGTGAAAGGAAGAGTCTCTTTGTCTTGTTTTCAATGGCACCTTTTTCGTTCAATCTGCCCCGCTATCTAACTTATCCCTCATCTCCTTAGCCCAGCTGTCCTTCTGCCCTTTTTTGAAAAGCACAGAGCCCATCACACCCCTATCTCTCTCCTCTCTTCGGCAGAAGACCCATATTCGGCTCTGAAAACCACCTGCTTCTCTCTCCACTGGTGCTGCCAGTTCTGACGAGTTTTTCTGCTCTTTCTGTTTTCATTTCAGCTTCCAAGGGCTAAATTGTTATCACCCTCTTTCTGTCCAGAAACACCTCTTTAGGCCTATGAGTTCTGAAACGTGTGGACATGTGCAGTCCAGAAGGGGGACGCAGGAGTTGCTGTCACTGCCTCTCCAGGGAGGGCGCTGTTGAGCTGCTCCGTGAACTGCGGAACTCATCCTGTCCATGAGCCCCGCCTCCTGTTCCCGGGGCTCTGTTCCCACTCAGTTACTGACCACCCAACCTCCCATCCTGGCTCCCAGGTTAGTCAATCTTTTTCAGAATTCTCTCCCGTGGCACCACCCCACGGTTCAAACTTGTTTTGTCATGTCACTTCTCAAAAGAAATGTGGGGATAATGAACTCTCTGCACCGGCAGCCCAGTGCCCCCATCTCCAAACTGCCTCTGCTCTCCAAAGATACTGAATATGTTGCCGTCTTCAAAATTTTGTCCACCATTTCCCGATCCCCATGTTTGACATTCTATACGTGGGATGCAGCCCTTGTTACCCAAACGAAAAGAGGCCATTGCAATTTCTCAAGCGACTTCTTACATGGCAGTGACAAGGTTGAACTAGGCACAATTACCTTTATAACTGCGAAGTGGCAGATACATGGAATTTCTTAATTGTAAGCGCTGTCTGAAAACAAAATTGCAGACTATAAGAGGAGAATAAAGGTTTGCGCTGTCTGAAAGCAAAACAAGAGAACAAGATACGGACTGATAATCAGGGAAAATAATACAAATATAGGACAGAGTTCATGCTTTGAAGATGCTGAGCTCAGTGTTGAGTCCATGATGCTGGAAGACACTTAATTGGAAGATGAGTATCTTTCCCCCCAGCTTTGTTGGGATTCACTGGAACATTGCTGCCAGCTGAGGACAGAAATGTGAGCATGAGAGCAAGATGCTGGACTGGAATAACAAGCGACCAGAAGGTTGGAATCATACTTGTGTGGTTGTACAAAGGTGTTCCGCAATGCGGTCACCGAGCCTCTGTTGAGTCTTCGCATAATAGAAGAGACCACCCTGTCAGCAGCGAATGCAAAGGAAACAATTCATGTTCCTTTCACTCTTTCATGGGATGTGGGCGTCATTAGCAAGACCTGCTTTAGTTACCCATCCCTAATTGCCCTCGAACTGAATGAGTGGTAGGCTATTTCAGAGGGAAGGAAAGAATCAGCCACATACCCATGTGTTGAAATTCACATGTAGGCCAGGCCCGAAAAGGCAGAAGGATTTCCTTCCCTGAAGTATGTTAGTGAACCAGATGGGTTTTTACAACAATCGATGTCGGTTTCATGGTCACCATCATTTGGGGGCGAGTTTTCAATTCCACATTTTGTTACCTAAATTTCGTTTTGGACCCGTGTCCCCAGTGGATGAGCCTGGGATTCAACAATACTAGCCGAACCACGTTACCACTGTCACCGATCGTGAGTGAATGAAGTAAAAGTTAATCGCTGCTGCACCTGGAAGGAGTGCTTTCCGTTTCCAGCAGAACAGGCTCGAAGGTCGAAATGACCTTTTCCTGCACATAGGCATTCGTGCTTGTTTAGATGCCCCTGTGTCGTATGTGGGGGTGTAGCTCAGAGGTCGAGCACGTCCTTCGCTTGCATTAGCTCCCGGATTTAATTCCTGGTATCTCCACTTCACATTCTGAATGCAGCAGTGCACAGCTTCTCACCTTTGGACACCAGAGACATGATCCACTCGCTTCATTTGTGCTGAAAGCGAACAACCGCCAGCGGCGAATTGAATAACAGATGCGCCACCTGCTGGAATGGTTTCGAAGCAGAGCTGTTCACAGACTCAAATCCTAACCTGAGGTTGTTCACTGAGATAAACAAGAGAGACTATAGACATGACCAAAACAGAGCCAGCAGTTGTTCATCGAGCCAACAATGAGGGCCCACAGCCACAGCATAATCATTTGTGACTTCATTCCTTTGTGTGCTTGGTGACTCACGCCACTCACTCAGAGTTTAAACATTCGTTCAGTCGAGTCCAGGTAATCAGTTACAAAGTGCCTGGGTAGTTCTGGATCCCTCAGATCGGGGACTAACTCAACCTGATTATGATGTCCCATTCTGGGCAGGAACCTTTAGGAAGAATGCGAGGGTTTCAGACTGAGGATATAACAAGTGGCGCTTGAGAGAGACAGTAAAGAGTCTGTGGCTTTCCCTTTCGAGGAGGGAAAGTTTATAGGAGGTTTGTTAGTGGCAATCAAAATCATGAGGGCTTGAGACAGGATCGATGGGAACAAACAGATCCCAGTGTTTGAGTTGTAGGGAGGTCACGACAACAATTCATTTATTGGAGGTGATTGTATCGAGATTCGTGGTGATTGCATCAAATTGGGGCTGAATGTATCGAGAGAGGCGGTGATTGGTGGCGATTATTTCGAGATTGTAGTTGATTCCATCGAGACTGGGGGTGATTGTACCTAGATTAGGGTGATTGTATCGATGTTGGGGCTGCTTGAATCGAGAAAGGCAGTAATTGTATCAAGATTGGGGGAGATTATATTGAGATTCGGGAGATTATATCGAGATTGGGAGCAATTGTATCGAGATTGGGGTATATCAAGTTTTGGGAGATTATATCGAGACTGGGGTGATTTTATTGGGATTCGGGTGATTTTACTGAGACCTTGGTCTTGATGGAAACCTGGACATGGGTGGGTTGCAACTTCCCTATGAACGAAGCCTCCACTTCTCCCTCTCCCATCCACCCAGCTCAGGCTGTCATGTCGCCAGACTGGCACTTATAACCACATGACACCTTGGTGTGTCCTTTCGCTTCTCTTTCACATTCTCCATCAGCAATCTCAGTGCCTTCCTGCCCTCTCAACTAATCTCCCCTTTCTCCAGCCCTCAACAATTTGTCACCAAAATATTGGCACCAAGATGTCTTCACTGCTGCTCTCCCTCGGCCATGACAGTGTGTGACTTCTCAGCTCCCGGTACTGCATCTCCAATTCCTCATATTCTCTTTCCTCTGTGCTCGCTGCTCGCTTACCCTCCCTGAACACTTCTCTCGAGGTAAAGTTACCAATCAGATTCGCAGTCACTCTCTTGGCCTTCACACCTTTGAAGTCCTGCTCTTTATTAAAACTATAACTTTGCTCACGCTGGCCTCTGTCCTGGTACAGCTCCCAACTCTGCTTTACTCCAAGGGAACACTGAAAGGAAATGGTGAGTAACCCGTTGAGATGTCCACTGCCATGGAGCATGTGAAACGATGTAGCATCGCTCCCTCATCTAATGAAACCATTCACTATTGCAGGACCTTGTTGAGATACAAAGATAGCCCAGGGCTTCCTTTCACTATTCCAAAACTCATTATGAAACACTCTCGCCTGACTCCACACTCACCCCCAGTAACAAGAGCGATGAGCTGATGGAACCTTTTGTCATTAGGCTTGGAACTCTCCAATGAGCTGCCTCTTCCAGTAGTGACACACTCTGCTGTTTTGTTTTCAGACAGTGCCCACCTTTAATCTGCTATTATCACTTACCCTGGGCGAATGCATTATGTCTTTATTACACCCACAGAATTACACAGTGCAGATGAGGCACTTCAGCCCATGGAATCTGCACCGACATGTGAGAAGCAGCTGAAATACCTACCTATTCCCATTTTCCATCACTTGGCACATAGTCTTGAATGTTATGTCATGCCAAGTGCTCATCCATGTTCTTCTTACAGGTTGTGATTCAACCCTCCCTCCACCATCCTCCAAGCGAGTGCATTCTAGGACTTCCACACCTTCTGGGTAAAAAAAATATTTTCATCACATCCACCCTAAACCTACTACTGCTCACTTTGAACTTGTGTCCCCTAGTGACTGAAACTTCAGTTGATGTTAACTGGTGCTCCATATGCAACCTGTCCATGAAGCTCATAATCTTCTCCACCTCGATCAGGTCGCCCCTCAGGCTCCTCTGCTCCAGCGAAAACAATTCAAATCTTTGCAACCTCACTTCATACGTACATGTTTCATCCCCGGAAATATTCTGGTGAATATCCCGTGCACCCCCTCCAGGGCCATCACATCCTTCTTATAATGTGGCCATCAGTAGTGCACAGAACACTCCAGCTGTGACCTCACCAAGGTTCTATGCAACTCCAACATGACCTCACTACTTTTGTAATCTAAGCCTCGATTGATCAAGTCACGTGTTCCATATGCCTTTTTCACCTCGCCACTAACAATCTCCTCCGCCTTCAGAGATCTATGGACACATCTATGTGTGTCCCTTTGTTCCTCAGAACTACCAAGTGTCATGCCGTTTATTCAATACTGCATTTTCAAGTTACTCCATCCAAAACCTTTCACCTTCACTTTTCAGGTTTAAATTACATCTGCCTCCTATATGCCCGGTTGGCCATCCTGTCTATATCACGCTGTAGCCCAAGGTACTCAACCTCACTGTTAACCACCCGGCCAGTATTTCTGTCATCCACAAACTTAAAAATCCTACCCCCCACACTGTCACCACTATCGTTTATATAAATGAAGAATAACAGGGAACCCAGCCAGGATCCCAGTGGTACAACAATGGACACTACCTTTGAGTCACTGAAACAGCCTTCTGTCATCACCCCCAGCCTCCTGCGACCAAGCCAATTTCGAATCCACCTTATGAAATTATCCTGTATCCCATGTGCATTTGCCTTCTTTATAATCTCCTATGTGGGATCTTGTCAAAGGCTTTGCTGAAATCCACATAAAATACATCAACTGTACTCACCTCATCTACACACCTGGTCACCAACTCAAAAACTCATTAGCACTGTACTTCTCTTTTGTTGAATAACACCTTTTTCATTCAAAATTCCCAGCTCTCTATTTTATCACTTGCCTCCTTCTGCCCTTTTTTTGGAACAGCATAGAACTCATAACAGCCCTATCTCTCTCCTCTGTTCCGGAGAAGACTGATATTCGACGCGGTAAACCAATTGTTTCTCTCTCCGCTGGTGCTGCCAGTTCTGCCGCGTTTTCCAGCTCTACCTGTTTTTTTCTTCAGCTCCCAAGGAATAAATAGTTCCCGCCCTCTTTCGACCCGTCCGCAGTTCCTTAGGCCAATTACTTCTCAAGCGTGTGTACATGTGCAGTCAAGCAGTGGAATGCAGGAATTACTGTCAGTGACCCTCCAGGGAGGGCGCTGTTGAGCTGCTCCAAGAACGGGGGAAATCATCCTTTCCATGAGCCCCGCCTCCTATTCACTTAGTCCTGTTCCCACCAAATTGCGGACCACCCAACCTCCCATCCTGGCTCCCAGGTTTGTCCATATTTTTCACGGTCTTCTCCTGAGACAACATCCTCCGTTTCAAACTTTTTTAGTCCTGTCACTTCTCAAAAATGTAGAGATAATGAACTCTCTGCACCGACACGCCACCGCCCCCATCTCCAAACTCCCTCTTCTCTCCAAAGATCCTGAATACGTTGCCGCCTTCAAAAACTTTTCCCATCATTTCCCGAGATCCATGCTTCAAAATCTCCATGTGGGATGCAGCCCTTGTCAGCCAATCGAAAAGAGACCACAACAACTTCACAAGCGACTCCACACGCGCAGTGACAAGGGTAAACTCTCAACAATTACCTTTATAACTGGGAGATGGCGATTACATGGTATTTCTTCGCAAAACATACACTTAACGGCAAAAATAATAATAACAGAGAAATTGTTGGAAAAGCTCAGCGGGTCTGGCTGCATCAGCGGAGGGAGAAACAGAGTTAAAATTTCACCTTCAATATGACCCTTCAGCGGAAGTGAAAAGACGGAGAATGTTCTGGCTTTTCAGTTGTTTAGAAGAAGGTGTTGGCAAGATAGGGCAAATAAAGAGGGGCATGAATTGGTCAGAGGGCTGTGCTGGTTAAATTTCAAAGACGCCACGGAATAAAAGAATGGCAGTAGGAAAGGAACAAAGATTTGGTCCAGAGCAGGTGTTAATAGCAGATTAAAGGTCAGCGCTGCGTGAAAGCAAAACATGAAAACAAGATACAGACAGACAATCGTGGACAATGTTTCAAAATAGTAGAGAGAGTTCACGGTCTGAAGATGTTGAGCTCAGTGTTGAGTCCATAAGGTTGGGGGACACCAAACTGGAAGATGAAGATCTTTGCCCACAGCTTTGTTGGGCTTCACTAGAACATTCCCTCAGGCTGAGGACTGAAATGTGAGCATGAGAGCAAGATGTGGAACTGGAATAGCAACCTTTGGGGCGTGGTGTGGGGGGAAGGGGGGTGGAGGTGGTGCATGGGGGGGGAGGGGGGGGCATGTTTTTGGACTGTGCAGTGATCTTCCACAAAGTGGTCACCCAGCCTGTGTTGAGTCTTCCCAAAGTAGAGGTGTCCCCACTGTCAGCAGCGAATGCAATGGACTAATTTTCTATTTCCGTTGTGCTTTCATGGGACATGGGTGTCACTGGGAGGATCAGCCTTTGTTACCCGTCCCTAATTGCCCTTGAACTGTGTGACTTGCTGGGACATTTCAGAGGGCAGTTAAGGGTCAGCCACATACCTCTTTGTGGAAAGTCACAAGTAGGACAGGCCTGATAAGGATGAACGTTTTCCTTCCCTGAAGGAAGTCAGTGAACTAGATGAGTTTTAACAATTTCGATTTGAACCCTTGTCCCCAGTGTATGAGCCTGGGCTTCAATAATACTAGTCCAAGCACATTACCACTGTCTCACTTCGTGATTGGAAAATGTACAAGTAAATCGTTGCTTCACCTGGAAGGAGTGATTTACTTAATGTTAGAACAGCCCCAACGGGTGAAGTGACCTTTAACTACACATAGGCATTTGTGCTTGTTTACGTTTGTGGTTTTGATATGTGAGTGATTTCACTGAACAGGAGAACGGCTGGAAAGGTCAAATGGGCTTTAACCAAACATTCATTTACCACGGTCGGTATGTGGGGATGTAGCTCAGTGGTAGAGCGCATGCTTTGCATGTATGAGGTCCTGGGTTCAATCCCCGGCATCTCCAATTCACCTTTCGATTGCAGTGGTTCCTTTTGCCCACAGTGTGCCGTTGTACTCACAGACGTGGCAAACTCGCTGCATATGTGCGGAAAGTGAACATTGGTCAACAACCAAATTCAATGAAGGATACGCGGTCTTTCGGAATTGCTTTCAAAAGAGCTGTTCACAGAAGCAATGCCGCACCTGCTGTTCTTCATTGGAGTTACCATGCGGACTCACAGTTTATTGTGTGGCTCACCACACGCAGAGATCAAGCACTCGTTGAGCTGAGCCCATGTCCTCTGCTGCTCGGTGCTTGGGTGGGTAAGTAACTAACCCCGACTATGGTGTCACATTCTAGGCAGCACTCTTTAGGAAAGCGGGGAAGGTTTCAGAATGGGTTGAACTGAGGTTATAACCAGGGGTGAGATTGGGGGTGATTGTATCAAGGTCGTGTTGAATGTATCGAGATTGGGAGCGATTGTATAGAGATCGGGGTTGGTGTATGGAAATTGTTGGTGATTGTATTGAGAGCGGGCGCGATTGTATCGAGATTTTTGGTGATTATATCGGGGCCTTGGCAATATTGGCATACTGGACTTGGGTGGATTGCACCTTTCCTGTGAATGAAGCCTCCACTTCCCCCTCCCCTATCCACGCTGCCCTGCCTGTCATGGCGCTAGCCTGGCACTTGCAACCACATCTCACCTTGGTGCTTCCTTTCATTTGTCTCGCCCTTTCTCCTTCTTTGGCAATCTCACTGCGTTCCTGTGTTCTCAGCCAAAATCCCCCTTCGCCAGGCCTCACCAAATTACCATCAAACCATTGGCACCTAGATATCCTCACTGCTGCTCTCCCTCTGCCACGGCAATGTGTGACTTCTCGCCTCCCGTTACTGCATTTCCAACTCCTAGTATGCTCTCTCCTCTGTTCTCGCTGCCCGATTTCCCTGCACCCTGAATCCCTCTCACGAAGGAAGTTACCAATCAGTTTCACAGTGACTGTCTTGGATGTGCCATTTTCGATGTCCTGCTCTCACTTAAAACCATGACTTTCCTCACGCCGGCCTCTGCCCCGCTTAAGCTCCCAACTCTGCTTAACTCTAAGGACCATGCAGGGAATCGCAGATATCCCCGGGCTTCCATTGACTAATCCATACCTTATTTTGAAAGACTCTCGCAGGCCTACACACTCATCTCCAAAAACAACTGCGAGGAGCTGATTGAACTATTTGTCATTAGGCTTTGGACTGTCCAATAAGCTGCCTCTTCCAGTGCCAAAAATATCCGCTATTTTGCTCTTAGACAGCAGCCAAATTTATTCTGCTGTTATCACCTACTCTGGGCGAATACTTTGTGGCTTTGCGGCAGAATAAAGGTGGCCGCTGTCTAAGAAAAAAATAGCAGAATGTGTGAGTGCTGCAAGAGGCAGCTCATTGGACAATCCCAAACCCAATGACAGATATTTCCATCAGCTCCTCGCACATGTTGTTGGGAGTGAGTTGGGACGCAGGCTAGAGTCATTCACAATAGCATATGGATTTGTAAAAGGAAGGCTCTCTATGTCTTGTGTTCAATGACACCTTTTTCATTCAATGTTCCCCGCTATCTAACTCACCCGTCACCTCCTTAGCCCCAGCTGTCCTTCTGCCCTTTTTTTCAACAGCACAGAGCCAATCACACCCCTATCTCTCTCCTCTGTTCGGAACAAGACCCTTTTCGGCTCTGAAAACCACCTGCTTCTCTCTCCTCTGGTGCTGCCAGTTCTGACGGGTTTTTCAGCTCTTTCTGTTTTCATTTCAGCTTCCAAGAGCAAAATTGTCATCACCCTCTTTCTGTCCACCAACCCTTCTTTAGGTCTATTAGTTCTGAAACGTATGTAAAAGGGTATTGCAAAAGTGGGATGCAGGAGTTGCTGTCAGTGACTTTCCAGGGATGGCGCTGTTGAGCTGTTCAGGGAACCGGGGAACTCATCCTGTCCATGAGCCCCGCCTCCTGTTCCCTGGACACTGTTCCCACTAAATTGCTGACCACCCAACTTCCCATCCTGGCTCCCAGGTCAGTCACTATTGTTCAGGGTTCTTTCCTGAGGCACCATCTTCCGTTTCAAACCTGTTTAGTCATGTCGCTTCACTAAAAAAAAATAGAGATAATGAGATCCTTGCACCTGACAGACACCGCTCCTATCTCCAATCTCCCTCTCCTCTCCAAAGTCCCTGAATGTGTTGCCGACTTCAAAATACTTCAGTTCATTTCCCGAGCTTCACGTTTGAAATTCTCCACGTGGGTTTCAGCCTTTGATACCCATTCGAAAAGAGGCCATTGCAAATTCACCAGCGAATTCATACATGACATTGACAAGGGTAAACGATGCACAATTACCATTATAACTGGGAAATGGCAGATGCATGGAGCCTTTACACAGAACAGGCACTGTAAAGCAGAAATTAAAAGAAAAAAAAAGGTGCTGGAATAATCTCAGCAGATCCAGCTGTATCTGTGCGGTTAGAAATAGGGTTAACATTTCACCTCCAATATGACGTTTCTTCTGAAATGAGGAATGGTGGAATTTGCTGGGTTTCCGGCTGTTGGACACAAGGTGAGGGGAAAGGTGGAACAGGGAAAAGAGGGTCATGGATTGATTAGATGTCTGGGGAAACTAAATTACAAAGATGCCATGGAACAAATGGGAAAGAGAGGGGGAATGGTATGAGAAACTGTACAAAGCATTGGTCCAGTGCAGGTGTTAACAGATGATTAAAGGTCAGTGCTGTCAGAAACCAAAATAGCAAAATGTGGGAATAGGAGAATAAATGTTAATGCTGTCTGAATGCAAAACATGAGGAAAAGATATAGATTAAAAATCGGGAAAATAACGCAAATGGAGGACAGTGTTCATGGTCTGAAGATGTTGAAATCAGTTTTGCGTCCATAAGGCTGGAAGACGCCAAACTGGAAGATGAGGTTCTTTTCCCACAGCTTTGTTGGTCATCACTGGAACATTGCATCAGGCCGAGGACTGAAATGTGAGCATGAGAACAAGATGCTGGACTGGAATAGCAACCGGGGCGGGGCCATGATTTTGGACTGAGCAGAGATGTTCTAAAAAGTGCTCACCCAGCCTGTGTTGAGTTATCCCAAAGTAGAGGAGCCCACACTATCAGCAGCGAATGCAATGGACTAATTTTATATTTCCTTTGTTCTTTCATGGTATGCGGGTGTCCCAGGGAGAATCAACCTTTGTTACTCATCCCTAATTGCCCTTAAACTGAGTGACTTGCTGGCCCATTTCAGATGCAGTTAACAGTCCACCACCTACATACGTGTGCAATGTCACCAGTAGGCCAGGCCTGAAGAGAATGAAATTTTTCCTTCCCTGAAGGAAGTCAGTGAACCAGGTGGATTTTTCGCAATTTCGATTTGAACCCGTGTACCGAATGGATGAGCCCAGGCGTCAATAATACTAGTCCAAGCACATTACCACTGTCTCACTTCGTGATTGGAAAAGGTACAAGTAAATCGTTGCTTCACCAGAAAGGAGTGATTTTATTTAATGGTAATGAACTGCCACGAAGGGTGAAATGACCTTTAACTAAACATAGGCATTTCTGCATGTTTTTGGTTGCGGTTTTGGTATGTGAGTGATGTCACTGAACAGGAGAACAGGCTTGAAAGGTGAAATGGGCTTTAGCTGCACATTCTTTTGGTACTCGATGCACATGGGGATGTAGCTCAGTGGTAGAGCGCATGCTTTGCATGTGTGAGGTCCCGGGTTCGATCCCCGGCATCTCCACTTCACCTTTTGAATGCAGTGGTGCCATTTGCACACAGTGCGCCGTTGCACACACAGACATGGCAAACTCGCTGCATATGTGCAGAAAGCGAAAATTGCTCAACCACCAAATTCAATGAAAGATGCGCCGTCTGTCGGAATTGTTTTCAAAAGAGCTGTTCACAGAGGCAAAGTCGCACCGCCTCATCATTGAGGTTACCATGAGGGCTCACAGTTTATTGTGTGGCTCACCACACTCAGAGTTCAAGCACTCGTTAAGCTGAGCCCATGTCCTCAGCTACACGGTGGCTGGGTAAGTAACCCGCGTTAAGTAACTAACCCAGAATAAGGTGTCACATTCTATGCAGAACTGCTTAGGAAGGAGGCGAAGATTTCTGAATGGGTTGCAGGGATGTTATAACCAGGGGAGCTCCAGGGACAAGGGGCTTCAGTTCCATGGAGGCGGTGCAGAGTCTGGGGCTTTTCCCCTTCCTGGAGGGATTTTGACTTGGGGTTTGATAGAGGCGTTGAAAATCATGACGGTCGAAACTGAGTTGATGGGAAAACAGTTCCCAGTGTTTGAGAATTAGAGGGGTTTCGACATTCATGATGCTATCATGGGTGATTGTATCGAGATCGGGGGTGATTGTATCGAGATCGGGGTGAATGTATCGAGATTGTTGGCGCTTATACCGGGGCCTTGGCCTTATTGGAAACCTGGACGTGGTTCGCACCTTCCCTGTGATTGAAACCTCCAATTCTCCCTCTCGCAACCTCCCAGCCCAGCCTGCCATTGCGCAAGGCTGGTACTTATAACCACATCGCACTTTGAGGTGTCCTTTCACTTCTCTCGCAATTTCTCTTTCTTAGATAACCTCACTGTGTTCTTCCCTCTCATTCAAAATCCCCTTCGCCAGCGCTCTCGAAGCTATCATCAACATATTGGCACCTATATATCTTCACTGCTGCTCTAACTCTGCTCGGGCAGTGTGTGACTTCTGACCTCCCGTGACTGCATCTCTACTTGCTCGGATACACTTTCCTCTGCACTCGCTGCCTTCTTACCACCGCCGCCCACCCCCCCCCCCACCACCCCCGCCAACCCCCACCCTGAACCTCTTTCTCGATTGAAAGTTACCAATTACTTTCGCAGTCACTCTCTTAGGCCTTTTCGATGTCCTGCTCTCTCTTCAAAGCATTATTTTGCTCACGCCGGCCATTGCCCCAATACAGCTCCCATCTCTGCTTAACACTAAGGGAGACAGGCTTGAAAGGGTATGGTGAGTCACTGGCTGAGATGTCCACTGTCAGGGTGTGTTGGAGCACGTGAAACAATGTAAGGGCTCTCCCTCATCGAAGGAAACCATTTACTATTCCAGGACCATGCTGGGACGCACAGAGAGGCCAGGGCTTCCGTTCACTAATCCATACCTTATTCTGAAACACTTTCGCCGGCCGACACACTCACCCCCAACAACAAGTGCGAGGAGCTGATTGAACTCTTTGTCATTAGGCTTTGGATTGTCCAATAAACTGCCTCTTACAGTGCGAACACATTCTGCTATTTTGCTCTTAGACAGCGGCCACATTTTTTTCTGCTCTTATCAGCAATCTGGGCGAATGCTTTGTGGCTTTGTGGCGGGAAGCATTAGCCCTGAGTAGGTGATAACAGCAGAATAAAGGTGGCCGCTGTCGGAGAACAAAATAGCAGAATATGTGATCGCTGGCAGAGGCAGCTCATTGGACAGTCCCAAACCCAATGACAGAGAGTGCCATCAGCTGCTCGCAATTGTTGTTGGGGGTGAGTTTGGAGGCAGGCTAATGTTTTTCAGAATAGATTATGGGTATGTCAAAGGAAGGCTCTCCTTATCTTTTGTTCAATGACAACTTTTTCATTCAATCTGCCCCGCTATCTAACTCATCCGTATCTCCTTAGTCTCAGCTGTCCTTCTGCCCTTTTTTTCAACAACACGGAGCCCAGCACACACCTATCTCTCTTTTCTGTTCAGAAGAAGACGCATATTCGGCTCTGAAAACCATCTGCTTCTCTCTCCACTGTTGCTGCCAGTTCTGACAAGTTTTTCAGCTCTTTCTGTGTTCATTTCAGCTTCCAAGGGCTAAATTGTTATCACTCTTTCTCTGTCCACCAACATTTCTTTAGGTCTATTAGTTCTGAGACGTGCGGACATGTGCAGTCCAGAAGAGGAATGCAGGCGTTGCTGTCAGTGACTTTCCAGGGAGGGAGCTGTTGAGCTGTTTCGGGAACCATGGAACTCATCCTGTCCATGAGCCCAGCCTCTTGTTACCTGGGCTCTGTTCCCACTAAATTGCTGACCACCCAACTTCCCTACCCTGGCTCCCAGGTCAGTAATTATTGCTCAAGGTTCTCTCCTGAGGCATCATCTTCTGTTTCACACCTGTTTAGTCATGTCGCTTCACTAAAAAAATGTGGCGATAATGAACTTTCTGCACCTGAAAGCCACCGCTCTCATCTCCGATCTCCCTCTCCTCTCCAAAGTCTCTGAATGTGTTGCCGACTTCAAAATATTTGCCCTTCATTTCCCGAGCATCATGTTTGAAATTCTCCACGTGGGATTCAGCATAGAAATAGGGTTAACATTTCACCTCCAATATGAGGTTTCTTCTGAAATGTGGAGTGCTGTAATTTGCTGGGTTTTCAGCTGTTGGACACAAGGTGAGGGGGAAGGTGGAACAGGGAAAAGAGGGTCATGGATTAATTAGATGTCTGGGGAAACTAAATTAAAAAGATGCCATGGAACAAATGGGAAAGAGAGTGGGAATGGTATGAGAAATTGTACAAAGCATTGGTCCAGAGCAGGTGTTAATAGCGGATTAAAGGTCACCGCTGTCAGAATCCAAAATAGCAGAATGTGGGAATAGGTGAATAAAGGTTAATTCTGTCTGAAAGCACAACATGTGGAGAAGGTACAGATTGAAAACCGGGAAAATAATACAAACAGAGGACAGTGTTCATGGTCTGAAGATGCTGAATTCAGTTTTGAGTCCATAAGGCCGGAAGACGCCAAATTGGAAGATGATGTTATTTTCCCACAGCTTTGTTGGTCTTCACTGGAACATTGCAGCCGGCCGAGGACTGAAATGTGAGCCTGAGAACTAGATGCTGGACTGGAATAGCAACCGGGGCGGGGCCATGATTGTGGACTGAGCAGAGATGTTCTACAAAGAGGTCACCCAGCCTGTGTTGAGTTATCCCAAAGTAGAGGAGTCTACACTGTCAACAACGAATGCAAAGGACTAATATTATATTTCCTTTGTTCTTTCATGGTATGCGGGTGTCACTGGGAGAATCAGCCTTTGTACGCATCCCTAATTGCCCTTAAACTGAGTGACTTGGTGGCCCATTTCAGAGGGCAGTTAACAGTCCACCACCTACATAAGTGTGCAATGTCACCAGTAGGCCAGGCCTGAAGAGAATGAAGTTTTTCCTTCCCGTAAGGAAGTCAGTGAACCAGGTGGGTTTTTAGCAATTTCGATTTGAACCCGTGTACCGAGTGGATGAGCCCAGGCGTCAATAATACTAGTCCAAGCACAATACCACTGTCTCACTTCGCGATTGGAAAAGGTACAAGTAAATCGTTGCTTCACCTGAAAGGAGTGATTTTATTTAATGGTAATGAACTGCCAAGAAGGGTGAAATGACCTTAACTACACATAGGCATTTCTGCTTGCTTATGGTTGCGGTTTTGGTATGTGAGTGATGTCACTGAACAGGAGAACAGGCTTGAAAGGTGAAATGGGCTTTAACTGCGCATTCATTTGCCATTGCGTGCATCTGGGGATGTAGCTCAGTGGTAGAGCGCATGCTTTGCGTGTATGAGGTCCCGGGTTCGAACCCCGGTATCTCCACTTCACCTTTTGAATGCAGTGGTGCCATTTGAACACAGTGTGCCGTTGTACACACAGACATGGCAAACTCGCTGCATATGTGCAGAAAGCGAAAATTGCCCAACAACCAAATGCAATGAAGGATGCGCCGTCTGTCGGGATTGCTTTCAAAAGAGCTGTTCTCAGAGGCAAAGTCGCACCGCCTCATCATTGAGGTTACCATGAGGGCTCGCAGTTTATTGTGTGGCTCACCACACTCAGAGTTCAAGCACTCGTTAAGCTGAGCCCATGTCCTCTGCTATTCGTAGCCTGGGTAAGTAACCCGCTTTAAGTAACTAACCCAGAATAAGGCGTCACTTTCTATGCAGCACTGTTTAGGAAAGAGGCGAAGATTTCTGAATGGGTTGCAGTGATGTTTTAACCAGGGGAGCTCCAGTGACAAGGGGCTTCAGTTCCGTGAAAGCGGTGCAGAGTCTCGGGCTTTTCCCCCTCCTAGAGGTAATTTTGACAGGGGGTTTGATGGAAGCGTTGGAAATCATGAGTTGATGGGGAAAACAGTTCCTTGTGTTTGAAAATTAGAGAGGTTTCGACATTCATGATGCCATCAGGGGTGATTGTATCGAGATCGGGGGTGATTGTATCGAGATCAAGGATGATTGTATCGAGTTCGGGTGAATGTATCGAGATTGTTGGCGCTAATATTGGGGCCTTGGACTTATTAGAAACATGGACGTGGTTCGCTCCTTCCCTGTGATTGAAGCCTCCACTTCTCCCGCTCCCAAGCTCCCAGCCCAGCCTGCCATTGCGCTAGCCTGGCACCTATAACCACATCGCACTTTGAGGTGTCCTTTCCCTTCTCTGGCAATTTCTCTTTTAGACAAACTCACTGTTTTCCTCTCTCTCATTCACAATCCACTTCGCCAGCGATCTCCAAGCTATCATCAGCATATTGGCACCTATATATCTTCATTGCTGCTCTACCTCTGCCCCGGCAGTGTGTGACTACTGACCTCCCGTGACTGCATCTATACTTGCTTGGATACTCTTTCCTCTGCACTCGCTGCCTTCTAACCCCACCCCCCCAACCCAGCACACCCCCCCCCCCCCGACCCTCCACCCCCACGCCAACCCCTACCCTGAACCTCTTTCTCGATTGAAAGTTACCAATTAGTCTCGCAGTCACTCTTTTAGGCCTTTTCGATGTCCTGCTCTCTCTTAAAAGCATTATTTTGCTCACGCCGGCCATTGCCCCAATACAGCTCCCATCTCTGCTTAACACTAAGGGAGAAAGGCTTGAAAGGTTATGGTGAGTAACTGGCTGAGACTGCTATTGCCAGGGTGTGTTGGTGCACGTGAAACAATGTAATGTCTCTCCCTCATCAAAGGAAACCATTCACTATTCCAGGACCATGCTGAGACACATAGATAGCCCAGGGCTTCCGTTCACTAATCCATGCCTTCTTCTGAAACAGTCTCGCTGGCCGACACACTCACCCCCAACAACAAGTGCGAGGAGCTGATTGAACTCTTTGTCATTAGCTTTGGATAGTCCAATAAGCTGCCTCTTCCAATGCGAACAATTTCAACTATTTTGCTCTTCGACAGCGGCCAGATTTATTCCTGCTGTTATCACCTACTGTGGGTGAATGCTTTGTGGCATTGCAGCAGGAAGCATTCGCCCCGAGTATGTGATAACAGCAGAATAACGGTGGGCGAAGTCTGAGAGCAAAATAGTGGAATGTTTGAGCGCTGGCAGAGGCAGCTCATTGGACAGTCCCAAACCCAATGACAGATAGTTCCATCAACTCCTCGCACGTGTTGTTGTGGGTGAGTTTGGCAGCAGGCTAATATGTTTCAGAATAGATTACGGGTGAGTGAAAGGAAGGCTCTCGTTGTCCTCTGTTCAATGACACCTTATACAATCAGTCAGCCCCGCCATCTAATTATCCCTCAGCTCCTTAGCCCAGCTGTCCTTCTGTCCTTTTTGTTTGAAAAGCACAGAGCCCATCACACCCCTATCTCTCTCCTCTGTTCGGAAGAAAACTCATATTCTGGTCTGAAAACCACCTGCTTCTCTCTCCACTGTTGCTGCTAGTCCTGATGAGTTTTTCAGCTCTTTCTGTTTTCACTTCAGCTTCCAAGGGCTGCGTTGTTATCACCTTCTTTCTTTCGAGCAACACTTCTTTAGGCATATGAGCTCTGAACCTTGTGCACATGTGTACTCCAGCAGGGGGATGCTGGAGTTGCTGTCAGTGACTCTCCAGGGTGGGCAATGTTGAGCTGCACCGATTACCAAGGAACTCATCAAGTTCATGAGAACCTGCTCCTGTTCATTGGGCTCCATTCCCACTAAACTGCTGAACAGCCAACTTCACATCCTCCTCCCAGGTCAGTCAATATTGTTTTGAGTACTCTCCTGAGGCACCATCTTCCGTTTAGTCATGTCACTTCTCAAAAAAACGTAGAGCTTATGAACTCAATGCACCTGAAAGACACTGCTCCCATCTCCAATCTCCCTCTCCTCTCCAAAGTCGCTGAATGAGTTGCGAACTTCAAAACATTTGCCTGTCATTTCACGAGCTTCATGTTTGTAGTTCTCCACGTGGGATTCAGCATTTGATACCCAATCGAAACGAGGCCATTGCAAATTCACCAGCGATTTCATATGTGGCAGTGACAAGTGTAAACGAAGCACAATTACTTTTATAACTGGGACACGGCAGATACCTGGAAGTTCTTCACAGCACAGGCACATTAAGGCAGAAAAAAATTGTGCTGACTATTCTCAGCAGGCCTAGCAGCATCTGCGTGGATAGAAACAAAGTTAACATTTAACCTTTAATATGACGTTTCTTCTGAAATCATGAGTCATGGAATTTGTTGGTTTTTCGGCTGTTGGACACAAGGTGAGGGGGAAGGTGGAACAGGAAAAAAAAGCGTCATGGATTGATTTGAGGGCTGCGGACATTATCTTACAAAGATACCATGGAACAAATGGGAAAGAGAGGTAGAATGGTATGAGTAAAGAGAGAAAGCATTGGTCCAGAGTTGGTGCTAATAGCAGATTAAAGGTCAGCGTAAGCTGTAAGCAAAATAACAGAATGTGTTAATCGGGGAATAAAGGTCAGTGCTGCCTGATAGCAAAACATCGGACAATCGGTGAAAATAATACAAATAGAGAGCAGAGTCCATGTTGCAGATGTTGAATTCAGTTTTGAATCCACTAGGCTGGAAGACGCCAAATTGGAAGATGAGGTTCTTTTCCCACAGCTTTGTTGGGCTTCACTGGAACATTGCATCAGTTCGAGGGCTGAAATGTGAGCATGAGAACAAGATGCTGGACTGGAATACCAACCGGCAATGGAATTGGCAGCTCGTCTCCAAGTGACGGTGACCATGAAAATGCCAGCGATTGATGTTAAAACCCATCTGGTTCAGGAACACCCTTCTGGGAAGGAAAACCTTCATACTTACCAGGCCTGCCCTAGTTGTGACTTTCCACACATAGATGTGCGGTTATATTCTTCTCCACATGATTGTGGACTAAGCAGAGATGTTCTACAAAGTGATCAAACAGCCTGTGTTGAGTCTTCCCAAAGTAGAGGAGGCCACACTGTCAGCAGCGAATGCCATGGATTAAATTTATATTTCTTTTGTTCTTTCATGGGATGTGTGCGTCATTGCCACGTTATGCCTTTGTTACCCATCCCTAATAGCCCTTGAGCTGAGTGAATTGCTGGGCCCTTTCAAAGGGCAGGTTAGAGTCAACCACATACCTATGTGTGGAAAGTCACAAGTAGGGAAGGCCTGATAAGGATGAAGGTCTTCCTACTCTGAAGGGTGTTCGTGAACCAGATGGGTTTTAAAATTAGTCGTTGGCAATTTCATGGTCACCGTTACTTGGAGACGGGTTTTCAATTCGACATATTGGTACCTAAATTTCGTCTTCAATCCGTTTCCCCAGTGGATGAGCCTGGGGCTCAGCTGAACTATTACAACCACTTTACAACTGTTACCCTTCCTGAGTTGAAGAGGAATCAGTAAATAGTTTTTTCACCTGAAAGGAGAGTTTTTACTTCATTGTAGCGTGATATTTCCTATAACTACACCCAAATAAAAATAGCTGGTAAATCTCAGCTGGTCTGACGTCATCTGCGGAGAGGAACACAATTCACATTTCGAGTCCATTTAACGCTTCATCAGAAGTGAGGAGAAATAGAAATGAGGTGAATTATAAGCTGGTTCAGTGCGGTGGCAAAAGTAGAACTGGCTAGAGGGCCAGTGACAGGAGGAGGCAAAGAAGAGATTGCTAAAAATGTCACAAACAAAAGGACCAAGTGGTTTTGAAGCATTTGTGTTGCTTTGTGTCACGTGTGAATGCAGGTGGGGATATAGCTCCGTGGTAGAGCGCTTGATTTGCGTGCATGTGGTTCCTGGGTTCAATCCACTGTATCTCCAATTCGTGTTTTGAATGCAGCCGTGCACAGTTTCTCACCTTTGTACACACAGACATGGTCAACGGTGGACACACTTCAAATGTGT
Source organism: Carcharodon carcharias (assembly GCF_017639515.1). Lineage (NCBI taxonomy): Eukaryota > Metazoa > Chordata > Chondrichthyes > Lamniformes > Lamnidae > Carcharodon > Carcharodon carcharias. The sequence continues at coordinate 2,364,239 of NC_054505.1, read as the reverse complement.
CAGGAGTGATCATTCGTCAACATCAGAATTTAATGAAGGATGCACCATCTGTCGGAATGGCTTCAAAATAAGGCTGTTCACATAATCAGAGCAGCGTTTGTGGATGTTCATTGAGGTATTTGTGCCAATAGTCTTTTGTGCGCTTGTTGACTCACGACACTCAGAGTTCAAGCACTCGTCCATCAGAGTCCATGTCTCTACTTCATGGTGCCTGGGAGTTTGTGGATCATTCCTGCTCGGTAAGTAACTTATCCTGAGCATGGTATACAATCTAGTCAGCACTCTTTGGGAATGTTTCGGAGGTTTATGAATGGGTTGCACTGAGGTTATAAGCAGGGGCGCTCAAGCAGCAAGACCCTTCAGTTCTGCGGAGGCGGTACAGAGTCTGCGGCATTTCCCCTTCGAGGAGGGAATGTTGACAGGAGGTTTCATAGAGGCGTTCAAAATCATGAGGGGTCTGGACAGAGTCGATGGGGAAAACAGTTCCCAGCGTGTGAGTTGTTGGGTGCATTTGACATTCATGAACCAACGAGAAATGATTGTATCGAGATTGGGGTAATTGTATTGAAATTGGGGGCGTGGATTGTATCGCGATCGCTGGTGATTGTATGGATATTGCGGGTTATTGTATCGAGAATGGGGGAATTTATAGAGATTGTTCGTGATTTTATCGAGATTGTTGGTGATTGTATCGAGATTGGGGGGATTGTATCGAGATCCGGGGGGATTGTATTGATATTGTTGGTGATTGTATCGAGATTGGGGGTGATTGTATCGAGATTGGGGGCATTATACGGGGATTGCTATTGATAGCATCAAGAGTGGGAGTGATTGTAACGAGATTGGGAGTTTTTTTTATCGAGATTCATGGTGATTGTATCGAGATCAGGCTGATTACATTGAATTTGTTGTTGATTATATCGGGGACTTGGCCATATTGGAAACCCGGACATAGGTTGTTGGCACCTTCCCTGTGAATGAAGCCTCTACTTTTCCCTCTCCTATCCACTCAGCCCAGCCCGTCATGATCCTTTTATTTGTCTCACCCTTTCTCCTTCTTTGGCAATCTCAATGTGTTCCTGCCCTCTCATCCAAAAGCCCCCTTTGGCATGCGTCACCAAATTATCATCAAAGATTTGGCACCTAGATATCTTCCCTGCTGTTCTCTCTCTGCCTCCCGTTACTGCATCTCCAATTCCTCATATTCTCATTCCTCTGTGGTCACTGTCCGCTTACCCTCCTCCCTGAACCCCTATCTCGATGGAAAGTTACCAATCAATTTCGCAGTCACTCTCTTGGCCTTGCGATCTTCGATGTCCTGTTCTCTATTAAATCCATTATTTTCCTCAAGCCGGCCACTGTCCCAATACAGCTTCCATCCCTGCTTAACACTAAGGGACACAGGCCTGAAAGGATATGGTGAGTAAATGGTTAAGATGCCACTGCCAGGGTGTGTTGGAGCCTTGAAACAATTTTTTGTCACTCCCTCATGGAATGAAACAATTCACTATTCCAGGACCATGCTGGGAAGCACAGATAGTGCAGGGATTCCGTTCGCTAATCCCTAACTTATTCTGAAACACACTCGCCGGCCTAAATACTCACCCCCAACAACAAGTGCGAGGAGCTGAGTGAATTCTTTGTCATTAGACTTTGGAATGTCCAATGAGCTTCCTCTTTTAGCACTAACAGATTCTGCTATTTTTCTCTCAGTCAGCGCCCACCTTTATTCCGCTGTTTTCAACTACTCGGGTCAAATGCTTACTTCTGCAAAGCTTTCTGTCCACCAACACTTCTTTAGGCATATGAGCTCTGAACCTTGTGCAGATGTGCAGTCCAGCAGGGGGATGCTGGAGTTGCTGTCAGTGACTCTCAAGGGAGGGCGCTGTTGAGCTGTTCTGAGAACCGAGGAAGTCTTCAATTCCATGAGCCCCGCCTCCTGTTCCCGGGCCTCCGTTCCCACTAAGTTGCTGAACACCCAACTTCCCATCCTGGCTCCCAGCTCAGTCAATATTGTTCAGGTTTTTCTCCCGAGGCACCACCTTCCTTTTCAAACCTGTTTAGTCATGTCACTTCTCGAAAAAGTGTAGAGATAATGAATTCTCTGCACCTGAAAGACATCGCCCCATCTCCAATCTCCCTCTCCTTTTCAAGTCCCTGAATGTCTTGCCGACTTCAAAACATTTGCCAGTCATTTCCCGAGCTTAATGCTTGTAATTATCCACGTGGTATTCAGCCCTTGATACCCAGTCGTAAGGAGGCCAATGCAAATTCACCAGCGTCTTCATACCTGGCAGTGACAAGGGTAAACGATGCACAATTACCTTTATAACTGGGAAATGGCAGATGGAAGTTCTTCACGGAACAGGCACTTAAAGAGAAAAAGAAAAAGAAAAAAAAAAGGTGCTGGAGAAATCTCAGCAGGTCGGGCAGCATCTGTGCGGATAGAAAGAGAGTTAACATTGCACTTTCAATATGACGTTGCTTCTGAAATCAGGAGTTGTCGAATGAGTTGGGTTTTTGGCTGTTGGAAGCAAGGTGAGGAGGAAGGTGGAACATAATAAAGAGCGTCATGGATTGATTAGTTATCTGGGGAGATGAAATTACAAAGATACAAATGGGAACGAGAGGGGGAATGGTTTGAGTAAAGGTACAAAGCATTCGTCCATAGCAGGTGTTAATAGCAGATTAAAGGTCAGCGCTGTCTGAAAGCAAAATAGCAGACTATGTTAATAGGGGCATAAAGGTCAGTGCTGCCTGATAGCAAGTCATCAGAAAAATATATAAATGACAATCGGCAAAAATAATGCAAATCGAGGCCAAAGTTCATGGACTAAAGATGTTGAATTCAGTTTTGAATCCACAAGGCTGGAAGTCGCCAAATTGGAAGATGAGTTTCTTTTTGCAAAGCTTTATTGGGCTTCACTGGAAAATTGCGTCAAGACGTGGATTGAAATTTGAGCTCGAGAGCAAAAATTGGACTGGAATAGCAACTGTCAGTGGAATTGACAACTCGTCTCCAAGTAACGGTGACCACGAAATAGCTATCGATAGATCTTAACACCTATCTTGTTCACGAACACCCTTCTGGGAAGGAAAACCTTCATCCTTATCAGGCCTGAACTACTTGTGACTTTCTACACATAGATATGTGGTTATATTCCTCTCCACATGTTTGTGGACTGAGCAGAGATGTTCTACAAAGTGGTTACCTAGCCTGTGTTGAATCATCCCACAGTAGAGGAATCCACACTCTCAGCAGCGAATGCAAAGGATTAGATGAATATTACCTTTGTTCTCTCATGGGATGTGGGAGTCACTGGCACGTTATGCCTTTGTTATCCTTCCCTAATAGCCCTTGGGTTGCGTGAGTTGTTGGGTCCTTTCAGAGGGCAGTTAAGAATCAGGCACATATCTATGTGTGGAAAGTCACAAGTAGAGCAGGCATGATAAGGATGAAGGTTTTCCTTCCATGAAGTGTTTTCTTGAACCCGGGTTTTATCATCAATCAATGGCAATTTCATGGTCACCGTTACTTGGAGACGAGTTTTCACTTCGACATATTGGTACCTAAGTTTCGTCTTGAATCCGAGTCCCCAGTGGATGAGCCTGGGGCTCTGCCAAACCAATACAACCACTTTACAACCGTTACCCTTCGTGAGTTGAAGAGGAGCCAGTAAATAGTTGCTTCACCTGAAAGGAGTGCTTTTACTTCATTGTAGCGTGAAGTTGCCTGTAACTACACACAAATAAAAATAGCAGGAAAATCTCAGCTGCTCCGACAACATCTGCGGAGAGGAATACACTTCACGTTTCGAGTCCATATAACACTTCATCAGAACTGAGGAAAAATAGAAATGAGGTGAAATATAATCTGGATCAGTGCGGTGGCACAGGTAGAGCTGGATAGAGGGCCAGTGACAGGTAGAGCCAAAGAAGAGATTGCCAAAAATGGCACAGACAAAAGGACAATGTGGTTTTGAAGCATCTGTGCTTCTTTATTCAACAAACGGACGCCGCCGGGGATGTAGCTCAGTGGTAGAGCGCATGCTTTGCATGTATGAGGTCCCGGGTTCAATCCCCGGCATCTCCATTTCATCTTTTCAATACATCCGTGAACAGATTCTCACCTTTACACACACAGACATGGTAAGCTCGATTCATATGTGCAGAACGCGATCATTGGCCAAAATCCGAATTCAATGAAGGATGCGCCATCTGTCGGAATGGAATCAAAGTAAAGCTGTTCACATAATCAAAGTAGCATCTGTGGTTGTTTATTGAGAGATTAGTGTGCTTGTTGATTCACGAAACTCAGATTTCAAGCACTCGTTCAGCAGAGTCCATGTCTCTGCTTCACGGTTCCTGGGAGCTTGTGGATCAGTCTAGCTCGGTAAGTAACTCACGCTGAGTATGGTTTCACATTCAAGGCAGCACTCTTTAGGAATGATGCGAAGGTTTATGAATGGGTTGCACTGAGGTTATAACCAGGGGCGCTCGAGAGACAAGAAGCTTCATTTCCGCGGCAGGGATGTTGACAGGAGGTTTGATGAAGGCTTTCAAAATCATGAGGGGTCTGGACAGAGTCGATGGGGAGAAACATTTCGCAGCGTTTGATATATTGATATATTGGGTGGATCTGACATTCTTGAACCTGCTAGAAGTGATTGTGTTGAGAATGGGGGTGTTTGGATCGAAATTGTGGGTGATTTCATCAGGATCAGGCGCGATTTTATCGAGATTATTGATGATTATATCGGGGCCTTGGCCAGATTGGAAACCTGAACATGAGTGGATCGCACCTGCCCTGTGAATGAAGCCTCCACTTCTACATCTCCCAAACATCCAGCTCAGCCTGTCATGGCGCTAGCCTGGCATTTGCAACGATGTCACACCTTGTTGCTTCCTTTCATTTGTCCCGCCCTTTCTTCTTCTTTGGCAATCTCATTGCATTCCTGCAAACTCAGCCCCCTTCGCCAGGCCTCACCAAATCATCATCAAAGCATTGGCACCAAGATTTCGTCACTGCTGCTCTCCCTCTGCCATGGCAGTGTTTGACTTGTCGCCTCCTGTTACTGCATTTCCAATTCTTCGTATTCTCTTTCCTCTGCACTCGCTGCCCAATTACCCTGTGCCCTGAAACCCTATCATGATGGAAAGTGACCAATCAGTTTCGCAGTCACTCTCTTGGACGTGCCATCTTCGATGTCCTGGTCTCTCTTAAAACTATGACTTTCCTATAACCAGCCTCTGCCCCGGTGCAGCTCCCATCTCTGCTTTACTCTAAGGACTATGCAGGGATGCACAGATAGTCCCCGGCTTCCACTGACTAATCCATACTTTATTTTGAAACACTGGCCCAGGCCTAAACCATCACCCCCAAACAACAAGTGCGAGGAGCTGATTGAACTCTTTGTCATTAGGCTTTGGACTGTCCAATGAGCTGCCTCTTCCAGTGCGAACACTTTCCGTTATTTTGCTCTCAGACAGCGGTCACCTTCATTCTGCTGTTTTCACCTACTCTGGGCGAATGTGGGACATTGGACAGTCCCAAACCCAATGACAGATAGTTCCATCACCTCCTCGCACTTGTTGTTGGGGGTGAGTTTGGAGGCAGGCTAGTGTGTTTCAGAATAGGTTATGTGTGAGTGTAATATAGTGTCCCTTTTTCCTGTGCTGAATGACACGTTTTTCTTTCAATCTGCCCCGCCATCTAACTTACCCCTCACCTCCTTAGCCCCAGATGCCCTTCTGTCCTTTTTTCTATAGCACAGGGCCCACCCTACCCTATTTCTTTTGTCTGTTCGGAAGAAGACTCATGTTGGGCTCTGAAAAGCACCACCTTCCCTCTCGAATGGTGCTGCCATGTCTGACGTATTTTTCAGTTCTTTCTGTTTTCATTTCAGCTTTCAAGTACTAAACTGTTATCACCCTCTTTCCGTCCACCAACACTTCATTAGGCCTATTAGTTCTGAAACGTGCATCCATATGCAGTCCAGCTCAGAAATGCGAGAGCTGCTGTCAGTGACTCTCCATGAAGGGCGCCGTTGAGCTGCTCCGAGAACCGTGGAACTCACCCTGTCCATGAGCCCCGCCTCCTGTTCCCTGGGCACTGTTCCCACTAGATTCCTGACCACCCAACTTCCCATCCTCGTTCCCAGGTCAGTCAATCTTTTTCAGGATTCTCTCTTGAAGCACGACCTTCCATTTTAAACTTGTTTAGACATGTCACTTCCCTAAAAAAATGTAGCAATAATGAACTCATTGCACCTGTAAGACACCGCTCCCATCTCCAATCTCCCTTTCTTCTCCAAAGTCCCTGAATGTGTTGCCGACTTCAAAACGTTATCCCGTCATTTTCCGAGCTTCATGTTTGAAATTCTCCATGTGGGACTCAGCCTTTGATACGCAATCAAAAAGAGGTCATTCCAAATTCACCAGCGAATCCAGACGTGGCAGTGACAAGGGAATACGATGTACAATCACCTTTATTACTGGGAAATGGCAGATACAAGGAAGTTCTTCGCAGAACAGGCATTTTATGCAGAAATAAAAATAAATAAGATGTGCTGGAAAATTCTCAGCAGGTCTCGCAGCATCTGTGCGGATAGAAACAGCTTCCGAGGGCTAAATTGTTATCAACCTCTTTCTGTCCAGCAACACTTCTTTAGCCCTATTAGTTCTGAAGCGTTTGTACACGTGCATTCCAAAAGAGGGATGCAGGAGTTGCTGTCAGTGACTCTCCAGGGAGGGCGCTGTTGAGCTGTTCCCGGAACCGGGGAACTTATCCTGTCCATGAGCCCCGCCTCCTGATACCTGGACTCCGTTCCCACTAAATTCCTGTCCACCAAACTTCCCACCCTGGCTCCTAGGTCAGTCACTATTGTTCAGGGTTCTCTCTTGAGGCACCATCTTCCTTTCCAAACCTGTTTAGACATGTCACTTCACTGAAAAATGTAGAGATAATGAGCTCCCTGCACCAGAAAGACACCGCTCCCATCTCCAATCTCCCTCTCCTCTCCAAAGTCCCCGATTGTGTTGCCGATTTCAAAACATTTGCGCGTCATTTCCCGAGCTTCATGTTTGAAATTCTCCACGTGGGTTTCAGCCTTTGATACCCAATAGAAAAGAGGCCATTGCAAATTCACCAGCGAATCCATACGTGGCTGTGACAAGGATAAACGATGCAAAATTACCTTTATAACTGAGAAATGGCAGATACATGGAACTTTATCGGACAACAAGCACTTCGAGGCAGAAATAAAAAAGTGCTAGAAAAATCTCAGCAGGCCTAGCAGCATTTGTGCCACTAGAATCCGAGTTAACATTTGAGCTTATCGTGAAATCAGGCGTGGGGGAATTTGGTCGGTTTTAGGCCGTGGGCCCAAGTTGAGTTGGAAGATGAAACAGGAAAAAGAGGGACATGGATTGCTTAGATGTCTGGGGACATTAATTACAAATATGACATGGAATAAATGGGAAAGAGAGGGTGAATGGTATGAGAAAATGTACAAAGCATTGGTCCAGAGCAGGTGTTAATATCCGATTAAAGGTCAGCGCTGTCAGAAACCAAAATAGCAGAATATAGTAATAGGAGAATAAAGGTCGGTGCTGCCTGAAAGCGAAAGATGAGAACATGATATAGATTGAAAATCTGGGAAAATAATACAAATAGAGGGCTGAGTTCATGGGCTGAAGATGTTGAATTCAGTTTTGAATCCATAAGGTCAGAAGATGCCAAATTGGAAATTGAGGTTCTTTTCCCACAGTTTTGTTGGGCTTAACTGGAACATTGCATGAGGCCGAGGACTGAAATGTGAGCATGAGAGCAAGATGCTGGACTGGAATAGCAACCGGGGCGGGCAAATGTTTGTGGACTGAGCAGAGATGTTCTACAAAGTGGTCATCCAGCCTGTGTTGATTCATCCTAAAGTAGAGGTGTCCACACTGTCAGCAGCGAATGCAATAGACTAATTTTATATTTCCTTTGTTCTTTCATGTAATGTGGGCGTCACTGGGAGGATCAGCCTTTGTTAAACGTCCCTAATTGCCCTTGAACTGAGTGACTTTCTGGGAACTTTCTGAGGGAAGTTAAGAGTCAACCACATTTCTATGTGTGGAAAGTCACAAGTAGGACAGGCCTGACAAGGATGAAGATTTTCCTTCCCTGAAGGGTGTTCGTGAACCAGATGGGTTTTAACATCAACCGATTGCAATTTCATGGTCACCGTCACTTGGAGAAGAGTTTTCAATTCCACATATTCGTACTTAAATTTCGACTTGAATCCGTATCCCTAGTGGATGAGCCTGGGGCTGTACCAAACTATTACCACCACTGTACAACTGTTACCCTTCGTGAGTGGAAGGCGAACCAAAAAATATTTGCTGGCAAATTCTCAACAGGTCTCGCAGCATCTGTGCGGATAGAAACAGGGTTAACATTTCACCGTCCTCTGAAATCAGGAGTGGTGGAATGTGGTGGGTTTTCTGCTGTTGGAAGCAAGGGGAGGTGGAAGGTGGAAGAGAAATAAAAGGTTCATGGATTGATTAGAGGGCTGGGGGCATTAAATTACAAAGATGACATGAAACAAATGGGATAGAGAGGGGGGATGGAATGAGTAAAGGTAAACGCATTGGTCCAGAGCAGGTGTTAATAGCAGATTAAATTTCAGCGCAGTCTGAAAGCTAAATAGCAGAATGTGGTAATAGGAGAATAATGGTCAGTGGTCCCCGAAATCAAAACATGTGTAAATGATTTTGACTGAAAATCGGATAATTCATACAAATAGAGGGCAGAGTTCATGATCTGAAGATGTTGAATTTAGTTTTGAGTCCATAAGGCTGGAAGACGCCAAAATGTAAGATGAGGTTCTTTTCCCACAGCTTTGTTGGGCTTCAGTGGAACATTGCATCAGGCCGAGGACTGAAATGTGAGCATGCGAGAAAGATGCTGGACTGGAATAGAAACTGAGGCAGGGCCATGTTTGTGGAATGAGCAGAGATGTTCTACAAAGTGGGCACCCAGCCTGTGTTGAGTCATCCCAAAGTAAAGGAGTCCACAGTGTCAGCAGCTTATGCAATTAATTAATTTTATATTTCCTTTGTTCTTTCATGGGATGTGGGCTTCACAGGCAGGATATGTCTTAGTTTCCCGTCCCTAATTGCCCTGGAAGTGTGTGACTTGCTGGGTCCTTTCAGAGGGCATTTAAGAGTCAACCACATACCTATGTGTGGAAAGTCACAAGTAGGGCAGGCCTGATAACGATGAAGGTTTTCCTTCACTGAAGGTTGCTCGTGAAGCAGTTGGGTTTTTACATGAATCGATGGCATTTTCATGGTCACCGTTACTTGGAGACAAGTTTTCAATTCCACATTTTGGTAACTAAACTTCGAATTGAATCCGTGTCCCCAGTGGATGAACCTGGGGCTGAACCAAACTAATACAACCAGATTACACCTGTGACATTTCATGAGTGGAAGAGGAAGCAGTAAATAGTTGCTTCACCTGAAAGGAGTGTTTTTACTTAATTGCAGTGTGAAATTGCCTGTAACTACACACAGATAAAAATAGCTGGAAAACATCAGCTGGTCTGACATCATCTGCGGAGAGGAATACAGTTCATGTTTCGAGTCCATATCACACATATTCAGACCTGAGGAAAGAGAGAAATGAGGCGAAGTATAAGCTGGCTGAGGCGGTGGGACAGGTAGAGCTGAATAGAGGGCCAGTGATAGTTGGAGGCAAATAACAGAGTGCCAAAGATGTCACAGAAGTGGACAATGTGGTGTTGAAGGTATGCATTTGTGCCTCTTTATGTCCAGGGCACCCGCAGGCGGGGGTGTGGCTCAGTGGTGGAGAGCATGTTTTGCAAGTATGAGGTCCTGGGTTCAATCCTCGGAGTCTCCATTTCCTCTTTCGAACGCAGCCATGCACATTTCTCACCTTTACACGCATAGACATGGTCAGCTAGCTCCATATGTGCAGAGAGTGATCATTCGCCTACCTATGAATTCAATGAAGGATGCACCATCTTTCGGAATGGCTTTAAAATACAGCTGTTGGCACAATCAAAGCAGCATCTGTGGTTGATCATTGCGACAACCATGAGGTCCCGCAGCCACAAATTGGCACCTTCAGTGTTTTGTGTGCTTATTGACTCATGATACTCAGTGTTCAAGAAGTCGTTCGGCAGAGTCCATGTCTCTGCTTCACGGTTCTAGGGAGTTTGTGAATCAATCCAGCACAGTAGGTAACTCACCCTGAGTATGTTGCCACAATCTAGGCAGCACTCCTTAGGAAGGATGCACAGGTTTATGAATGGGTTGCCTGAAGTTATAATCAAGGGCGCTTGAGAGACAAGAAACTTCATTACCGCAGAGGGAATGTTGACAGGAGGTTTGATAGAGGCGTTCAAAATCATGAGAGGTCTGGATAGAGTCGATGGGGAGAAACAATTCCCAGCGTTTGATATCTTGTGTGAATTTGACATTCTTGAACCTGCTAGAAGTGATTGTATTGAGATTGTGGTCATTATCTGGAGATTGGGGGTGATTTCATCGAGATCAGGGGCGATAGTATCGAGATTGGGGAAATTATATCAGTGCCTTGGCCAGATTGGAAACCTGAACATGGGTGGATCGCACCTTCCCTGTGAATGCAGCCTCCACTTCTCAATCTTTCATCCACCCATTCCAGCCTGTCATAGCGCTAGCCTGGCATTTGCAACCATGTCACACCTTGTTGCTTCCTGGCATTTGTCTCGCCCTTTCTCCTTCTTTGGCATTCTCACTGCATTCCTGCACTCTCATTCCCCTTCGCCAGGCCTCGGGAGATCATCATCAAAGCATTGGCACCCAGATATCTTCACTGCTGCTCGCCCTCTGCCACGGCACTGTGTGAATTCTCGCATCCTGTTACTGCATCTCCAATTAGTCGTATTCTCTTTTCTCTGTACTCTCTGGCCACTTACCCTCCTCCCTGAACCTCTCTCACGATGGAAAGTGACCAATCAGTTTCGCAGTTATTCTCTTGGACGTGCCAATTTCGATGTCCTGCTCTCTCTTAAAACAATGACATTCCTCAAGCCTGCCTCTGCTCCGGTGCAGCTCCCATCTCTGCTTAACTCTAAGGACCATGCAGGGAATCACAGATAGCCCGGGGCTTGAATTCACTTATCCATACCTTATTCTGAAACACTCTCACCGGCCTAAGCATTCACCCCCCAACAACAATTGCGAGGAGCTGATTGAACACTTTGTCATTCGGCTTTGGACTGTCCAATGAGCTGCCTCTTCCAGTGCGAACACATTCAGCTATTTTGCTCTCAGAAAGCGGCCACATTTAGTCTGCTGTTATGAGCGACTCTGAGCGAATGCTTTGTGGCTTTGCAGCAGGAGGTTTTTGCTCCAAGTAGGTGATAACAGCAGAATAAATGTGGCCGCTGTCTGAGAGAAAAATAGCAGAATGTGCGAGAGCTGGCAGAGGCAGCTTATTGGACAGTCGCAAATCCAATGATAGATAGTTCCATTAGCTCCTCGCACATTTCGTTGGAGGCGAGTTTGGACGCAGGCTAGAATGTTTCAGAATAGGTTATGGTTGATTAAAAGGAAGGCTCTTTTTGTCTTCTGTTCAATGACAACTTTTTCATTCAATCTGCCCCGCTATCTAACTCATCCATCACCTCCTTAGCCCCAGCAGTCCTTCTGCCATTTTGTGAGCAGCGCAGAGCCCATCACACAGCTATCTCTCTCGTCTGTTCGGTTGAAGACCCATATTCGGCTCTGAAAACTACCTGCTCCTCTCTCCCCTGTTGCTGCCAGTTCTGACGATTTTTTCATCTCTTTCTGTTTTCATTTCAGCTTCCAAGGGCTAAATTGTTTCACCCACTTTCTGGTCAGCAACACTTCTTTCGGCCAATTAGTTCTGAAGTGTATGTCCACGTGCATTCGAAAAGGTAGATGCAGGAGTTGCTGTCAGTGACTCTCCATTGAGGGTGCTGTTGAGCTGTTCTAGGAACCGGGGAACTCAACCTGTCATTGAGACCCGCCTTCTGTTCCCTGTGTTCTATTCCCACTAAATAGGTGACCTCCAAACTTCCCACTCTGGCTCTCAGGTCAGTCACTATTGTTCAGGGTTCTCTCTTGAGGCACCAACTTCCGTTTCAAACCTGTTTAGTCATGTCACTTCACTAAAAAATGTAGAGATAATGAAATCTCTGCCCCTGAAAGACACCGCTCCCATCTCCAATCTCCCTCTTCTCTCCAAAGTCCCCGATTGTTTTGCTGACTTCAACATATTTGCCCGTCATTTCCCGAGCTTCATAGTTGAAATTCTCCACGTAGGATTCAGCCTTTGATACCCAATAGAAAAGAGGCAATTGCAAATTCACCAGTGACTTCATACGTGACAGTGACAAGGGTGAACGATGCACAATTACCTTTATAACTGAGAACTGGCAAATACATGCAACTTTTTCACACAACAGGCACTTTGAGGCAGAAATAAAATGTGCTGGAAAAATCTCAGCACGCTTAGCAGCACCTGTGCCGTTAGTAACTGAGAAGCGTCCTCTGAAATCAGGAGTGTTGGAATTTGGTGGGTTTTCGGCCATTGGACGCATTTTGAGTTGGAAGACGGAACAGTTAATGGACGGTCATGGATTGATTAGATATCTGTGGACATTAAATTACGAAGAAGCCATGGAAAAAATGAGAAAGAGAGGGGGAAAGGTATGAGTAAAGATACAAAGCATTGGTCCAAAGCATGTGTTAATAGCCGATTAAAGGTCAGCGCTGTCAGAAACTAAAATAGCAGAATGTGGTAAGGGGAGAATAATGGTCGGTGCTGCCTGAAAGCAAAACACGAGATCATGACATAGACTGACAATCGGGCAAAAAAATACAAATACAGGGCTGAGTCCATGGACTGAAGATATTGAATTCAGTTTTGAGTCCATAAGTCTGGAAGATGCCAAATTTGAAAATGAAATACTTTTCTCACAGATTTGTGGGGCTTCAATGGAACTTTGCATCAGGCCGAGGAATAAAATGTGAGCATGAGAGCAAGATGCTGGACTGCAATAGCAACTTGGGCGGGGCCATGTTTCTGGACTGAGCAGAGATGTTCTACAAAGTGGTCACCCAGACTGTGTTGAGTCATCCAAAAGTAGAGGTGTCTACACTGTCAGCAGCGAATGCAATGGACTAATTTTATATTTCCTTTGCTCTTTCATGGGATGTGGGCGTACTGGGAGGATCAGGCTTTGTTACCCCTCCCTAATTGCCCTTGAGCTGAGTGACGTTCTGGGCACTTTCAGAGGGCAGATAACAGTCAACCACATTTCTATGTGTAGAAAGTCACAAGTAGGACAGGCCTGACAAGGATGAAGGTTTTCCTTCCCTGAAGGGTGTTCGTGAACCAGATGGGTTTTAACATCAATCGATGGCAACTTCATGGTCATTGTTACTTGGAGACGAGTTTTCAATTCCACATATTTGTACCTAAATTTAGACTTGAATCCGTGTCATCAGTGGATGAGCCTGGGGCTCAACCAAACTATTACAACCACTTAACAACTTTTACCCTTAGTGAGTGGAAGGGGAACCACTAAATAGATGCTTCACCTGAAAGGAGTGTTTTTACTTCATTGTAGCGTGAAATTGCCTGTAACTACTGTCAAATAAAAATAGCTGGAAAATCACAGCTGGTCCGACAACATCTGCGGAGACGAATACACATCACATTTCGAGTCCATATAACACTTCATCAGAACTGAGGAAAAATAGAAATGAGTTGAAATATAAGCTGGATCAGTGCGGTGGCACAGGTAGAGCTGGATAGAGGGCCAGTGACAAGTAGAGGCAAAGAAGAGAAGGCCAAAAATGTCACAGACAAAAGGACAATGTAGTTTTGAAGCATTTGTGCTTCTTGCAGCCCTTAGTGGATTGGGGATGTAGCTCAGTGGTAAAGTGCATGCTTTGCATGTATGAGGTGCATGGGTTCAATGCCCACCATCTTCATTTCATCTTTTGAATATAGCCATGCACAGATTCTCAAATTTACACACGCAGACATGGTAAACTCGCTCATATGTGCAGAAAGCAATTATTGGCCGACATCCGAATTCAGTGAAGGATGCGCCATCTGTCGAATGGATTCAAAGTAAAGCTGTTCACATCATCAAAGCTGCACCTTTGGTTTTTCATTGAGACATTTGTACCTTCAGTGTTTTGTATGCTTGTTGATCCAAGACACTCAGATTTCAAGCACTCGTTCAGCAGAGTCCATGTCTCTGCTTCACGGCACCTGGGAGTTTGTGGATCAGTCCAGCTCGGTAAGTAAATCACCCTGAATATGGTGTCACATTCTAGACAGCACTCCTTCGGAAGAATGCAAAGGTTTATGAATGGGTTGCACTGAGCTTATAACCAGGGTTGCTTGAGAGACAAGAAGATTCAATTCCGCGGAGGGAATGTTGACAGGAGGTTTGATATAGGTGTTCAAAATCATGAGGGGTCTGGACAGAGTCGATGGGGAGAAACAATTCGCAACGTTTGATACTTTGTTTGGATTTGACATTCTTGAACCTGCTAGAAGTGATTGTATTGAGATTGCAGGTGATTGTATCAGATTGGGGGTGATTTCTTCGAAACCAGGTGCGATGTTATCGAGATTGTTGGTGATTATATCTGGGCCTTGCCCAGATTGGAAACCTGAACATGGGTGGATCGCACCTTCCCTGTGAATGCAGCCTCCATTTCTCCATCTCCCCTCCAGCCAGCCCAGCCTGTCATGGTGCTAGCCTGGCGTTTGCACCCACGTCACCCCTTGGTACCTTCTTGTACTTGTCTCGCCCTTTCTCCTTCTTCGGCAATCTCACTGCATTCCTGCACTCTCATCCCCCTTCGCCAGGCCTCACCAAATCATCAGCAAACCATTGTCACCTAGATATCTTCACTGCTGCTCTCTCTCTGCCACGGCAGTGTGTGACTTGTCAGCTCCCGTTACTGCATTTCAAATTCCTTGTATTCTCTTTCCTCTGCACTAGCTGCCCGATTACCCGGCACCCTGAAGGCCTCTCACGATGGAAAGTTACCAATCAGTTTCGCAGTCATTCTCTTGGATCTTCGCTGTACTGCTCTCTCTTAAAACTATGACATTCCTTATGCCAGCCTCTGCCCTGGTACAGCTCCCATCTCTGCTTAACTCTAAGGACTATGCAGAGACACAAGGATTGCCCCGGGATTCCATTGACTAATCCATACCTTATTCTGAAACACTTGGGGCGGCCTAAACACTCACCCCCAACAACAAGTGCGAGGAGCTGATTGAACTCTTTGTCATTAGGCTTTGGACTGTCCAATGAGCTGCCTCTTCCAGTGTGAACACTTTCTGCTATTTTGCTCTCAGACAGCGGCCACATTTATTCTGCTGTTATCACCTACTCTGGGCGAATGTTTTGTGGCTTTTTGGCAGGTGAGTTTGGATGCAGGCTAGTGTGTTTCAGAATAGGTCATCGGTGAGTGTAAGGAAGAGACCCTTTGTCCTCTGCTCAATGACATCTTTTTCATTCAATCTGCCCCGCCATCTAACTTATCCCTCACCTCCTTAGCCCCAGATGCCCTTCTGCCTTTTTTCTCTACAGCACAGCGCTCACCACACACCTATTTCTCTCCTCTTTTCGGAAGAAGATTCATATTGGGCTCTGAAAACCACCATCTTCCCTCTCGAATGTTGCTGCCAGGACTGACGTGTTTTTCAGTTCTTTCTGTTTTCAGTTCAGCTTCCAAGGACCAAATTGTTATCACCATCTTTCCGTCTACCAACACAATAGGCCTATTAGTTCTGAAACGTGTATCCATGTGTAGTCCAGCTCGGAAATGCGAGAGTTGCTGTCAGTGACTCTCCAGGGAGGGCGCTGTTGAACTGCTCCGAGAACCGTGGAACTCACCCTGTCCATAAGCCCCGCCTCTGTTCCCTGGGCTCTGTTCCCACTAAATTCCTGACCACCCAGCTCCCCATCCTGGCTGCTGGGTCAGTCAATCTTTTTCAGGATTCTCTCTTGAGGCACCACCTTCCGTTTCTAACTTGTTTAGCGATGTCACTTCTCTAAAAAGTGTAGCGATAATGAACTCTCTACACCTGAAAGACACCGCTCCCATTTCCAATCTCCCTCTCCTCTCCAAAGTCCCTGAATGTGTTGCCGACTTCAAAACCTTATCCCGTGATTTCCCGAGCTTCATGTTTGAAATTCTGCATGTGGGATTCAGCCTTTGATACTCAATCGAAAAGAGGCCATTGCAAATTCACGAGCGACTTCATACTTGGCAGTGACAAGGGTAAACGATGCACAATTTCCTTTATTACTGGGAAATGGCAGATACCTGGAAAATCTTCACAGAACAGTCACGTTAAGGGAAAAATAAAACGAAAAAAAAATGTGACGGAAAAATTTCAGCAGGTCCAGCAGCATCTGTGCGGATAGAAACATTTTAACATCAATATGATATGTCTTCTGAAATGAGGAGTGGCGGAATGTGGCGGGTTTTCGGCTGTTTGATGCAAAGTGAGGTGGAAGATGGGACAGGAAGAAAAGGGTCATGGATTGATTAGAGGGCTGGGGACATTAAATTACAAAAATGCCATGGAACAAATGGGAAAGGGAGGGGGAGTGGGATGAGTAAAGGTGCAAAACATTGGTCCAGAGCAGGTGTTAATAGCCGATTAACGGTTAGCGCTGTCAGAAGCCAAAATTGTAGAATGTGGTAATAGCAGAATAAAGGTCAGTGCTGCCTGAAAACAGAACATGGGAGAATGTTACAGACTGACAATCGGGGAAATAATACCTATAGACGGCAGAGTTCATGGGCTGAAGATGCTGAATTCAGTTTTGAGTCCATAAGGCTGGAAAACGCCAAATTGGAAAATGAGCTTCTTTTCCCACAGCTTTGTTGGGATTCACTGGAACATTGAATCCGGCCGATCACTGAAATGTGAGCATGAGAGCAAGATGTTGGACTGGAATAGCAACCAGGTCGGGGCCATGTTTGTCGACTGAGCAGAGATGTTCTACATTTTGGTCATCCAGCCTGTGTTGAGACTTCCCAAAGTAAAAGAGTCCACACTGTCAGCAGCGAATGCAATGGACTAATTTTATATTTCCTTTCTTCTTTCATGGGATGAGGGCTTCACTGGCAAGGTCAGCATCTGTTACCCATCCCTAATTGCCCTTGAACTGAGAGACGTGCTGGGCCCTTTCAGAGGTCGGTTAAGAATCAACAACTTTTCTACGTGTGGAAAGTTACAAGTAGGGCAGGCCTGATAAGAATGAAGGTTTTCCTTCCATGAAGGGTGTTCGTGAACCACATGGGTTTTTCCATCAATCGATGGGAATTTCATGGTCACCGTTACTGGGTGACGAGGTTTCAATTCCTCATTTGGTACCTACATTTCAACTTGAATCAGCGTCCCCAGTGGATGAACCTGGGGCTCAACCAAACTAATACAGCGACATTACAACTGTTATGCTTCGTGATTGGAAGAGGAAGCAGTAAATATTTGCTTCACCTGAAAGGACTGTTTTTACTTAATTGTAGAACAGGTCCAGAGGGTGAAATTGCCGGCAACTACACAAAAATAAAAATAGCTGGAAAATCTCAGCTTGTCTGACAGCATCTGCGGAGGGGAATACAGGTCATAATCCGCTTCCTTACGACACTTCAACAGAACTGAGGAAAAATAGAAATGAGGTGAAATATAAGCTTGTTGAGGGATGTTGCACAGACCGAGCTGGATAGAGGGCCAGTGATAGGTGGAGGCGAAGAAGAGATTGTCAAAGATGTCACAGACAAGAGGACAAAGTGGTGTTGAAGCATTTGGGCTTTATTCTGTCGCTAGTCAGTGGCAGTGTGGGTATAGCTCAGTGTTAGCGTGCATGCTGAGCGTGTATGAAGTCCAGAGTTCAATCTCCGTTCCCTTTTTTGAATGCAGCCATGCACAGTTTCTCACCTTTACACACACACACATGGTAAACTCGCTTCGTTTGTGCAGAAAGCGATCATTCGACAACATCCGAATCCACGAAGGATGCCCCATCTGTCGAAATGACTTCAAAATAAAGCTGTTTACATAATCAAAGCAGCATCTGTGGTTGTTCATTGAGACAACAATGAGGGCCCGCAGCCACACATTTGTGCCTTCAGTGTTTTGCGTGCTTGATGACTCACGACACTCAGAACTCAAGCACTTGTTCAGCATAGTCCACGTCGCTGCTTCACGGTGCCTGGGAGTTTGTGGATCACTCCAGCTCGGTAAGTAACTCACCCTGAGTATGGTGTCACATTCTAGGCAGCACTCCTTAGGAAAGATGCGAAGGTGTATGAGTGGGTTGAACTGAGGTTATATCCGAGGGCGAACGAGTGACAAGAGGCTTCAGTTCCGTGGAGGTGGTACAGAGACTGGGGATTTTTCCCTTCGAGGAGGGAATGTTGACAGGAGGTTTGATAGAGGCGTTCAAAATAATGAGGTGTCTGGATAGAGTCAATGGGGAGAAAAAGTTCGCAGCGTTTGAGATGTTGGGGGAATTGACATTCTTGAACCTACTAGAAGTGATTGAATCGAGATTGGGTGTGATTGTATCGAGATTGGGGGTGATTGTATGGATACTTGGGTGATTGCATCGAG
This sequence comes from Carcharodon carcharias, assembly GCF_017639515.1. Classification (NCBI taxonomy): domain Eukaryota; kingdom Metazoa; phylum Chordata; class Chondrichthyes; order Lamniformes; family Lamnidae; genus Carcharodon; species Carcharodon carcharias. The sequence goes on along the minus strand of NC_054505.1, from coordinate 2,345,557 downwards.
ATTTGAGTTGACTGTATAGAGATTGCTTGTATTGTATGGAGATTGTTGGTGATTGTAACGACATTGGGGGTGATTGTATTGAGATTGGTGGTGATTGTGTCGAGATTGGGTGTGTTTGTATCGAGATCTGTGTGATTGTATCTAGATTGGGAGTGACTTTATCGAGATCGGGTTGTGTGTATCGAGATTGTGGGTGATTGTTTCAAGATTGTGTGTGATTCTATCGAGATTGGGTATGATTGTATCGAGATTGGGAGTGGTTCTATCGAGATCGGAGTGAGTGTATGGAAATTGTTGGTGATTGTATCGACATTTTTGGTGATTATATCGAGGCCTTTGCCATCTTGGAAACATAGAAATGGGTGGGTCGCACCTTCCCTGTGAATGAATCCTCCACTTCCGCCACCCCTATCCACTCAGCCCAGCCTGTCATGACGCTAGCCTGGCATTTGCAACCACATCACACCTTGGTTCATTTGTCTCTTTCTTCTCCTTCTTCTTGTCTCACTTTCTCCTTCTTCGGAAATCTCATTGCATTCCTGCCCTCTCTTCCAAAATCCCCCTTCGCCAGGCCTCACCAAATTGTCATCAAACCATTGACACCGAAATATCTTCACTGCTGCTCTCCCTCTGCCACGGCACTGTGTGACTTCTCACCTCCCGTTACTGCATCTCCAATTCATCGTATTCTCTTTCCTCTGTACTCACTGCCCATTTACCCTCCCTGAACCCCACTCACAATGGCAAGTTACCAATCAGTTTCGCAGTCACTATCTTGGACGAGCCATCTTCGATGTCCTGCTCTCTCTTAAAACTATGACTTTCCCTACGCTAGCCTCTGCCACGGCTAAACTCCCATCTCGGCTCAACCCTGTGGACTATGCAGGGAATCACAGATGGCCCCGGGCATCCATTCACTAATCCATACCTTATTCTGAAAGACTCTCACCGGCCGAAACACTCACCCCCAACAACAAGTGCGAGGAGCTGATTGAACTCTTTGTCATTCAGCCTTGGATTGTCCAATGAGCAGCATCTTCCAGTGCAAAGAAAAAATAGCAGAATATGGTAATAGGAGAATAAAGGTCGGTGCTGCCTGAAAGCAAAAGATGAGAACATGATATAGACTGACAATCTGGGAAAAAAATACAAATACAGGGCTAAGTTCATGGACTGAAGATGATGAATTCAGTTTTGAATCCATAAGGCTGGAAGATGCCAAATTGGAAGATGAGGTTCTTTTCCCACAGTTTTGTTGGGCTTCACTGGAACAGTGCATCAGGCCGAGGAGTGAAATGTGAGCATGAGAGCAAGATGCTGGACTGGAATAGAAACCGGGGCGGGGCCATGTTTGCGGACTGAGCAGAGATGTTCTACAAAGTGGTCACCCAGGCTGTGTTGAGTCATCCCAAAGTAGAGGTGTCCACACTGTCAGCAGCGAATGCAATGGACTAATTTTTCGTTCCCTATCTACTTTCGTGGGATGTGAGCATCACTGTGAGGATCAGCCTTTGTTACCCGTCCCTAATTGCCCTTGAGCTGAGTGACTTTCTGGGCACTTTCAGAGGGCAGTTAAGAGTAAATCACATTTCTATGTGTGGAAAGTCACAAATAGTGCAGGCCTGATAAGGATGAAGTTTTTCCTTCCCTGAAGGGTGTTCGTGAACCACGTGGGTTTTAACATCCATCGATGACAATTTCAGGGTCACCGTTACTTGTGGACGAGTTTTCAATTCCACATATTGGTACCTAAATTTCGACTTCAATCCGTAACCCTAGTGAATGAGCCTGGGGCTCAATCAAACTATTACAACTACTTTACAACTGTTACCCTTCGTGAGTGGAAAAGGAACCAGAAAATAGTTGCTTCACCTGAAAGGAGTGTTTTTACTTCATTGTAGCGTGAAGTTGCCTGTAACTACACTCAATAAAAATAGTTGGAAAATCTCAGCTGCTCCGACAACATCTGCGGAGCGGAATACACTTCACGTTTCGAGTCCATATAACAATTCATCAGAACTGAGGAAAAATAGAAATGAGGTGAAATATAATCTGGATCAGTGCGGTGGTACAGGTAGAGCTGGATAGAGGGCTAGTGACAGGTAGAGGCAAAGAAGAGATTGCCAATAATGTCACAGATAAAAGAACAATGTGGTTTTGCAGCATTTGTGCTTCTTGATGTAGCAATTGCAAGCGGGTGGGGATGTAGCTCAGTGGTAGAGCGCATGCTTCGCATGTATGAGGTCCCGGGTTCAATCCCCGGCATCTCCATTTCATCTTTTCAATACATCCTTGAACAGATTCTCACCTTTGCACACACAGACATATAAACTCGCTTCATAAGTGCAGAAAGCGATCATTGGCCAACATCCGAATTCAATAAGGATGCGCCATCTGTCGGAATGCATTCAAAATAAACCTATTCACATGATCAAAGCATCATCTGTGGTTGTTTATTGAGACCTTTGTGCCTTCAGTGTTTTGTGTGCTTGTTGATTCACCACACTCAGAGTTCAAGCACTCGTTCAGCAGAGTCCATGTCTCTGCTTCACGGTGCCTGGGAGTTTGTGGATCAGTCTAGCTCGGTAAGTAACTCACCCTGAGTATGGTGTCGCATTCTAGGCAGCACTCATTAGGAAGGATGCGAAGGTTTATGAATGGGTTGCATTGAGGTTATAACCAGGGGCGCTCGAAAGACAGGAAGTTTCAATTCCGCGGAGGGAATGTTGACAGGAGGTTTGCTGAAGGCTTTCAAAATCATGAAGGGTCTGGTCAGAGTCGATGGGGAGGAACAATTCGCAACGTTTGATACCTTGTTTGGATTTGACATTCTTGAACCTGCTAGAAGTGATTGTATTGAGATTGTGGGTGATTGGATCGAGATCAGGCGCAATTTTATCGAGATTGTTGGTCATTATATCGGGGCCTTGGCCAGATTGGAAATCTGAACATGGGTGGATGGCACCTTCCCTGTGAATGAAGCCTCCACTTCTCCATCTCCCAAACACTCAGCCCAGCCTGTCATGGCGCTAGTCTGGCGTTTGCAACCACGTGACACCTTGTTGCTTCCTTTCATTTGTCTCGCCCTTTCTCCTTCTTTGGCAACCACACTGTGTTCCTGCACTCTCATCCTCCTTCTCCAGGCCTCACCAAATCATCATCAAAGCATTGGCACCTAGATACCGTCACTGCTGCTCTCCCTCTGCCACGGTAGTGTGTGCCTTCTCGCCTCCCGTTACTGCATTTCCAATTCCTTGTTTTCCCTTTCCTCTGTACTAGCTGCCGATTACACTGCACTCTGAAAACCTCTCACGATGGAAAATTACTAATGAGTTTCGCAGTCACTCTCTAGGATGTGCCATCTTCGATGTCCTTCTCTATCTTAAAACTATGACATTTCTTACGCCAGCCTCTGCCCCGATACAGCTCCCATCTCTGCTTAACTCTAAGGGCTATGCAGGGATGCACAGATAGCCCAGGGCCTCCTTGACTAATCCATACCTTATTCTGAAACACTCGCGCCGGATTACACACGCACCCACAACAACAAGTGCGAGGAGCTGATTGAACTCTGTCATTAGGCTTTGGACTGTCCAATGAGCTGCCTCTTCCAATGTGAACACTTTCCATTATTTTGCTCTCATACAGCGGCCACCTTTATTCTGCTGTTATCACCTACTCTAGGCGATTATTGGCGCAAAATAACAGATTGTGTTTGCACTGGAAGAGGCAGCTCATTGGACAGTCCCAAGCACAATGACAGAGAGTTCCATCAGCTCCTCGCACTTTTTGTTGGGGGTGAGTTTGGAGGCAGGCTAGAGTGTTTCAGAATAGGTTATGGGTGAGTGAAAGGAAGACTCCCTTTGTCCTGTGTTGAATGACATGTTTTTCTTTCAATCTGCACCACTTTCCCCTCACCTTCTTAGCCACAGCTGTCCTTTTGCCATTTTTTCTACAGCACAGGGCCCTCCACACCCCTATCTCTCTCCTCTGTTCTAAGGAAGACTCATATTCGGCTCTGAAAACCACCTGCTTCAATCTCCACTGTTGCTGCCAGTTCTGACGAGTTTTGCAGCTCTTTTGTTTCATTTCAGCTTCCAAGAGCTAAATTGCTTTCATCCTCTTTCTGTCCAAGATCACCTTTTTAGGCCTATTAGTTCTGAAATGGTTGTTCATGTGCAGTCAGACAGGGGAATTCAGGAGTTGCTGTCAGTGAGTCTGCAGGGACGGCGCTGTTGAGCTGCTCGAGAATCGGGGAACTCATGCTGTCCATGAGCCCCGCTTTCCGTTCCCTGGGCTCCATTGCCAATAAATTGCTGACCACCCAACGTCCCATCCAGACTGTCAGGTCAGTCAACAGAGTTCACGGTTCCCTCCTGAGGCACCATCCTCCGTTTCAAACTTGTTTAGCCATGTCACTTCTCAAAAAATGTAGAGATAATGAACTCTCTGCACCAGCAAGTGACCGCCCCCAACTCCAATCCCCCTCTGCTCTCGAAAGACCCGGAATCTGTTGCCACCTTCAAAACATTTGCCCATCATTTCCCGAGCTCCATGTTTCAAACTCTCCCTGTGTGATGCAGCCCTTGTTATCTAATCGAAAAGAGGGCACAGCAAATTCGCAAGTGACCCCATAGGAGGCAGTGACAAGGTTCAAGAATGTACAATTACCTTTATAACGGGTAAATGGAAAATACTTCTATTTCATCACAGCACAGACACTTAACGGCAGGAATAGAAATAAAACAGGACATATTGGAAAAGCTCAGCAGGTCTGGCTGCATCAGTGGAGAGAGAAACAGTTAACATTTCACCTCCAATATGAATCTTCTACGCAAATGAAGAGTGGTAGAATTTTCTGGCTTTTCAGCTGTTGAGCACAAGATGCAGACAAAGTGGAGCAAGCAAAGTTGGTCATGGGTTGGTAATAGGCCTGTGGATATTAAATCACGAAGATGCCATGTAACAAAATGCAAATTGAGGGGGAATGCTAAAGGAACAAAGCATTGGTCCAGAGCATTTGTTAATAGCAGATTAAAGGTCTGTGCTGTCTGAAAACAAAATAGCAGAATGTGTTAAAAAGAGAATAAAGTTCAAGGCTGTTTGAAAGCAAAACATGAGAACAAGATATAGACGGACAATGGAGGAAAATAATACTAATAGGGGACAGAGTTGATCCTCTGACGATGTTGAGCTCAGTGTTAAGTACTTAAGGCTGGAAGATGCCTAATTGGAAGATGTGGTTCTTTTCCCACAGATTTGTTGTGCTTCACTGAAACATTGCAGAAGGCCGAGTGTAGAAATGTGAGCATGAGAGCAAGATGCTGGACTGGAATAGCAACTGGGGCAGAGCCATGTTTGTGGGCTGAGCAGAGATGTTCCAAAAAGTTTAAAACAAAAAAAACTGCCGATGCTGGAAATCCAAAACAAAAACAGAATTACCTGGAAAAATTGTTCCAAAAAGTGTTCACCCAGCCTGTGTTGAGTCTTCCCAAAGTAGTGGAGTCCACACTCCCAGCAGCGAATGCAATTGGCTAATTTTATATTTCCTTTGTTCTTTCATGGGATGTGGGTGTCACTGGCAGGTCCTGCTTTTGTTACCAGTCCCTAATTGCCCTTGAACTGAGTGACCTGCTGGGCCATTTCAGAGGTCAGTAAAGAGACCACTACATACTTATGTGTGGAAAGTTACAAGTAAGCCAAGCCTGATAGGGATGAAGGTTTTTCCTTCCCTGAAGTATGTTAGTGAACCAGGTGGGTTTTTACAACAATGATAGCAGTTTTATGGTCACCATTAGTGGGGGGCGAGTTTGCAATTCGACGTTCTTGTACCTACATTTTGATTGAACCCGTGTCCCCTGTGGATGAGCCTGGGGCTCAACAATGCTAGTCCAAGCAAATTACCACCGATACACTTCATGAGTGAAAGAGGTACAAGTAACTCATTCCTCACCTGTAAGGAGTAATTTTACTCAATAGTACAATATGATCGAAAGGTGAAATGGTCTTTAACATTCGCATGCAATAGGCCCCTGGTTCAATCACCACTATCTTCTCTTCACCTTCTGAATGCAGCGCTACAAATCTTCTCAGCTTTTTACGCACACAAATGTAAACTTGCTTCAAAAATGTAGAAAGTGATTTCAATTAACAGTGCGCCATCTGTCAGAGTGGCTTCAAAATAGAACTGTTCACACAAGCAACCTATAGTTGTTGATTGAGACACCCATGAGAGCCAACAGCCACTGATTTGTGTCATCGGTCTTTTGTGTGACTCACGACACTAAGAGTTCAAGCATTCTTTCCCCAGAAGGCGAAATGACCTTTTCCAACACATATATATTTGTGCTTGTTTATGTCAGGGGGATTTTGCTCAGTGATAGAGCACATGCTTCACATGTATGAGGTTCCGTGTTCGATCCCCGACCTCTCCAATTCACATGTTGGATGCCGCAGTGCACTTCTTCTCATCTTTGCACACAAAGACATGGCAAATTCGCTTCATATGTGCGTAGAACGAACATCCTCCAGCAACCAAATTCAATGAAGGATGCGCCTTTTATTGGAATGGCTTCCAAACAGAGCTGTTCACAGAACCAAAGCAGCACCTGTGGTTGTTCGTTGACACAAACATGAGAAACGATAGACATGACCAAAGCCATACTTTCAGTTGTTCATGACTCAACAATGAGGGCCCACAGACACACAATAGATATTTGAGCCATCAGTTTTATGTGAGCTTGGTGACTCACGAGACTCACTCAGACCACTCGTTCAGGAGAGTCCAAGTCCTCAGCTACACGTTGCCGGGGTGCTTGTGGATCCCTCCAGCTCGGGGAGTAACTCAACCGTATTATGGCATCCCATTCTGGGCAGGACACTTTAGGAAGGATGTGAAGGTTTCAGAAAGGTTTACACTGAGGATATAATCAGGGCCCCTCTAGAGACAAGGGGCCTCAGATCCACGGAGGCAGTGCGCGTTCAGGGTCTTTTCCTCTTCGAGGAAAGAATGTTGACAGGAGGTTTGGCAGAGGTGTTCATAATCATGAGGGGTGTAGACAGAGTCGATAGGGCGAATCAATTCCCATTGTTTGAGATGTGGGGTGGTGTTGAGATTCATGAACGTATTGGGGATGATTGTATCGAGATTGGGATTGATTGTATCGAGAATTGGGGGTGATTGTATCGAAGTTGGGATTGATTGCACGAAACTAGGGGTGATTGTAGCAAGGTTGGTAGTGAATGTATCGAGAATTGGGGGTGATTGTATCGAGGTTGGGGATGATTTTATCGAGATTAGGGTGATGGTATCAATATCGTTTGTGAATGTACCTAGATTGGGAGTGATCGTATTGAGATTCGGGGTGTTTCTGTCGAGATTGTGGTGATTGCATCTAGGCCTTGGTCTTGATGGAAAGCGGACATGGGTGAGTGGCGCCTTCTCTGTGAATGAAGCCTCCAATTCTTCCCCCCTCCCAGCCACCCAGCCCAGCCTGTCATGGCGCCAGCCTGCCACTTGTAACCACATCGTACCTTGGTGTGTTCTTTCACTTCTCTTTCACTTTCTCCTTCTTTGGCAATCTCTCTGTTCTCCTGTCCTCTCATCCAAAATCCCCCTTCGACAGCCCTCACCAAATTATCATCAAATCATTGGCACCTAGATATCTTCACTGCTGCTCTCCCTTAGCCTCAGCAATGTGTGACTTCTCACCTCCCGTGACTGCACCTCCACTGCCTTGTATTCTCTCTCCCCTGTGTACGCAGCCTGCTTACCCTCCCTAAACCCCTCTCTGGATGGAAATTTCCCAATCAGTTTCGCAGTCAGTCTCTTGGCCTTGCCATCTTCAATGTCCTGCTCTCTATTAAAAGAATGATCCTTCTCACGCGGGATACCGCCCCAGTACAACTCCCATCTCTGCTTAACTCCAAGGGACACAGATCTGAAAGGATATGTTGTGTAACCGGTTGTGATGTCCACTTCATGGGTGTGTCTGGAGCATGTGAAAGAATGCAATGTCATCGAATGAAACCATGCACTGTTCCAGGAGCATGCTGGGATACAGAGTTAGGCTTGGGCTTCCATTCATTGATGCATTCACGAACTTATCCTGAAACATTCTCTTCTGCCACCACTCTCACCCCAACAATAAGTGTGAGGTGTTGATGGAACTCGTCGACACTAAGCTTGGGTCTCATCAATGAGCTGCCTCTTCCAGTACTAACACATTCTGCTATTTTGCTCTCAGACAGCACCCACCTTTATTCTGCTATTATTATCTAATCTGGGCAAATGATTTGTCCCTTTAATAGAATCATTGGCATTCACTTTGTCTTGTTTTCAATGACACCTTTTTCATTCAATTTGCCACGCTATCTACCTTATCCATCAAAACCTGAGTCTCAGCCGTGCTTCTGCCCTTCTTTTCAACAGCATAGAACCCATCACAGCCCTATCTCTCTTCTCTGTTCTGAAGATGACTCATATCTGGCTCTGAAAACACCTTTTCCTCTATCCACTGGTGCTGCCAGTTCTGACGTGTTTTCCAGCTCTTTCTGTTTTCATTTAATCTTCCAAGGGCTAAATACATTTCACTCTCTTTCTATCCACCAATACTTCTTTAGACCTATTAGTTCCAAAGCATTTGTACATGTGCACTCAGGCAGGGGATTGCAGGAGATGCTGTCACTGACTCTCCAGGGAGGGCACTGTTGAGCTGCTCTGAGTACTGTGGAACTCTTCTGTCCATGAACCCCTCCTATTCTTCCCTGGGCCCTGTTCCCACTAAACTGCTGTCCACCCAACGGCCAATGCTGGCTCCCAGGTCAGTCCATATCTCTCACATTTCTCTCCTTAGGCACCATCCTCCGTTACTAACTTATTTAGTCATGTCACTTCTCAAGAAAATGTCGAGATAATGAACTCTCTGCACCTGCAAGACACCGCCCCCATCTGCAACCTCCATCTCCTCTCCAATCTCCCTGAATGTGTTGCCACCTTCAAAATCTTAGCCCATCATCTCCCAAGGTGCATGATTCTAATTCTGCATGTGGGATGCAGGCCTTGTTACTCAATCGAAAAGAGACAAGAGCAAATTCACAAGTGACCCCATACGTGACAGTGACAAGGCTAAACTATGCACAATTACCTTTATAACTGAAAAAAGGCAGATACATGGCATTTTTTCACAGCACAGACATTTAACGGCAGAAATAAAAAATAAAACATAAAGTGCTGGAAAATCTTAGCAGGTCTGGCTGCATCAATGTGGAGAGTAACAGTTACCGTTTCACCTTCAAAATGAATCTTCTTCAGAACTGATAAGAGGTGGAATGTTCTAGCTTTTCGGCTGTTGAACACAAGGTGTAGGCAATGTGGAGCAAATAAAGAGGGACATGAATTGGTTAGAGAGCTGTGGGGGTTAGATTGCAAAGAGAACATGGAACAAAGGAGAGGGGAAGTCTTTGTAGTCAAGGAAGAAAGCATTGGTCCAGTGTTGTTGTTAATAGCAGATTAAAGGTCAGCGCTGTCTGAAAGCAAAATAGCAGCATGTGTTAATAGGAGAGTGATGGTCAGGGCTGCCTGAAAGCAAAACATGAGTACAAGATCTAGATTGGTAATCAGGAAAAATAATGCAACATAGAAGACTGAGTTGATGGTCTCAACATTTAGTGCTCAACGTTGAGGCCACAAGGCTGGAAGGTGCCTAATTGGAAGATGAGGTTCTTTTCTGCAACTTTGTTGGGCTTCACTGGAACATTGCAGCCCGCCGAGGGCAGGAATTGGAGCATAAGAGCAAGATGCTCAACTGGAATAGCAAGCGACCAGAAGGCCGGAATCATGTTTGTGTGGATGAACAGAGGTGTCCTGCAAAAGGTCACCCAGCCTGTGTTGAGTCTTCCCAAAGTTCCCACACTGTCAGCATCGAATACAATGCGCGTAATTTATATTTCTTTTGCCCTTTCATGGGATGCGGGCATCACTGGCAAGGGCCTGCTTTTGTTACCCATCCCTAATTGCCCTTGAACTGAGTGACTTGCTGGGCCACTTCAGAGGGCAGCTAACAGTCAGCCACATAACTCTGCGTGAAAAGTCGCAAATAGTGCAGGTCTGACAAGGATGAAGCTTTTCCTTCTCTGAAGAATGTTAGTGATCCAGATGGGTTTTAGGAACAATGGATGGCGGTTTCATGGTCACCATTACTGGGGGGCGAGTTTTCAATTCCACATTTTGGTTCTTGAAGCTCGATTTCAATTTGTGTCCGCAGTGGATGAGCCTGGAATTGAACACTACCAATCCAACCAAATTACCACTTTCACAGATTGTGCGTGAAAAAAGTACAAGTTTATTGCTGCTTCACCTGGAAGGAATGTTTTTACTTTGCAGTAGAACAGATTCGAAGAGCGAAATGACCTGTTCCTACACAAGTGTATTTGTGCTTTTTTAAATTCGACCACGTGGTATATGGGAATGTAGCTCAGTCATAGAATGCATGCTTCACATGTATGAGGTCCCGGGTCCGATCACTGGCATCACCAGTTCACATTTCGGATGCAGCAGTGCGCTGCTTCTCACCTTTGGACACCAAAGACATGGCAATCTCGCTTCCTATGTGCGGAAAGCGAACAAGCGTCAGCAACCAAATTCAATGGAGGATGCACTATCTGTTGGAATGGCTTCCGAACAAAGCTGTTCACAGAACCAAAACAGCACCAGTTGTGGATCATTGAGACAAACATGAGAGACTATAGACATGACTAAAGAAGAACCTGCAGTTACCAATTGAGACAACAATGAGGGCCCACGGCCACACAATAGACACTGGTGCTGTCAGTCTTTTGTGTCATTGGTGACTCATGGCAATCACTCAGAGCTTCAGTAGAATCGAGGTCCTCAGCTACACGGTGCCTGGGAGTTTGTGGATACCTCCAGCTGGGTACGAAACTCAGCCAGAATTGATTTCCCATTTTAGGCAGCACTCTTTAGGAAGGATGCGAAGTTTTCAGGATGGTTGCACTGAGGTTATAACCAGGGGCGCGCCAGAGTCAAGGGGCTTCAGATCCGCAGAGGTATTGCCAAGTATGAGGCTTCTCCCCTCTTAGAGGGAATGTTGAGAGGAAGTTTGATAGAGGCGTTCAAACTCATTAGAGGTCTAGACAGAGTCGATGGCAAGAACCAGTTCCCAGTGTTTGAGACGTAGGGAGGTCTGGAACTCCATGAAATAATTGGGGGTGATTGTGTCGAGATTAGGTTGATTGCATCGAGATTGAGGGTGATTGTAATGAGATTGTGGCGATTGTATCGAAATTGGGGGTGATTTTATAGAGATTGGACTGATTAAATCGGGGTTGGGGGTGATTGTACCGAGAGTGGGGGTGCTTGTATCGAGATTGGGCTAATTGTATCGAGATTGGGTTGATTGCATCGAGATTGAGGGTGATTGTATCGAGATTGTGTTGATTGTATCGAAAGTGGGGGTAATTTTATAGAAATTGGAGTGATTGTATCCATGTTGGGGGTGATTGTATCGGGTTTGAGGTTCATTGTACCAAGATTGGGTGTGTATATATCGAGATTGGGGAGATTGTATCGAACTTGGTGGTGATTTTCCCGAGATTGGGGTAATTGTAACGAATTTGGGTGTGATTATATCGAGATTGGGATGATTGTATCGAGATGGTAGTGATTGCATCGAGGTCTTGATCTTGATGGAAACCTGACATGGGTCACTCGCAACTTTCCTGTGAATGAAGCCTCCTCTTCTCCATGCTCCATCCACACAGCCCGGCCTGCCATTTCGCCAGGCTGGCACTTAAAACCACGTCGCACCTTGGTGTGTCCTTTCACTTCTCCCACAGTTTCTCCTGAGGCAACCTCACTGTCGTTCTGCCCTCTAATCCAAAACCCCCTTCGCCAGGCCTCACCAAATTATCATCAAACTGCTGGTACCTAAATATCTTCACTGCCGCTCTCCCTCAGCCTCAGCAATGTGTGACCTCTCGCCTCCCGTGACTGCATCTCCAATTCCTCATATTCTTTCTCCTCAGTGCTCGTTGCCCTCTTACCCTCCCTGAGAACCACTTTCTCAATGGATAGTAACTAATTAGATTCGCATTCATTCTCTTGGCCTTGCCATCTTTGATGTCCTGCTCTCTATTAAAACCAAGACATTCCTCCCGCCGTCCACTGTCCCGGTACAGCTCCCATCTCTGCTTAACTACAAGGGACACACACTTGAAATGATATGGCGAGTAACTGGCTGAGATGTCCACTGCCAATGTGCATCTGGAGCATATAAAGCAATTCAAGCTCCCTCTCCCATCGAATAATAACATTTATTCTTCCAGGTAGAGACTGGGATACACAGGTAGTCCGGGTCATCCTTCCACTAATTCATAACCTATTCTGAAACATTCTGCCCTGCCTCCACACTCACCTCCAACAACAAGGGCGAGGAGCTGATGGGACTCTTTGTCATTAAGCTTGGGAGTCTCCAATCATTTTCCTCTTCTAGTACTTCTGCAATCTGCTATTTTGCTTTCAGATAGCGCCTACCTTAACTCTGCTATTATCACCCACTCTGGGCAACTGCTTTGTTCCTTTAATGCAATCATTTGCATTTGATTGGTCTTGTGTTCAATGAGGCCTTTTCATTCAATCTGTCCCACCCTTTAAATTTCCCTGACCTCCTTAGATACCAGCCGCACTCCCGCACTTTTATTCAACAGCACATAGCCAATTACATCCCTATGTCTCTCTGTTCTGCTCGGAATAAGATTCATATTGGAGTCTAAAATCTAACTGTTTCACTCTCAAAAGATGTTGCTGGCCGTGCTGTGTATTTCCAGCTCTTTTTGTTTTTATTTCAGTTTCCAAGGATTCAATCTTTTCCACCATCATTCTACCCATCCACACATCTAAATGTCTATTAGTTCCGATGTGGGTGATTCTTTACTTTGGTTCAGTGGTGAAGCACATGAATTGCATGCTTGAGGTGCTGGGTTCAGTGCGTAATATCTCCATGATGGCAAATTTAGAGGAAAATTGTGTAGATTCTTCTCAACCATCTCACTTTTACAAGCAAAGGCAAGGTCGGCTTGGTTCAAAGCCCGATAAAACCACGTGCATGAAGACCCGTCCGCCATCCACCCGCCCCACCTGTCTCTGCCTTCCACCCAGCACAGTCTGTCATGGTGTTAGTCTGGCACTTATCACAACCTCACACCTTCCGCTGAAGAAGAGGCATTCGGAATCGAAACATTAACTCTGTTTCTCTCTCCACAGATGCTGTAAGGCCTGCTGAGTTCTTTCCAGTATTTTCTGTTGTTATTTCAGATTTCCAGCATCCGCAGTATTATGCTACAATGACAGCTTGCTCTGCCCTTCCACTTCTCTGTGGCTTTCTCCTCCTTTCACAATCTCTCCTTGCTCATACCCCTCATCGTTAAACCTCCATTCCCTGCGGGTCCACCAAAGTAGCGTCAAAATCTTCTCACCGTCATATCTTCACTGTGTTCCTCCCTCAGCCTCTGCAAGAGCCGCTGCTCATCTTTGATGACTCCACCCGAATAACTCATGCTCTCTCTGCTCTGAGATCAAAGCTCTCTTTTCCACACCCACCTCCTTTATCCTTCTTTACATGGAAACTCCCCAACTTGATTACCCTATTGACCTTGGCACCTTTGATCTACTGGACCCTATTCAAACCTTTCCTATATCTCTCCCTGGTCACTCTGATGGGACAACACCCATTTCCGCTTAACTCCAAGGGAAACACGCCTGAAAGTATATCACAGAGAGGTATTTCAGACCACCAGGTCTGCCTGGGGATTCCTATGATTAGTAGATACCACCGAATACCTTTTTCGTATTGAAACGTTTTTCTGAAACACTGCCCCCTTTCTCTTCCAGCTTCAACTCAAGCAACAAGTGCGAGGAGCTCCTAGACTACACGGCACTATGACTGAGAGCATAACTCCAGCTATTGCGCCGCTCCATTTGTATTTTGCCATTGTTGCTGAGCTATGCTCACTGCCATTGATATTTAGCCTGGCTATTGTCTCACAGCAAAGGAATTATCCACCAAAGAATCTCCCAGAAATTGAATTGGTAGGCAATGAGTTGACATTCTGAAGCATTGTATGAAATATTGCAAATATGATGCCTCTACGCTTAGAAACGAGTGTCATCCCTGCATATCGCTAATATATATATATATACATACACACACAAACACACACACACACGTCTGTATATATATATATATTATATATATTAATAGGCAAAGTTCCTCTTTTTATTTTCTTAAATTTGAACTCGCATCATCCTCCTCTGATGCCTAAGAAACCCATCGTATCTTCCCTCTACTCTGTCCTCCGCAGACTGCTGAACACTCATTTCACCTTCCTGGCTCCCATGATTTGTGATTTTTTTTTTGCCGTTTTCTATTCTCAGGCATTGTTCTTCTCTGCTACAAACGTGCTTCCAACATCCTACTTGACCCTTCAGCCTTCCCCTCCAAATGAACAGATGAGAAATCTCCCTTCTTTCAAACCAGGGACCCCAACTCCATTCGCCCCGTCATCTCCGTCCATCATGAATTTTTAGAGCCCCCAAAACCACGCATCCCCGCCTCCCCCACCCCCAATGCTGCATCCAACATGACTGAATCGCTACATTTCAAGATTTTCAATTGGGCTTCTGCCCCTTTCATTGCATTGAAAGAGATTAGATCAGCGTCACAGATGAGATGACATATGACTGTGACAAAGGTCAAAAAATATCTACACAAAATGTGACAGTGGTGGAAAAACTGAGCGTGTTCTCCACTGAGAGAACTAAAAGTTGAACAGACATGGCAATTATTTTGAATCTAGGGATATAGCTCAGTGATAGAGCACATGGTTCGCATGTATGAGTTCCTGCATTCTATCCCAGCCATATCCATTTCACTCTTTGAATGCAGCGTTGCACAGCTTCTCATCTTTATCCACACAGGTAAGGTAAACTCGCTTCATATGACCAAAACAGAAGCTTCTGTTGTTCATTCAGAAAAACTGGAGAGACTTTAGTCATGACTAAAACAAAACATGTTGTTGTTCATTGAGACAAACATGAGAGACTATAGACTTGACCAAAACAGAACCTGTTGTTGTTCATTGAAACAAAGATGAGAGATGATAGACGTAATCAAAGCAGAACCTGTGGTTGTCCATTGAGACAATCATGAGGGCGTACAGCCACACCATAGGCTTTGAACCATCAGTCTTTTGTCTCCTTGGTGACTCATGACTATTCACTCAGAGTTCAAGCACTCGTTCAGTAGAGTGCAGGTCCTCTTCTACACGGTGTGTGTATGTTTATGGATCCCTCCAGCTCAGCTAGTAACTCAGCCGGATTATGGTGGCCGCTTCAGGGCAGAACTCTTCACGAAGAAGGCAAAGGTGTTAGAAATGTTTACACTGAGGTTATAACCAGAGGCACCCCAGAAACAAGGGACTTCAGTTCCCTGGACGCAGTGGATAGTCTGGGGCTGTTCGCCTTTGAAGAGGGAACGTTGAAAGAAGGTTTTATAGAGGCGTTCAGAAACATGAAGTGTCTAGGCAGAGGCGAAGGGGAGAAACAATTCTCAGTGTTTGAGATGTGGGGATGGTTTGACATCCCAGGACTTATTTGGGGTGATTGTATCGAGATTGGGGGTGATTGTATCGAGATTGGGGATGATTGAATCGCGATTGGGTTCATTGTATCGAAATTACTGTGATTGTTACGAGATTGGGGTGATTGGACCGAAATTGCGATAATTGTATCGATTTTGTGGTGATTGTATCGAGTTTGGGGTGACTGTATCGGTAGTGGGGTGATCGTATCGAGACATTGGTTTTCATGGAAACCTGACAAGGGTGCATGGCACCTTCACTGTGATTGAAGCCTCCACTTCACTCTTTCCCTTCCACCCAGCCCAGGCTGCCATTGGGCCAGACCGGCAATTATAACCATACCACACTTTGATGTGTCCTTTCACTTCTCTCGTGCTTTCGACTTATTACACAATCTCACTGTGTTCCTTCGCTCTCATCCAAATTACTCCTTCGCCAGCCCTCAGCAAATTATCATCAAAACATGTACACCTGGATATATTCACTGCTGCTCTCCCTCAGCCTCGGCACATGTAACTTCTCAAATCCGGTGATAGCATCTTCAATTCCTTGTATTCTCTCTTTTCTGTGCTCGCTGCCTGCTTACCTTCCCTGAACCCCTCTCTCGATGCAAACTGACCAATCAGAATCGCAGTCACTCTCTTGGACTTGCTATCTTCGATGCCCTGCTCTCTCAAACCATGGCTTTCCTCACGCCGGCCATTTTCCTGGTCCACCTCCCGTTTCTGCTTAACTACAAGGGACACAGACCTGAAAGGGTATGGCGAGTAACTGGTTGAGATGTCGACTGCCATGGTGTGTCTGGAGCATGTGAAAAAATACAAGCTCCCTCTCTCAACAAATAAATCCATTCACTCTTCTAGGACCATACTGGGGCACAAAGTTAACCCCGGAATTCCTTCCCGTAGTCCATAACTTATTCTGAAACACTGTCGCCTACCTCCACATTCATCAGGGATGTAATTCAGTGGTAAACTGCGGGCTTTTCGTGTACGAGTTCCTGGGCTCGATCGCTGGCATTTTCCACTTCAGCTTTTGAATGCAGCGGTGCACAGCCTCTCACCTTTATCCACACAGGTATGGTAAACTCGCTTCATATGATCAAAACAGAACCTGTTGTTGTTCATTGAGAAAACATGAGAGACTAACGACATGGCCAAGACAGATCCTGCTGTTGTGCATTGAGAGAAACAGTAAAGACTGTAGACATAACCAAATCAGAACCTCTTGTTGTTCATTGAGAAAACCACGAGAGAATGTACGCATGATCAAAACTGAACGTGATTTTGTTCACTGAGAAAAAGATGAGAGACAATAGACATGTCCAAAACAGAACCTGTCGTTGTTCATTGATATAAAAAATGAGGGAATTTAGATATGGCCAAAACTGATCCTGCTGTTGTTCAATGACACAAACATGTGAGAGGATAGACGTGACCAGATCAGAACCTATTGTTTTTCATTGAGACAAACATGAGGGACCATAGACGTGACCAAAGCAGAACCTGCAGTTGTTAATTGAGACAACCATGAGGGCCCACAGACACACCTTATAATTTGAGCCATCCGTGTTTTGTCTGCTTGGTGACTCACGACACTCACTCAGGGTTGAAGCACTCGTTCAGTAGAGTGCAAGTCCTCAGCTACACGGTGTGTGTGTGTTTGTGTATCCCTCCAGCTCAGCTAGCAACTCAACCAGAGTATGGCGTCCCATTAAGGGCAGAACTCTTCAAGAGGAATGGGAAGGTGTCAGAAATGTTTACAATGAGGTCATAACCAGAGGTACCCCAGTGACAAGCGGCTCAAGTTCCGTGGAGGCAGTGCAGAGTCGGGGGCTTTTCACCTTCAAAGAGGGATTGTTGAGAGGAGGTTTGATAGATGCCTTCAGAAAAATGAGTCGTCTAGGCAGAGGCGATGGGGAGAAAAAATTCCAAGTGTTTGAGATGTAGGTAGTATTTGACATCCCAGAACTTATTAGGGGTAGTTGTATCAAGATTGGGATTGATTGATTCGAGATTGGGAAGATTGAATCGAAATTTGGGTGGTTGTATCGAACTTTGGGTGATTGTATCGCGATTGGTGTGATTATACCAAGATTGGGAGTGATTTTATCGAGATTGGCGATGAGTGCATCGCGATTGGGGTCATTGTATCGAAATTGTGGTGATTGTTTCGAGAGTGGGGTGAATCTATCGAGATTGGGAGTGATTGCATCGAGATTGAGGAGATTTGATCGATTTTAGGGATGATTATATCGAGATTGTGGGTGATTGTATCGAGGCTGGGGGTGATTGCATCGATATTGGGAGAGATTGTATCGAAATTGGGGGTGATTGAATCGAGATTGGGGTGATTCTATCGAGTTTGGGGTAATTGTATCGAATTTGGGGTGACTGCATCGAGTTTGGGGTGATTGTATCGAATTTTGGATGATTGTTTCGAGTTTGGGGTGATTGTATCGAGTTTGGGGTGACTGTATTGGGAGTTGGGTGATCATATCGAGGCCTTATTTTCAATCTTTCCAATAGGGATTCTGGCCCTGTCACTACATGGAAAGGTATCAGATCAGTGTCGTAGATGAAATGACGTCTGCCTGTGACAAAGATCAAAAATATCTCCACAAAATGTAACAGGAACGGTTAATTCGAGTGTGGTCTCCATAGAAAGCGCTAAAAGTATAACAGGCACGCAAAATGACCGGCGTCTGGGGATGAAACTCAGTGGTAGAGCGCATGCTTGGTATGTATGATGCCCTGGGTTCAATCCTTGGCATCTCTACTTTACCTTTTGAATGCAGAGGTGCACAGCCTCTCCCAATTACACACACAGCCATGGAAATAAATTATATGCTTCACAAGTGCAGAAAGCGATCATTTGCAATCAACCAAATTCATTGAAGGATGTGCCATCTGTAGGAATGGCATCCATTCAGAGCTGTTCTAAGAACCAAAACAGCACCTGTGGTTGTTCATTGAGAAAAGCATGAGGGCCCGCAGCCACACATTTGTGGCTTCAGTCTTTTGTGAACTTGGTGACTCATGACAGTTACAGTTGCAGCACTCATTCAGCAGAGTCCAGGTCCTCTGTTACACTATGCCTGGGAGTCTGTGGATCCCTCCAGCTCGGTATGTAACTCACCCTGAGTATGGTGTCACATTCTAGGCACCACACTTTAGGAAGGATGCGAAGGGTTCCGAATGGGTTGCACTGAAGTTATAACCAGGGGTGCTCCAGGGACAAGAGACTTCAGTTCTGCGGAGCTTGTGCCGAATCTGGTGCTTTTCCCCTTCCAAGAGGGTCTGTCGACAGGAGGCTTGACAGAAGCGTTCAAAATCATAAGGGGTCTAGACATATTAGATGGGGAAAACAGCTCCCAGCGTTTGAGATGTCGGGAGGATTTTACATTCATGTATAAACTAGAAGTGATTCTGTCGAGATTGGGGGTGAGTGTTTTGAGAATGCCTGTGATTCTATCGAGATTGCGCGTGACTGTATCGAGAATGGGAGAGATTGCATCGAGATTGTGTTGATAGTATTGAGATTGGGGGTGCATGAATGGAGATTGCGGATGATTGTTTCGAGAATGGGGATGATTGTATCGAGATAGTGTTGATTGTATGGAGATCGGGAGACATTGTATCGTGAATGGGGGTGATTGTATCGATATTGGGGGCGATTCCTTCGAGATTGCCGATGATTGCATCGTGATTGGGTTCATTGAATCGATAATGAGGTGATTGTATCGAGTTTGCAGGTAATTCCATCGACGTGGGGGCGATTATGTCGTGATTGCAGGTGATTGCGACGAGGTGTGCTGAGATTGTATCGAGATTGGGGTTAACTGAATCGAGATTGGGGCTGATTGAGTCCAGACTTTGTCGACTGTATCGAGATTGGGGCGATTGTATCGAGATTATCGTTGATTGCATGACGATTTGTGTAATTATATTGGGGCCTTGGTCTTAATGGAAACCTGGACATGGGTGGGTGGCACCTTCTCTGTGAGTGAAGCCTCCACCTCTCCCTTCCCCAGCCACTCAGCACAGCCTGCCATGGCATCAGACTGGCACGTCTAACCACTAGGCACCTTGGTGTGTCCTTTCCCTTCTCTCATGCTTTCTCCATCGGCAATCTTACTGTGTTTCTCCCCTCTCATCCAAAATTCTCCTTCGCCAACCCTCACCAAATAATCATCAAAGCATTGGCACCTAGATCTCTTCACTGCTGCTCTCCCTCAGACACAGCAATGTGTGACTTCTCGCCACCCGAGACTGTATCTCCACTTCCTCCTATTCTCGTTCCTATGTGGTCACTGCCCTCTTACCTTCCCTGAACCGCTCTCTCTTTGGAAAATTATCAATCAATTTCGCAGTCATTCTCTTGGCCTAGCCATTTTCGATGTCCTTCTCTCTATTGGAGCCAGGACTTTGCTCCCGTCGGCCACTGTCCCAGTACAGCTCCCATCTCTACTTAACTCCAAGGGACACAGAGCTGAAAAGATATGGCGAGTAACTGTTTGAGATGTCCACTGTCACGTTATCTCTGGAGCATGTAAACCAACACAAGGTCGCTGTCAGATCGAATAAAAACATTTACTTTTCCAGGACCATGATGTGATACAGAGAAAGCCCAGGTCTCCCTTTCCCTAATCCATAACTTATTCTGAAACTCTCTCGCCAGCTTTCACACTCACCCACAACAATAAGTGCGAGGAGCTGATGAAACTATTAGACATTAGGCTTGGGACTGTCCAATGAGCTATCTCTACCAGTTTGAAAACATTCTGTTATTTCAGATAGCGCCCACATTTATTTTGCTATTATCACCTGCTCTGGGCAAATTATTTGTTTCTTTAATACAATCATTAGTATTCTCTTTGCGTTATATTCAATGACACATTTTTCATTCAATCTGCCCCGCTATCTATCTTATCCCTCACCCCCTTTGCCCCAGCTGTCCTTCTGCCCTTTGTTCAACAGCATAGAACCCATCACACCACTATCTCTCTCCTCTGTTACGAAGAAGACTTATATTCGTCTATGAAAACCATCTGCTTCTCTCTATCCACTGTTGCTGCCAGTTCTGACGAGTTTTACAACTCTTTCTGTTTTCATTTCAGCTACCAAGGGCTATTTTTTCACCTACTTTCTATCCAATTACACTTCTTTAGGCCTATTATATCAAAATGTTGAGTAGATGTGCAGTCAGAGAGGGAATTGAAGGAATTGCTATCAGTGGCTCTCCAGGGAGGGCGCTGTTGAGCTGCTCTGAGAACAGGGGAACTCATCCTGCCCATGAGTCCTGTCTCCTGTTCCCTGGCTGCTGTTCCCACTAAATTGCTGACCATCCAACTTCCCATCCTGGATTCCAGGTCAGTGAATATTGTTCAGGGTTCTCTCTTGAAGCACCACCTTCCGTTTCAAACCTGTTTAGTCATGTCACTTCTCTAAAAAATGCAGAGATAATGAACTCTCTGCACTGGCAAGCCACCACCCCCATCTCCAATCTCCCTCTTCTCTCCAAAGTCCCTGAATGTCTTGCTGCCTTCGAAATGTTTGCCCATAATATCCTGAGCTCCATGTTTCAAATTCTCCCTGGGGATCTAGCCCTTGTTATCCAATGGAAAAGAGACCATAGCAAATTAGAAGCGACTACATACGTGTCTGTGACAAGGGTAAACTCTGAACAATTACCTTTACAACTGGGAAATGGTAATTGCATGGTATTTCTTCATAGCACGGGCACTTAACGGCAGAAAGTCAAATAAAATAGAAAGTGTTAGAAAAGCTCAATAGTTCTGGCCTCTTCAGTGGAGAGAGAAAAACGATTAAAATCTTACCTTCAATATGACTCTACTTTTGGAATTGAAAAGATATAGAATGTTCTGGCTTTTCGGCTGTTGAGCACAAGGTTTACGCAAGGTGGAGCAAAGAAAGTGGGGGCATTAATTGGTTAGAGGACTGTGGAGGTTAAATTGCAAAGAATCCATGGAAGAAAAGTGAGGGGGGAATGGTCGTAGTAAAGGAACAAAGCATTGACCCAGAGCTGTCGTTAATAGCAGACTAAAGGTCAGCGCTGTCGGTAAGCAAAATCTAAGAATGTTTTAATGGGCGAATAAAGGACAGTGCTGCCTGAAAGCAAAACATGAAAACAAGACAAGGCTGGCAATCGGGGAAAATAATGCAAAATGGAGGACAGAAGATGTTGAGCTCAGTGTTGAGTTCATGAGGCTGAAGAATGCCTAATTGGAAAATGAGGTTCTGTCCTCCGGATTCGGATTGGCCTTCAGGGGAACAAGGGAGCCGGTCTAGGGCAGAAATCTGAGCATGAGAGCAAATGCTGACCTGAGATAGCAACCGGATGGGGGCCATGTTTGTGGACTGAGCAGTGATGTTCCGCAAAGTTCTCACCCAGCCTGTGTTGAATCATCCCAAAGTAGAGGGTTTCCAAACTGTTGGCAGCGAATGCAATGTTCTAATTTTATATTTCCTTTGTTCTTTAATGTGATGTGGGTGTCACTGGCAGGATCAGGTTTTGTTACTCAGGCCAAATTGCCTTTGGAAAGAGTGACTTGCTGGGCCATTTCAGAGGGCACTTAACAGTCAACGACATATCTATAGGTGGAAAGTCACAAGAAGGCCAGGCCTTATAATGACCAAGGGTTTCCTTCTCTGAAGTGAAGAAGATGCATTTTTACTACAATCGAAGGCAGTTTCAAGGTCACCATCACTGGGTGACGAATTTTCAATTCCACAATTTGGTATCTAAATTTCGATTCGAACCTGGGTCCCCAGTGGATGAGCCCGGAATTCAACAATACTACTCCAACCACATTACCTCCATCACCCATCGTGTATGAAAAATGTACAAGTAAATCGCTGTGAGTGGGAATATAGCTCAGTGGTATAGCCCATGTTTACATTTATGAAGTCCCGCGTCAATCCCTGGCTTGTATTTGTATTCTGAAAGCAACAATGCACAGTTTCTCACATTTGCACACAAAGACATGGCAATCTCGCTTCATAAGTGAGGAAAACGAACGATCACCAGAAAACGAATTCAATGAAGGATGCACCATCTGTTGGAATGGCTACCAAACGGAGCTTTTCACAGAACCGAAGCAGCACCTGTTGTGTTCATTGAATCAAACATGAGAAACTATGAACATGACCAAGCCAGAATCTGTTGATGTTAACTGAGAAAAACATGAGAGACTATAGATATGACCAAAACAGAATCTGTGTTTGTTCATTGAGGCAAACATGAGAGACAACAGACATTACCAAAGCAGAACCTGTGGTTGTTAATTGAGAGAGCAATGAGGGGCCGCAGCCACACCATAGATATGGGTGCCTTCAATCTTATGTGTGCTCGATGACTTATGACATTAGTTCAGGATTTAAGCACTCGTGTAGTAGAGTCCAGGTCCTCGGCTACACCATGCCTGTGTGTTTGTGGATCCCTCCATCTGGGGAGTAACTGAACAAAATTTGGTGTCCCATTCTGGACAGGATTCTTTATAAAGGAGGCGAAGGTTTCAGAATGTTCTGCAATGAGATTTTTGCCAGGAGCGCCCGAGAGAGAAGTGGCTTCAGTTACTCAGAGGTGGTGCAGAGACTGAGGGCGTTCCCATCCGAGGAGGGAATGTTGAAAGAAGGTTCAAGTAAAACAAACTGACCCCATAACCTCTCCACTCCATTCAAATTGAGTAAGCAGACGCACACAGTGAGAATTGTTTGTCCCCATCGACTCTGTCTAGGCAACCCTTGGTTTTGAACGCCTCTAACAAACCTCCTCTCAACATTCCCTCCTCAAGGGGGAAAATCCCCAGATCCTGTAGCATCTCCGCGGAACAGAAGATCCTTGTCTCTGGGGCGTCCTGGTTATAACCTTAGTGTAAATCTTTCTGACACCTTCGCATTCTTCGTAAAGAGTGCTGACCAGAAAGGGAGAGCATAATCCGGTTGAGCTACTCCCCAAGCTGGAGGATCCTCAAACACACAGACACCGTGTAGCTGAGTGCTTGGCCTCTACTGATCGAGTGCTTGAACTCTGGGTGAGTATCATGATTCTCCAAGCAGATGAAAGACTGATGGCACCATGTCTATGGTATGGCTGTGGGCCCTCATTGTTGTTTCAATGAACAACAGCAGGTTCTGCTTTGGTCATGTTCATAGGGTCTCATGTTTGACTTTCCTCACGCCGGCACTGTCTCGGCACAGCTCACATCTCTTATTAACTACAAGGGGCACAGAGCTGAAAGATTTGGCGCCGAATTGGTTAAGATTTCCAAAGCCAGGATGCATCTGGAGTATGTATAACAATACAAGCTCCTTCTCTCATCGAATACAAATATTCACTCCTCCAGGACCATACTGGGAATCACAGATAGCATCGAACTTCCTTTCCCTAATACAAAACATATTCTAAAACACTCTCGCCTTCCTCCACACTCACACCCAAAAGGAACTGTGAGGAGCTTATGGAACTCTTCGTCATCAAGCTTGGGGATCTGGAATCATTTGCCTCTTCCAGTACTTATGCATTCTGCTATTCTGCTCTCGGACAGCGCCCACTTTAATTCTGCTATCATCACCCACTCGGGGCAAATTATTTCTTGCTTTAATACAGGCATTAGCACTTGCTTTGCGTTGAGTTCAGTGATGACTTTTTTATTGAATCGACACCGCCCTTTTAATGATTCCTGACCTCCTTCAGCCCAGCTGCATCCCTGCCTCTTTTTTTTCAACAGCAGAGAACCCATCACATCCCTATCGCTCTCTTCTGCTCATATGAAGACTCGTATTTGACTCAAAAATTATGTTTGGCTCTCCACAAACACTGTCGGCCCTGCCGAGTTTTTCTAGCTCTTTCTGTTTCGATTTCAGTTTCTAAAGACTCAATATTTTCCTCGCTCTTTCTACTTAGCCACACTTCTAAAGGTCTATCAGCTGTGTGAGGTAGGTTCTTTACAGTGGTTCAGCGGCAACGCATATGCTTTGCACGTTTTCAGCTCATGAGTTTGATCCTTGGCATCTCCATGTCTATGATTTCAAAGCCAAATTGGGTCCATTATTGTCAACCATCTCACTTTTACAAGCAAAGACAGACTCGGTTATGTTCAAATCTCGATAAAACCCCATGAACGAAACCCTGTGTCCCTTCCCCTCGCCCCAGATGTCTTTGCCTTCCACCCAGAGCAGTCTGAGATGGTGATTGCCTGGCATTGATCACAACCTCACTCCTTCCTCGGATTAAGAGTCAATCGGATTGGAAACATTAACTCTGTTTCTCTCTCCACAGATGCTCTTAGGCCTGCTGAGTTTTTCCAGGATTTCCTGCTGTTATTTCAGATTTCCAGCATCCAGCGGTATTATGCTTATCTCACAGCTTGCTCTGCCCTTTCACTTCTCTGTGGCTTTCTCCCCCATTGACAATCTCCCGTTACTCATCCGCTCCCGCTTTAAACCCCCATCCTCGGCGGTCCACCAAATTATCATGAACATCTTCTCCCCGACATATCTTCACTGCATTCCTTCCTCAGCCTCTGCAAGAGGGGCTGTTCATCATCGACGACTCCAACTCAATAACTCGTGCTCAGTCTGCTCTGAGGTCATAGCCATTTTTATCCACCCCCAACCCTTTAATCCCTTCCTACATGGAAACTCACCAACTTGAATACCCCATTGACCTTGGCACCTTTGATCTACTGGTCCCTATTCAAACCATTCCTATATCTCTCCATGGGCACTCTGCTGTAACAGAAACCATTTCCGCTTTACTCCCAGGGAAACAGGCCTGAACGTAGATCATGGCAACTTTTTGAGGACACCAGATCTAGGGATTTCTGTGATTAATATATACCCACAGACTTCCTTTTGCTTTCTGAATGAATTTTCTGAACACCGTCCCCTTTCTCTTCCAGCTTCACGTCAAGCAAAAAGTGCGAGGAGCTCCTACACTACATCTTGCTAAGATTGAGAGCATCCCTGCAGCTACCGCACCCCTCCCTTTGTATTTAACCATTGCTGCTGAACCCTGCTCACTGCCAGTGAATGGTTCTGCATGGACATTGTTTTTGGGAAATAAATTAGCCACCACAGAACCTCCTAGAACTTGATTTGATTTCATGGATTGCTCACCAGGCCAATCCTCAGACAAAGTTCCTCTTTAACCTAAAGTTGAACTACCATCATCGTCCCCTGAATGCTGAGGAGACCATCCTTATCTTCTCTCTACTCTGCTTTCAGCATAATGCTGACTACTCATTTCTCCTCCCTGGCTCCCATGTTGTGAGATATTGTTCACCGTGTTCTATTCTCAGACATGGACTTCTCTCCTTCAAAAGCACTCTGAACAACCTAATTGAGTCTCTCTCTCCCCCACCAATTGAACAGATGAGAACTCTCCATTATTTTCAAACAGTGAGCCCACCACCAATCTCCCGGTCCTTTCCTTCCACCAAAAATGTGCAGACCCCCTACAACCACCCAGCCCCGCCAGCCCCGCTCCCAAATGTCGCGTCAAACATGACTGAATCTATACGTTTCAATCTGTCTATTGGGATTCTGCTCCTGTCAATGCATGGAAAGGGATCAGGACAGAGTCATGAATGAAATTCCGTCTGACTGTGACAAAGATTAAAAAAATACCTCCAGGAAAAGTGATGGGGCGGATAAAACGAGTGCGCTTTCCATAGAGAGAACTAATAGTAGAAGAGGCAAAGGCAGCTCGAGGTCCCTGGGGATGTAGCTCAGTGGTAGAGCGCATGCTTCGCATGTATGAGGTCTTGGGTTCGATCCCCGACATCTCCACTTCACCCTTTTTAATGCAGCAGTGCACAGCATCTCACCTTTATGCACACATATATGGTAAACTCGTTTCATATTACCAAAACAGAACCTTTTGTTGTTTATTGAGACAAGCATGAGAGACTATGGACATGACTAATGCAGAACCAGCGGTTGTTCATTGAGACAAACATTACAGATTATAATCATGACCAAAAAAGAACCGGTGGTTGTTCATTGAGGCAAACATGAGACACTATGGACATGACCAAAAAAGAAGCTGTGGTTGTTCATTGAGGCAAACATGAGACACTATGGACATGGCCAAAGGAGAACCCACGGTTGTTCATTGAGACGACATTGAGGGCCACCAGCCACACCATAGACATTTTGCCATCAGTGTTTTCTGTGCTTAGAGACTCCCGATACTAACTCAGAGTTCAAGCACTCGATCAGTAGAGGTCAAGCCCTCAGCTACACGGCGACCTTGTGTTTGTGCATCCTCCAGCTCGATGAGTAGCTAAAACAGATTATGCTGTCCCTTTCTGGTCAGGACACCTTACGCGGAATGCAAAGGTGTCAGAAAGATTTACACTAAGGTTATAACCAGGGCGCCCCAGAGACCATGATCTTCAGTTCTGTGGAGGCGCTGAAGGGAATAGGTATTTTCTCCCTCAAGGAGCCAATGTTGAGAGGAGTTTTAATAAAGGCTTTCAAATCCAAGTGGTACCTTGAAAGAGTCCATGGAGATAAGCACTTCTCAGTGTTTCAGTTGCAGGGAGTCTTTGACATAGTTGAACTTATTAGGGGTGTTTGTATCGAGATTGGGGGTGAGTGCATCGAGATTGGGGCAATGGTATCGAAATTTGGGTGTTTGAATTGAAATTGGTGTGAACGTATCGAGTTTGGTGATGATTGTATCGCAATGTCTGGTCATTGTAGAGTAATTGGTATGAATGTTTCGAGTTTGGTGTGATTGTATCGAGATTGTGGAGATTGTACCAAGATTGGGAGTGATTTTCTCGAGATTGGGGGTGCTTGTACCAAGATTGGGATTGATTGTATCGAGGTTCGCAGACGTTGTATCGATATTGTGAGTGATTGTATCGCAATTGCTGCTCACAGACAGCGCCCTCCATTAATCTGCTATTATCACCTACACTGGGCAACTGCTATGTTTTCTGGACAATCATTAGCATTCTCTTTGTCTTGTGTTCAATGACAACTTTTTCATTCAATCTGCCCCACTATCTATCTTATCCCTCACCCCCCTAGCCCCAGCTGCCCTTCTGTCCTTTTGTTCAACAGTATTGAACTCATCGCAGCCCTATCACTCGCCTCTGTTCTGAAGAAGACTCATATTCGGCTCTGAAAACCCCTGGATTCACTCTCCTCTGGTCTAGCCAGTTCTGATGAGTTTCCCAGCACTTTCTGTTTTCATTTCAGCTTCCAAGCGCTACATTTATTTCTCCATTCTTCTTTCCAACAACATTTCTTTAGGCCAATAACTTCTAAAGCGTTTGTAGATGTGCAGTCATGCAGGGGATTGCAGGATATGCTCTCAGTGACTCTCTAGATAATGCACTCTTGAGCTCCTCCGAGAACGGGTGAACCCATCCTGTCCATCAGCCCCTGCTCCTGTTCCCTTGGCTCTGTTCCCACTAAATTGCTGACCTTGCAAGCTCCCATCCTGGTTCCCACTTCAGCCAATTTTGTTCACGGTTCTCTCCTGTTGCTCGATCTTCGCTTTCTAACCTTTTTATTCATGTCACTTCTCGACAAAAATGTAGAGTTAATGAACTCTCTGCAACTGCAAGACACCGCGCCCATCTCCAACCTCGAACTGCTCTCTAAAGTCCCTGAATGTGTTGCCACCTTCACACCATTTGCCCATCATTGCCTGATCTCCATCCTTCAACTTCTCTATGAGGGATGCTGCCCTTGTTACCCAAACGAAAAGTCATCATAGCAAATTCACCAGCCACTCCATATGTGGCAGTGAGAAGGATAAATCTTGCACAATTACCTTTATAACTGCGAAATGTCCTATGTATTGAATTTTTTCATAGCACAGCCACTTAACGGCAGTAATTAAAAAAAAAAGCAATCTTGGAAAATCTCAGCAGGTCCGGCAGCATCAGTGGTGAGTGAAACAGAGTTAACTTTTCACCTTCAATATGAATCTTCTTTGGGATTGAATAGTGGTGGAATGTTCTGGCTTTTCAGCGGTTTGGTGGACACTTTAGACAAGGTGGAGCAAATAAAGATAGATATGAATTGGTTAGAGGGCTGTGGCGGTTAAATTGAAAATTCGTCCTGTATCAAAAGAGAGGGGGATCGATAGTAGTAAAGGAAGAAATCATTTGCCCAGAACAGATGTTACTAGCAGATTTAAAGTCAGTCTTTTCTGAAAGCAAAATAGCAGAATGCATTAATAGGCGAGTAAAGGTCAGTGCTGCCTGAAAGCAAAACATTAGAACAAGATAGAGACAGACAATTGGGGAAAATTTTAGAAAATAGAAGACAGAGTTCATAGTCTGAAAATGTTGAGCTCAGTGTTAAGTCCATAACGCTGGGAGGTGCCTAATTGGAAGATGAGGATCATTTCCCACAGCTTTGTTGGGCTTCACTGGATCATTGCAGCCGGCCGACCACATAAATGTGAGCATGGGAGCAAGATGCTGAACTGGAATAGCAAGTGATCAGCAGGTCTGAATAATGCTTGTGTGAATGAACATCGATGCACCGAAAGTGGACACCCAGCCTGTGTTGAGTCTTCCCAAAGCAGAGGAGCCCACAGTATCAGTAGCGAATGCAAAGGACTTAATTTATGTTTCTTATGCTCTCTCATGGGATGTGTTTGTCACTGGCAAGACCTGCTTTTTTCACCCATCCCTAATTGTCCTTGAACTCAATGAATTGCTTGGCCATTTCAGAGGGCAGTTAAGAGACAACCAGGTACATATGGGTGGAAAGTTACAAGTAGAGCGGGCCTGATAAGGATGAATGTTTTCCGTTGCTGAAGGACGTTAGTGAACCAGATGGGTTTTGAGAACACTCGATGGCACTTTCACAGTCAACATCACTGGGAGACGAGCTTTGAATTCCACATTTTTGTATCTCAATTTCGATTTGAATCCGTGTCCCCAGTGGATGAGGTTGGAATTGAAGAATACCAGCCCGGCCACATTACCAATGTCACCCTCCATGATTGAAGGAAGTATAAGTACATCGCTGGTTCACTTAGAAGGAGCGTTTTTTTTTCTTTACAGTGGAACCAGCTCAAAGGGCGATATGACCTTTTCCTACACATGTGCATTTGCGCTTGTTTATGTCTCCCTTAGTGCTATGCAGGGATGTTGCTCAGTGGTAGAGCACATGTTTCGCATGTTTGAGATTCGTGGGTACTCTCCCTGGCATCTCCAGTTCACTTTGTGGATGCAGCAGTTCACAGCAAAGACATGGCAAACTCAGTGCATATGTGTGGAGAGGGAGCAGCCAAATTCAACGACGTATCTGCCATCTGTCGGAAGGCCTTCAATGCAGTTCTTTTCATAAGAACCAAACCAGCACCTGATTTTGCTCAATGAGACGAACATGAGGGCCCGCAGCAGCACAGTAGACATTGATGCCTTCAATCCTTTGTACACTTGTTGACTCAGGAAACTCACTCAAAGTTCAAACACTCATTCAGTCGAGTCCAGAGCCTCAGCTGCACAGTGTCTGGGAAATTGTGAATCCCTTCAGCTCGATAAGTAGTTCAGACAGAATTAGTGTCCCATTCTAGGCAGGACTCCTAAGGAAGGATGTTGTGGTCCCTGAATTGGTTGCACTGAGGTTATAATCAGAGGCACTCAAAAGACAAGAGTCTTCAGTGCTGGGGAAGTGGTGCTGAGCTGGGGCTTTTCCCCTTTGAGGAGGGAATGTTAACAAAAGTTTTGACAGGGACGTTCAAAATCATGAGGTCTCTCGACACAGTCGATGGGGTGGGCGCTGGTGAGAAGTGACTGAAGCATTCTGGGAGAAGTCACCGCAAACACTGCGACTCAGGAGGGAATCTTGGAGGACCCATTGGCAAAGAACGGAATAACCTCAAACATTACACTGCTGTAATTTTTCCATCCCTCCCTCCCCCTGAAAACTAAAAAAAAAGAGATTGGAAGAGGCAGTGCCTTCAGGAGTGCACCAGACCTGCGAGGGACACTCTTCCCAAAGTGGATTTTAAAGGAAAAGCAGCTGATTGTTGAGTCAATCCAGGGACGAGGATCGGAGCGGTGAAGTCGGGGCACAGAGTAACTGAAGCCAAAACTGAAAAAAATGGCATCACGGGAAAAGCTGTGACGTGATTGTTTGTTATAATATCTGCACTAAATTTGAAAAAATATAAACACTGGACAGCTAATTAATAAATTAATTATCTAAGTCGAGGTAACTGGTCTGTAGCTGTATGATTTCGGAGCTGGCACATCCCATTGCGAGCTGCAATGACCACATCTGCAGAAAGTGTTGATTGCTGGAGGAACACCAGCTCAGAATTGATGAGCTGGCTTCTGAGCTCCAGACACTGCGGCACGTTCGGGAGGGGGAGAGGTAACTGGATGCTTTGTATCAGGAGGCAGTCACACCCCGTAGGTTAAGTACTCAAGATCGGTCTGTGGTCAGGGTCAGCAGTGTGTGACTGCAAGTGAGGCAGGTATAAGTATCCTGTGTTCAGGAAAAGAGGAGACTCAACTCTTAAAATTGTCCAGCAGGTTCGAGGTAATTGCTTCCTGTGTGGATGAGGAACAGGACTGTATGGAGCATGAGCCAGCTGACCAAGGCACCGAGGCACAGGAGGCCATTCAAGTGGGTGGAGCAAAAAGACAAGTAGAAGTTGTGGAAGATCCTATAATTAGGGGAATTGATAGCATCCTTTGAAAGCAGAATCGAGAGTCCTGCATGGTATTTGGCTTGCCCAGAGCCAGGGTGAGCAACATCTCTGACCGTCTTGAAAGTATATTGGAGATGGAGGGGGACGGTCCAGTTGTTGCGGTCCATGTTGCGACAAATAACATAGACAAAACTCGGAAAGAAGACCTGTTTGGGAATTATCAGGGACTAGGAACTAAATTAAGGGAAAGGCCCTCAATGGTTATAATCTCTGGATTACTACCCGAGCCATGTGCAAATTGGCATAGGGGCACGGGAATAAGGGAAGTAAATGCATGGCTAAAGGAGTGGTGTGGGAAAGAGGCGTTCCATTTTATTGGGCACTGGCATCAGAATTGGTACATGAGGAATCGGTACTGTTGGGACGCTCTCTGCATGAAACGATATGGGATTAATGTTCTAACGAAAAAGCTAATTAGGGTACTCATCAGGACTTTGAACTATAAAGCGTGGGGGGTGGGAATGGAAGGGTAAAACTCTAAGAAGTATGACTGATGGGAAACAAAGGAGCAGGTTAGCGTGTGGGGAGTCGGGGGGGGCGGTGGGGTTGCTGGTGGGGGGAGTGAATTCAAATTCATGGAAAAGTATGAAATAACTGAAAAGGAAGGAGTACCCAGGAGAGGCAATTAAAGCCTCTACAATACAAAATAGGACAGAGTGTTTGGAAAGGGCTAGGAATATTATTCCAAGCACATCTGGCAAAGGGACGACAATGAGAAGGGGGGCAGGGAATACAAGACATAAGGTGCTGTGTCTGAATGCATGCAGTAAACGAAATAAAGTAAATGAGCTTGTTGCGCAGATTGAAATTGGCAGGTATGATGTGGTGGGCATTACGGAGATATGGCTGCAAGGGGATCAGGGCTGGGAGCTAAATATCCAAGAATATACATCCTATCGATAAGATAGGCAGGTTGGCAGAGAAGCTGGGTTTGCTTTGTTAGTAAGAAATGAAATTAAATCGATAGCAAGAAATGACATGGGTCAGATTATGTAGAATCTGTGTGGGTAGAGTTGAGGAACTGCAAATGTTAAATAAACATAATGGGAGTTATGTATAGGACTCCGAACAGTAGTCAGGATGTGGGGCACAAGATACACAAGGAGATATAAATGGCGTGTAAGAAAGGTAAGGTCACAGTGATCATGGGGGATTTCAATATGCAGGTAGAATGAGAAAATCAGGTTGGTAGTGGATCCCAAGAAGAGGAATTTTTGGATTGTCTACGAGATGGCCTTTTGGAACAGCTTGTGGTGGAGCCCACTAGGGAACAGCTAATTCTAGATTTAGTGAAATATAATGAGACCGATTTGATGAGGGAGCTTAAGCTAAAAGAACCTTTAGGAAGAAATGACGATAATATGATAGAATTTACCCTGCAATTTGAGTGGAAAAAGCTTGAACCATATGTAACAGTATTACAGTTGAATGAAGGTAACTACAGAAGCATGAGGGAGGAGCTGGCCAGAAGAGACTGGGAGATGAGCCGAGTAGGATTAAAGTGGAACAGCAATGTCAGGAGTTTCTGGGAGTTATTTGAGAGACACAGAAAAAAATCACCCCTAGGATGAAGAAGCATACTAAAGGAAGGAGGAGGCAACCATGGCTGACAAGGGAAGTCAGGGACAGCATAAAAGCTAAAGAGAAAGCATACAATGCGGCGAAGAGCAGTGGGAAACCAGGGGATTGGAAAGCCTGCAAAGAACAACAGGAGACAACTGAAAATGGGATAAGGTGGAGAAGATTAATTATGAGGGTAAACTAGCCTGTAATAGAAAGGAAGATTGCAAGAGTATTTTTTAAATATGTAAAGGGTAAGAGAGAGGCAAAAGTGGACATTGGTCCACTAAAAAATGACGCTGGAGAAGTAGTAATGGGGAACAAAGAAATGGCGGAGGAACTGAATAGATACATTGCGTCAATCTGTGAGGTGAAATACACGAGGAACATGCTCAAAGTTCAAGAGTGTCGTGTGGCAGAGCTGAATATGGTGGCAAGGAGAAGCTGCTAGGAAAACTGAAAGGTCTGAAGGTGGATATATTTCCTGGACCAGATGGATTACACCCCCAGATTTCTGAAGGACTTAGCTGAAGAGATAGGGAGTCGTTAGTGGTGAACGTTCAGTAATTACTCGAGTCAGGGAGGGTCCCAGAGGATTGGAAAATCGCTAATGTAACCCGCCTGTTTAAGGAATGAGTGAGGCAAAAGACGGGAAATTACAGGCCGATTAGCCTGTCCTCGGTCGTTGGCAAGATTTTAGTGTCCATTATTAAGGATGAGATTTGGGAATACTTGGAAGTGTATGGTTTAATAGACAAAGTCAGCATGGTTTCATCAAGGGGTTGTCATGACTCACAAATCTGTTAGAATTCTTTGAGGAGGACTTCCAGAAGGCATTTGACAAGGTGGCACACAGGGGACTGCTCAGTACGTTAAGACCCCACTGTGTAAGAGACAAGGTCCTAGCTTGGATAGAAGATTTGCTGTCTGGCTGGAGGCGGAGATTGAGGATAAGGGGGGCTTTCTCAGGGTGTCAGCTGATGACTGTTGGAGTTCATCAGCGGTCAGTTTTGGAACCACAACTTTGCACTTTATACATTAATGTTGTAGTTGAAGGAACCGAGGGCCCCCTGGCTAAGTTTGCACATGATACAAAGATAGGTGGAGGGACAGGTTGTATTGAGGAGGCAGGGAGGCTGCAGAAGGATTTGGACAGGTTAGGAGAATGGAAAAGAAGTGGCAGATGAAATACAACGTGGGCAAGTGTGAGGTCATGCACTTCGGTACGAACAATAGAGGCATAGACTAATTACTAAATGGGGGAGAAATCAGAAATCTAGAGTGCAAAGTTACTTGGGAGCCCTAGTTCAGTATTCTCTTAAGGCTAACTTGCAGGTTGAGTCAATAGTTAGGAAGGCAAATGCAATGTTGGCACGTATTTCGAGTGGACTGGAATATAAAAACAGTTATGTGCCACTGAGGCTTTATAAGGCTCTAGTCAGACCACATTTAGTATATTGTGAGCAATCCTGGCCCCCGTAGCTTAGGATTTATGTTCTCGTCCTGGAGAGCATCCAGAGTAGATTCACAAGAACAATCCGAGGAATGAAAGGCTTAATATATGAGGAACGTTTGAGGACTCTGGGTCTATACTCGATGGAGTTTAGAAGGATGAGGGGTGGGGGATCTAATTGAATCTTACAGAATACTGAAAGGCCTGGATAGAGTGGACGTGGGGAAGTGGTTTCCATTAGTAGGAGAGACTAGGACCCGAGGGCACAGCCTCAGAGTAAAGGGAAGACATTTTAGAACAGAGATGAAGAGAAACTGCTTTAGCCAGAGAGTGGTGAATCTATGGAATTCATTGCCACAGAAGGCTGTGGAGGCCAGATCATTGAGTGTATTTAAGACTGAGATAGATAGGTTCTTGATTGGCAAGGGAATCAAAGGTTAGAGGGAGAAGTCGGGAGAATGGGTTGAGAAACCTAAGAGCCATGACTGAATGACAGAGCAGGCTCGATGGACCAAATACCCTAATTTCTGTTCCTATGTCTTATGGCCTTATGGTCTTATGGGGAGAAACCGTTCCCAGTGTTTCAGATGGATAAAATTTTGACATCCATGAGATTACTTGGATTGGTTGTGTCGATGTGGGGGAAGATTGAAAATATATTGCGAGTAATTTTATCGAGTTTCGTTTGATCATATTGAGATTGGGTTTGAAAATATCGAGTCCTTGGTCTTAATGGAAACCTGGTGGGTGGCACTTTCTCTGTTAACGAAGCCTCCACCACTCCCTCTCCCATCCACCCAGCCCAGGCGGTCATGTCGCCAGCCTGGAACTTACAACCACATTGCAACTTGGCGTGTCCCTTTACTTCTCTCGTGCTTTCTCATACTCAGACAATCTGACCGTGTTCGGGCCTCTTATGCAAACTACCCATTCACAAGCCCTCACCAAAGTATCATCAAATCGTTGGCACCTAGTTATCTTCACTGCTGCTCTCCCTCTGACACGGCAGTGTTTTAGTTCTCGCCTCCCGTTACTGCATCTCCAATTCCTTGTATTCTCTTTCATCTGTGCTCGCTGCCCTCTTAGCCTCCCTGACTCGCAGTCACTATTTTGGGCTTGCCATCTTCAATGTGCTGCTCTCTATTAAAACCACCATGTTGCTCACGCCGGCCGCTGCCCCTGTATATCTCACATCTCCGCGTAATTCCAAGGGAACACAGATTTGAAAGGAAATTGTGAGTAACTGGTTCAGATAACCACTACTAGGTTGTTTCTGTAGCATGTGAAACACTATATGGTCGATCTCTCAACAACTGAAAGCATTCACTATTCCAGGACCATGCTGGGCTACAAAGATAGCCTAAAGCTTCCTTTCACTAACCCAAAGTCTCTCCTGAAGCATTCTCGCCTGCCTCAAATCTCACCACCAACAACAAGTGAGAGGAGCTGATGGAAGTCTTTGTCATTGGACTGGGGACTCTCCAATGATCTGCCTCTTCCATTTCAAACACTTTCTGCTATTTTGCTCTCAGACAGCGCCCACCTGTTCTGCAATTAGCACCTACTCTGGGAGAATGATTTGTGTCTTTATTACAATCGCAGAATCACACAGTGCCGAAGAGGCCCTTCGGCCCATGGAGTCTGCATCGACACATGCAAAACACCTGACCTACCTACCTAATCCTATCCCTCACCAGGAAACGCATTCCAGACTATCATCAACCTCTGAGTGAAGAATTCTTTCCTCACATCCACCCTAAACCTCCTGCCCCTCACCGTGAAATTGTTTGCTCTCATGACTGACCTTCAACTAAGGATATCAGCTGCTCCCTTTCCAGCCTGTCCATGCCCCTTATAATCTATGCACCTCGATCAGGTCGCCATTGAACGTTCTCTACTGCACCGAAAACAACCCAAATCTATCGATCCTATCTTCATAAATTGAACATTTCATCCCAAGCAATATCCTCGTGAATCTCCACTGCACCCCCTGCAGTGCGATCACATCCTTCCTATAATAGGGCGACTAGAACTACACACAGTACTCCAGCTGTGGCCTCACCAATGTTCTATATAACTCCAACATGACCTCTCTAAATTTGTAATCTCTGTCTCGATTGATAAGGTCAAGTGTCACTTATGCCTTTTTCACAACCCCACTAACATGTCCCATCACCTTCAGAGATATGTGGACACACACGCCAAGTTCCCTTTGTTCCTCACAACTTCTTAGTGCCAGGCCTTTCATTTAATACTTCCTTGTCAAAATAGTACTTCCAATGTATATCACCTCACATATTTCAAGGTTAAATTCCATCTACCATTTTTTACCCAGTTGACAATTCTGTTTATATCTCCCTGTAGCCCAAGACACTCAAACTCACTGTTAACTACCCAGTCAATTTTTGTGTTATCCGCAAACTTACTGATCCCTCCCTCCACATACTCACCTATGCTGTTTATATAAATGACAAACAAAATGGGGTCCAGCACAGATCCCTCTGGTACACCACTGGCCAATGGTTTCGAGTCAATAAAGCAAACTTCTGTCATCACTATCTCCTATAACTAATCCATTATTGAATTCAGCTTGTCAAATTGCCCTGTTTCACATGTACATTTGCATTCTTTATAAGTCCTCCATGTAAGACATAATCAAAGGCTTTGCTGAAATTCATATAACCTACATCAACCGCACTACGCTCATCGACACACCTGGTCACTTACTCAAAAATCATAAGCGCTCTTTTTGTCTTGTGTTCAATTGTAACTTTGTTTTTCAATACGTCCTGCTCTCTAAGTTATCACTCACTTAAATAGCCACAGCTGACCTTCTGCCCTTTCTTTTAACGGCATAGAACCCATCACAGCCCTTTATCTCTCCTCTGTTCTGAAGAAGACTCATATTTGACACGGAAAACCAACTGTTTCTCTCTCACATTTGCTGCCAGTCCTGCCAAGTTTTCCAACTCTTTCTGTTTTTATTTCAGCTTCCAAGGCCTAAATTTGTTCCGCCCTCTCTCTACCCACCCACGGCTCTTTAGCCAATTACTTCTGAAGCGTTTGGACATGTGCAGTCAGGCAGGGGAATGCAGGAGCTGCTGTCAGTGACTCTGCAGTGAGGGTGCTGTTCAGCTGCTCCGTGAACTGGGGAACTCATCCTGTCCATGAGCCCCGCCTCCTGTTCATTGGGTTCTGTTCCCACTAAGTTTCTGACCACCCACCCTCCCAACCTGGCTCCTAGGTCAGTCAATATTGTTCACGGTTCTCTCCTGTGGCACCATCTTCCGTTTCTAACTTGTTTAATCAAGTCACTTCTCTAACCAATGTAGAGATAATGAACTCTCCGCATCAGAAAGACACCGCCCCCATCTCCAATCTCCCCTCCCCACCCCCCCCCCCAAAAGATCCTGAATCTGTTTCCGTCGTCAATAACATTGCCCATCATTTCCCGAACTCCATGTTGCAATTTCTCCATGTGGGATTCCGCCGTTGTTACCCAATTGCTATGAGACCATAGGAAGTTCACAAGCGACTCCATACATCGCAGTGACAAAGGTAACATATCACTCTGTACCCCTGTTGCTAGGCAACAGCCCATTCTTCTACTTTTATATATTCGCCTTATCGCCACAGTCATAAAAGCATTGAATGCAAGTATTTTTGAAAGTGTAACCAAAGTTCAGCTTGACTCCTTTTAGCACACATATGCAGAAATGAAAATAATAATTAACCATTAAAGCTAAAACTCATTGTAAGTTCCTACAAATACAGATATAATTTTCTTAAATCATCTGTATTTTCAGCACGGTAATCTCCTTCAAAACTGCTTCCAACAACACACTTCTCAAAAATAACGTCTCGTCAAACCCCTGTTCTTGCAAACTGTGCCCAAATCTCCAATTTCCATTCCTTCTCCATGGACCACCAACGTGCAGCCAACTCGCAAATCAACGGCCGACATTGCTTAATCCTATTGTTTCAATCTGTCCAACTGGGATTCTGCCCCTGTCAATCTAAGGAAATAGAACAATTCAGAATTGCGCATGACCTGACTGTGACAAAGGTACCAAGAAGAACTTAGGCAGATAAATGGAGTAAGCTTATGAATGCGAAATTTGATGGTGGGGCAGGATCGAAGGTCAAAGTGGCCTCGTTATCCACCTTGTATGGTTAACAAGTTGCAGCTGATGAGAATGTAGTTCAGTGGTAGAACGCATACATTTTATGTACGAGGCTAGGGTTCGATCCCCGTCTTATCCACATTGATAAATTGTGGATACAAGAGTGTCAATATCCTGACTGAGCAACGACACTCTGATCGCCTTGCATTGTGGTTGGAGAAAACACAATGCGTGGCAGGATAGAAAACTCATTCGGTAACAATCTCAAGAATTTACATTTCCAGGACAAAGCTGCTTTTGTTTAATTGAGAAATAAATTATGGCTTGCACCCAGAGTGTGCACACCTTCATGCGTCTGCCTGCAGTGAAACTGGGCACCATGCTCTCACAACCCTTGAAATTACCCCTCGAGGTTCAAGGCCTCGACATATTATCCCCGATGACAGCTACAAATTATTTGGGGATTTTCAGATTCCGCTAGAGAGTCGAGAATGTCACCTGGAACACTGAATCCTGTTCTGCCCTAACTGAGGATGCAGATGCCATTCACAGGAAGGCTGACCATGATGAGGGTCTTCGGTCATGTGGATAGATTCCAGAAGAACCTATCTAAGATTTCTCAGTGCAGAAGAGAAGGTTGATGGAGGGTTTCAAAATCTTGAGGGGCTCCTGGCCAGGCTGATAGACTGATTAAAATATCCACCATTATCCCAGCGGCTGAATGCCTATGGAAGCCTAAAGTTTATCACATGCAAACCAAGTCCGAAATGGAAATCCGGAAAAAGGTTGATGGTGCCCAGTGTGTAAATGAAGTTACTCAGACCAGCTCACCACACCACTCCCACCGCACATCCCCCAAAACGTCTCCCTATTCCTTCCAGATTGAACAAGCTGTCAGAGCGCCAGTCTGGCGCTTTTATAATGAGATCACTCCCTGGTATGTCCTTTCACTTCTTCCGCACTTTCTCCTTCTGAGAGAATGTCACTTTCTCCCTACCTTCTCATTCAAAACTGCCCCCTTCTTCTGTACACCAATTTACCATCCAAGAATACTCAACACGAGGTTTTCACTTATTTTCTTCACTCAGAATCCACATTGAGACACTTTTCTTCTTCATTGGCTCCATCAGAATTCATATTGCTCTCGCCACTGTGATTCACTTCCCCCTTGTCTGCCCTTCATCTATCTCTCTGTGCAAATTACCCAAGTCAGCTTCCCTGGTCTGCGGGAACACCATTACTTCCTCTCTGCTGGGACCCTGTCCTGGTACAGCTGCCATCCCCACTTCATTTCAATAGACACTGACCTGAAAGAAGATGGCGGACACTTAAATCACCCTGCATGCGAGCAGTTGCATCTACTTGCAAGCAAAATATATTCAGCCACAGGATGCCAATTTGACAAAACCGTGTACGGGTTATGTAAAATCCCCTCAGCTTCACACGCAGTGGCAGAATGAACAGTTGCCATTGGCGGGTTAAGATCCAGCAAACTTGGACTTTTTTCTTTTTGACAGTATCGTTGAGTCCCGGACATCTAACTAAAGTATTGAAATGGCCCATATCACAATGAGAAATGACTTGCCACGTGACTGAGACAAACGTAAACATCCCTGCCTGATTGTCTAGCAAAATGAGACAATGGCGATTAAATGGTTTAAAATGGCAAACCATTCCCGATCTAATTTGTAGAGGAAACAAGGCTTGGATACTAAAGGAGCCCCTCTCTCTCTTCCACAACACTTGCTTGGGCTTCGATTTGGCAAGGGGGCATGTAGCTCAGTGTTATGGTGGATGCTTCCAATGTTTGAGCTCCTGGTCTTCATAACCGGCATCTCAATCCAAGCACAAATTCCACATTCACGGGAGGTGGAGCCAAAGCCTGCGCCCAGCATTTGTTGCCCATTCTAATTTCCCTTGGAAAGGTGGTGGTGAGCGGCTTTCTTGAACCACTGCGGTCTCTGCATTGCAGATGCACCCACAGCGCTGTTATGGAGGGATTTCTAGGGTTTTGACCAGGTGGCAATGAATGAATGGCTGATAAATTTCCAAATCAAGCTGGTGTGTGGCTTGGAGGTGAACCCCCGTGTGCCTGCTGCCTTGTACTTCTAGGTGGCAGTGGTCATCTGCTTGGAAGTTGCTGTCTTATAAGCCTTGGTGAATTCCTGCAGTGCAACTTGTGGATGCTACACTCTGTGCGTTGTTATTGGACACAGTGATGTGTTTGGAAGGAGTACTAAGCAAGTGGAATGAGTCGTTCTGGATGTTGTTGATCTCAATCAGTGTGTTCAGAACGAAACTCAACCAGCATCACACTCTTGTTTGTTGCGTTGTAGACGGTAGACAGGGTTTGGGGAGTCAGGAGACGAGACGCATGATTCTTGCCTCTGATCATTTATGGCTCTTCCAGATCAGTGTCAGACCAATGGTAACTCCCAGGATGTTGACAGTGGGAGTTTCACTGATTACAATGCCATTGAACGTCAAGTGGCGATGGTTAGATTGCCTCTTGTTGGAAATGTTCATGCCTTCCACTTGTGTGGCATGAATGTTACTTGCCATTTGTCAATTCAAGCCTGTATATTGGTCAGGTCTTGCTGCATTTGGATATGGACTGTTTCTGCATCTGAGGAGTGACGGATGGTACTGTACATTGCCCAATCATTAGGGAACTTTCCCACCTCTGACCTTAGGATGGTAGGGAGTTCATTGATGAAGCGGTGGAACATGGTTAGGCCAAGGGTTCTCTAAATGCTCTCCTATTTGTGAATGGAACAGAGGTCCTTCATCATTCCATTAATCTTAAAATGCACGAACACACAGAACATAAGAAAGAAACAGCGGATACAGCACAAGAGGAGGCTATTTGTCCCACAGTATCTGTGCTGGCTCTCATTTGACTTCTCGAAAGAGAGAGAAAAAAACGAACAGCTGGGGTGAAAGGACCAAAGGGATGTTGGCTAAATTTGCTGATGGCACAAAGGTAGTTGTCAAAGTAAGTTGTGAAGAGACATAAGGTGACCTCAAATGGTTAATGATAGGTCAGGCAAGTCGGCAAAGATCTAGTAAATGGCGAGAGATGCAGGCAGATCTGGGTGTTCTAGTGCAAGAATCACAAACATCTGTAATGCAGATATAGCAAATAATTTGGAAAGCTAATATATTGATTTCAATTATTGCGTGGAGATTTGAATACAAAAGTAGGGAGACCCTGCTTCTGTTGAACAGGGCATTGCTGAGACCACATCTGTATTACTGTGAACAGTCTTGGGCACCTTATTTATGCAAGGAAGTAAATGCATTGGTACATTTCAGAGCATCTTTACCAGAATACTGCCTTTGATTGGCGGGTTGCCTTATGAGGGCAGTTTGGATAAGCTATGCATGTATCCACAGCACGTTAGAGGAGTAAGAGGTGCCTCGATTGACGGAATTCAGATCCTGAGGGGTCTTGACAAGGTGGATGCAGAGAGCATGTTTCCGAATGTGGGAGAACATAGGACTAGGGCTCACATTTAGAAATTAAGGGTTCGCCCATTTAAGAAAGAAATGAGGAGATTTTTTTTAATCTCAGACGGCCGTGTGTGTTTGGAACTCTCTTCCTCAAAAGGCGGTGGAGACAGAGACTTTGAAAATTTTTACGGCAGAACGAGATAGATTCTTGATTAACAAGGGGAAGAAAGGTTATTGGGGGGAGGTGGCAATATGTAATTGAGGTTACAATCAGATCAGCCATGATCTGATTAAATAGCGGAGCAAGCTCTTGCACCTGAGTGGCATAACCGTGGTTGTAATTCGCAACCATAATTACCCTGGGGTGGCTTGAAAGCAAGAGTAGGCCATTCGGTCCTAGAACCTGCTCCCCCATTCCATAAGAACATGATTTATCTGATTGGGGGCTCAAATCCATTTACCTGCCTTCCTCCCAACCCCCATACCCCTGGACTCTCTTGCATCTGAAAAGCACAAATCTCTAAATCAGCCGTGTACATGTTCACCATCCACTGTTCTCTGGGGAAGAGAATTCCACAGGTTAATGGCCTCTGAGAAAAAGAAAATGGGGTCGTTTCACAAATAGTTCCTTAATGCAGAAGCAGCTCAAAGGGTCAAATACATTATCAGCCTCTGAATAAATCTCGACCTACAATGGAGCAACTAGGTGTAGGCAGGGATTTAGCTCAGTGGGAGAGCACATGCTTTGGCATATCAAGATTTGATCCCCAGCATCTCCACATTCTATGTTGCAAATTTAAAATGTGAATTATATAAATTAAACAGAACCCCAGTGAATGGTGCTTTGGTGGGTTGAATGAGCCAGAAGCCCAATGCATCTTATAAGATAGACTAGCTTCGCCCAGATGCCCCCTTCTTTTGACCTTGAATGGTCTCAACCTCAATATGCACAGTTGCCTCTCTTTCTCTCTCTGTGCCTCAGCCTGGCCCTTCCCTCATCTTAGATACTTCAATTCCTCAGGACAGGACCTGGCAAGAAACGGGTTAGCCAGAACTGGCTGGTCCACTTGGCAACACCATCAGTTCTTTCTCTAGGCTGCTCACTATTCTCAAATGACATGGTTGTCCTTAAAGGTGACATCCTTTTTGATGCATTCCGGCGGGGCAAGGAGGTGTAGTGACCAGTTGGGGGGACTGGTTGGCACTCCAGTAGGGTGTGGATAAGACCACTTTTCCAAGGGGGGAGAGGAGCTTATGCCCCGCCAGACCCTGGTGAGGAAGTGGCTGTGCAAACGCGAATCCTTGAGGGGAGCAAAAATGATGGGCATGATCCCTGGGCCCCACCGAGGGATAACAGATCATGTTCAATGGACCGAATAGTCTACTCATGCTTTTGTTTCCATGGCCTGATATGTTTTAATTTTCTCATCGAATTGTAATGGGGTGGCTGCATCTCTGTTGATGCCACTTCCCCTGTTATATGCCTACTCTGCCAGTTTATTGATATGTTATGGAATGTGTTGCGGTGCAAATCAGTGCGCACCCTCACTCCCAATTTCGTGTCCTGTCAGTTAATAAATATTCTCGTTAACAGCAAGGGCTAAACGTCAATATGCATGCTGGCCTGAGAGATGATCCAGATGGAACCTTATTTCCCTATTCCAGTTTTTGGAATGAAACCAGAACCAGGACAATGGTCAAATTGTAATGAATTTATTGAGATACTGAAAGCGCAGGATTGCATTACAACCAGACAGGGACTAAATAAAAAAGCTACCAAAGCATCTTAAATAACTTTAAGAATAAAATAATTGCTTTCCCATCAACACACATCAGTGATAACCCGATCTGAAGTGGAAATACATGTTGGCCTTTACTATCTTGGCGTTAAGAATTGCCCGCTCTTAGCACAGAGAGGAAAATCTGTCGGACTAAGGTAGCAGTCCAACAGTTGTAGAAGGACCGGCCATCATCAGAACCAATGGAAGGGAATCAGTCCCATTTGATAAGCATCACTTGACTCGTGTCCCCGCTTCTTCCTTCTGGCACCTGGCTCAGGTGGATCTT
Organism: Carcharodon carcharias; assembly: GCF_017639515.1. Classification (NCBI taxonomy): domain Eukaryota; kingdom Metazoa; phylum Chordata; class Chondrichthyes; order Lamniformes; family Lamnidae; genus Carcharodon; species Carcharodon carcharias. Next base: position 2,301,523 of record NC_054505.1, on the reverse strand, counting down.
CCGGCCCAGGGACAGAGATTCAAATCTGCCTCCTTTTCTACCAAGTTCATCAGAGAAATAATCACTTTGTAGTGGAGATTGAGGATTGGGGTGGGGGGGGGGGGTGGGGGGGGGGTGGGTGGGGGGGGGGGGGTGGGGTTTGGTGGTGGTGGCGGGGAGGTGGTGGAGGGTGTCAGAATGTAGAAGGAAAAGAGGAACAATGATGCCCATTCATCTCCCTCATCCATTATAGGTTCCATAAACTATGCTTGTTGCATTCTTTAATGTGCAGGGCTTATAACCAGCTTTGTTATACCACAAGCTCCGTTTCTACTAAACTAGCATATTTTGGGTGCCTCAAACCTTCGCTGCATTGAGCATCAAACCTTCCCTGCCCTCCATTCTCCTGATTAGCAGAGAGTTCACATCCTCTAACAGGAGGCGCAGTTGGAGGGGTGTGGAGCAATGGGTGGAAAGTTCGCATTTTCTGCCTGAGTGGTGCGGGATGAGCGGCACAGTCCAAATTCTCTCAAAGATGTTGAGAACACAACGTTAAGCATCAGCTACACAGATACACAATAAGATCCCACTTGGAGTAACTATTTTCAGTTTTGGTCCCGGCGCTTCAGGATGGTGAATGTTTCCTGAAGCGGGTGTACCACAGTTGATAACACGCTCAGTGTAATAAATTATGAGCATAGACTCGGATCATATTCTTTGGAGAATCGTTTATTGATGTGTCATCAGGTTCTGGCATTTGCAATGTTAAAAAAATGTCATAAAGCAGAGACGGACAAACCGTTTGCTCTGGTCGGAGACCCCAGGCAGAAAAATACATAGATATCAAAAGAGAGCGAGGTAGTTAAAGAATTTTATCAGCAAGTGCTAATTAGAAATTGAGAACTCATTTCTTGTTATGTCAGTGCACAAGAAGATTATGGCGAAAAGACAATAAAATGAATAGATACAGAACAGCCATGATGTAATTCACCAACAGCAAGCTAGATGGGCTGAATGGCCTCCTCCTATTTCCTATGTTCCAAGATATTAGATCAGCTGGCACACGATGTCACCTCATCAACAGGAGTGAAGCAGAACTTCGCAAGTACCTTCCAGCCCTCAGAAAAGTTATCGTAAATAAATAGTTTCCCTGCATCATAGTGAAATGGGAGGCATGCTCATGGTCATTAGGATGATCGGAACTGGACTTCTCCCTGAGGGACTGGGAGTCCTGGAATTGTTCTACAGCTTCACCTCTGCATAGAGGGTGCTCTCCTCACTCTGGGCTTGGCTGGTGTCTCGCAGATGCTGACACTGAAAGAAATGGCACAACTGGTCAGAAATTGAAGCAATGGTCTAAAAATCTGTTTAAAATTCAGGAAATACTATCGGCAGGTGAAGTGTGACAGGCAGAGGCAAACATTCAAAGGCGGGCTTGGTCCTTTGAACACTTGTTAATGGGGAGCAGAACTCAATACTAAATGGCATTGACTGCCTGCTCATGGTTACTTTGGCAAGTCAAGCCATTTGCAGAGAGGGATGCTTTTTCTCGCACTAACAAGAAGGGACTCGCCAGCAAAGGCAGGGAAAAAGGAGATTCCATGAAAGGGATGAATTTTCGAACTGAATGCAGACAAGAAGTGATTATCCGCCAATCTTCCATTGACTTCAATGGGAAAAGAATCATGTGGGATGTCCATTGGCCGGCTGAATCCCTATTACCAGAAGAAAATACCAAAGCAAGTAATAGAATCAGGAGTAAACCATTCGGCCCCTCGCCTTGCCCCACCTTTCGACAAGTCCATGACTGATCTGACTGTGTCATTAACTACAAGCTCTTCCCTCCCGCACCCCATCCCTGCCCCAAAAGCCTTCACTTCCTTGCCAGCCAAAATCCCGTATAATGCAGACTTCATATATTCAATGTCACAGCCACCACTGCTGTCTAGGCGAGGTATTTCCACAGGCAAACGATTGTCTGAGAGAAGAAGTTGATGTCATTTCCACTTTCAATGGAGACATTTTTTTTTACTCTTTGCGCCCACCTCCAGATCAAGATTCCCACAGGAGCGGAGGAATCGTTTGAGTATATATCATGTCACCACCCCACTCCACCTCCTAGTATCTTCGATGTTTCAATATGACCACTTCTCATTGGTCTGAACCCAAATGTGTAAATGATCATCTTTCCTCATCAGGCAACCGTCCATTGCAGGGACTTGCACAGTGAACCTTCTCTGAACTGCTTTCAATGCAAGTATATCCCTCTTGAAGTATGGAGAACAGAGATGTACACACCTGCTCTGACCAATGCCCCGTGCAGCTATAATTTTTGCCCGAGACAAATTATCCCACGCTCATCAACAAAGCATCCGAGATCGGGGGCAATTCAGCACTCAGGTTTGGGTACAAGAATGTCTGATGTGGGACATTGGCATTTCATGCTTGCTCAGCATAGGGAATCGAAATATTACTTTCTTCGATAATGACGTTTCTTGCATTCCGCAAGTAAACCACAAATGAATAACAAACTGCTTTAAAGTGCCTATATCTGATTATATGGGGGTTGATTTAAGATGTGCTGTTGCAAAAACACCAACTAAACATTCAATTCGCTTCATGGCCTGCAGAGGGATAAAATCATCACTTCAATTTCAAAGACCCGTCTCCTTTTGGAGGCCGGCTGCACAATTCTCTGAGACAAACATTGATCAGTTGCATTGACTTCCCCGCATACAATTTGGTGGAAATTTTAAACACAGTTAAAACGTGATTGCAAATGCATTTGATGGAATAACTATGCATTAACAGACAAGATGATAATCATATTAAAGAGCAGAAAAAATAACTCAGTGGGTGAATGCTGGAATATATTGATGACATTCTTCCAGAAGTAGGAATCAGCAACATAAATGAAAGCATCCGAGGATATTAAACTTGTGCCCTCACAAACACAGTCAACCACGCACGCCATCACCGCCTCCACCCACATGGGTCCAGGATCATCCGCAGAGCACCCGACCTGCAGAGACCCTCAGCCGCAGATCCTAACTCGCAGAGCCCCTCACCCGCGCATCCTCTCACCCGCACACCCCCTCACTTGCACAGACATCTCAATTGCACAGCCTCCTCACTCGCGCAGCGCATCACCCACACAGACCCTCACCAACACAGCCCCTCACCCGCACAGCCCCACATCCGCAAAGACCCTCTCCCATACTGCCCCTCACCCACACAGACCCCTTACATGTACGCACTCTCCCATGCACAACTACTCACTTGCACAAAACCTCAACCACACACAACTTCACCCGCACACAACTTCACCCACAAACACTCTCACCCACACACCCTCACCCGCACAACCTCCACACCCAAACATCCCCTCCCACGCACAGCCCCACACCCACACACCCTCTCAACCGCACAGCTCCTCATCTATACACCCCCTCACCCACACAGCACTTTACCCACACTCCCATTCACCCGCATAGTCCCTCACCCACACACACCACAATTTGCAACTTACATCTCTCTTCGGCTTTGTTTTTAGGATAATGTCAGCGTCTAAATAAAACAACAGCATATGAAAAACAACATATTGATGAGTAAGTGCTGACAATATTCGTCCCTTTCACCCTTTCAGTGAAGAGTTTGATGTCAATGTTACAATCTGTTTTCTCGAGGATGCTTCATTAAGTTACGCTCGTTGCCAAGAATTAGGAACAACTAATCTTTAACCAGCATAATGTAGTATTTGCCTGCTCATGAGGGAGCGAATACAATTCCAAAATTACTGTTTCATTCCCATTTTCTTCTCCAATCCAGGAAATGGGTTGACAGGTTTTTCCCCGGGAATGGGGGCCAGATTTACAATCTCCGGCACGTTATGGTTACCAACGTAACAATGAAATATTGGTGTTACAAAGGGTCATTGTGTCACAATAAGGGGTATAACATTTAGGGCTGAGATGAGGAGAAACCTCTTCACTTAGACTGAGGTGGAACATTCGAATTCTTGTGGCTGTGGACGCCAACTCACTTAATATATTTAGGCAGAAAATAGTTTTATAGACTAAAAGCATCAAGGGGTATGGGGAGAATGCGGCAGTATGGTGTGATGGTGGGGGTATTGAGATAAATGTTCAGTCTTGGTCATATTGGATGGTGGAGCAGGCTCTATGGACCGAATGGCCTGCTTCTGCACCGATTTTCTAAGCTTCTATGTTTGAAGTTGTTCAGTCAATATAACCCTCACTTATGCCTCATACTTCACCCAGCCTCCTCTTTAAAGCTTTTAAGTTACTCGGACTGTCCACTCGAAGGGGTGGTGTGTTCCACCATCCCAGCACTTCTGGGTAAACATTCGGAGTTTGAGCCCCACTCCCGGGCTTCCGGAAGAGAAAACAAAGCCGGCATTCCAGTGCAGTACTGAGGGGGCGCTGCACTGATGGATGGGACTACAAAGAAAGTCTCCATCTGCTGGTTGGTGGATGGAAATCTTCCCCAGCAGGTGTTTCGTTGATATTTTGGGGAATTATTCCTAGGTACCCAGGGCATATTTTACCTAAAACTCGACATCAATAAAGCAAAATATCTGATCATTTATATATTGCTGTTTGAGGGAGTTTGATTTCCACCTAATGGCGCCCGGTTCGGACACAGCAGAAATTTATAACATCAGTAAGCTGATTGCTGTCGTAATTGTAGCGTCACGGAATGTGTTGACTGCAGCTTTCCAGTCCATTGTGTTGAGAAGGAACACATGACAGTTTGAACGAATCAACTGTAAGCGCTGGGGACCTTCTAGTTGTGGAGCTTGATGAAAGGATGTAACTGATGCTGCAGCCTGTAAATAAAGTCCAATGATTCTGATGTTAACTCTGTTGGGAAAATGAGGTCCTTAATACTTGCAAAATGCTTTGAAGGCGCCCATTTGTTGTGTATATTGTTCTGTAAATGCAAGCTTTTGTTATTTTTTTTATTCCAAATTAGAACTTCAGAATAAACTATTTGTTACTAGGGGGAAAACATATTCATGACCTTTTGTTTTGCTCTCTCCACTACCAGAAACATTATTCTATGTGTCAAAGAATGCATTTAGAAAATTTCTCGTTCTCCCATTTTCATAAGGAACAATGCCCAGTAATACTAACACCCTGCTGAAAGTTAGACCTTCATCGATCATCCCTGTAAATTATTTAAACCCACTCAAGATTCTCTGTACATGTGTTTTTATCCTACACTGAGCAGCATTGTCTCCAATACTAATTCGTGGAGCGAAGGTTTGACAGACTTTTCGCTTATCGTTTTGGCATTTCAGTTCTACCAGTTTTGAAATCACCTACTTGGAGTTTGAAAGGGATGGTAACTTTCATTGCTTCATTTAGCAATTTGTGCAACTGCAATCCCTGATACATTTGCTAATCTACAACTTTAAAACTTTAATTTTCAAATTTTCCACAATTTCGTAATAATTTTTTGCTGATTATTATTGATGAAATGTTGACAAATCTCTGAAAACAAATGACAATTCTGACCATGGGAATTTAGAAGTGAACTCACATGTAATACCTTCTCTGTTTTGGTCTCCAGAGGGCACCACATTTCTTTAAATAACAGAAATGGCCAGTTAGTCATATTATCTGATGAGACCCGAGTCGTTGAGAACTTGAGCCAGAGTTTGAAATGACTGCAAGGGCGATTTCCTTTGCAAAAGCTTTCCTGTTTGCATGACCAGGAACATGTTTCCCTTAAGCTGTTTCAAACCCAGACTGAATACAGAGAATTGCAGCAGAAGTTTTGAAGGGAATGACACAAGCACATGGTTGAAAGAGAGGCCGCGCCTGCACCATGAGAAGCACTCGGCACGCATAGTGAAAGAGCACGCGCCCGCAGCCTGAGGGAGGCCGCACTCGCAGGGCAAGAGAGCACGCGCATGCATCGTGAAAGAGCACGTGCACGCAGAACGGGAGGGGCCGCCCACGCACGGTGAGATATCACTTGAGTAAGGCCACACAAGCAGCAGCCAGAAAAGGCAGGGGATGCAGAGCATTTGAATGTTTTTATAGGCTGAGATTGAATGTCACCGGTTCAACAAGGCGGGTGGGGAGCGGTGATAGGTTGTCCGGGGTGGGCGGGAATGTGGGGCAGAGGTTACAAAAAGATCATCCGTTATCGTATTGAATGGCGTAGCAGGCTCGACGGGCAGAGTGACCCACTCCTGTTCCTAATTCAGTTCCCTAATTACCCGGGGGGGGGGGCGGATTAATAGGAAGAGCAGCCCATTCGGCCCTGGAACCTGCTGCCCCATGCGTAATGGCTGATCTGATTGTTATCTCAATTCTATTTTCCTTCCTGCCCCACCGCTCCTCCCGCTCCTACATAACTCTCTATATCATTGTCTCTGAACAGCACACACTCTCTAACCCAGACTTGAGCATATTCAAATTTCACTGCTCTCTGTCCAGAGTGATTCCACAGGCTATCGCCACCATGAGAGGAAAAATGGAGCTGGTTCGCAAGCAGTGACTCAGTCGCAGAAGCATCTCCAAAGGTCAACTCATTTCTCCACCTCTGCATAAACATCAGCAGGACAGTCAGTCAAAGCGCTGCAGTGAGTAATTTGGTTGAGTGGGAGAGGATATGTTTCAGATGTATGAAGTCCCGGTTTCAATCCGCGGCGTCGACAAGCAGTGCGTTGCATACTTTAAATGAGTGTGTTATATAAATTAAGCGCACAGAGCGAGAGGGAGCGTGAAAATTATGAAAGAAATCGAGTGCTTATGCAAGAGAAGGAGTGAGCTTGTAAGTTTCTCTGTGTGCCTACTGTCACGTGTCACTTCATATGATATTGCGTTTTCACGTGAGCATCTGTTTATTAGCCTGTATTTACACCTACCCTTCTTTCTAATGAGAATGTGAGTGTGGTTCTGAGTTGCAGACCGCGATCCTCAAATTAAAAAGACATAAAACTTATACAGAACACAAATTGTCTGAACACGGGCTTCTGATCATTATGTTGGTCTCATGTCATTGAAATGCACCGCTTAATGGCCTCACCTGGTTTCCCTATTGTTTTGCATCCTCCCTGAGAAGGAAACATAAGGATTAGAATTCGATAACAGAATAGGAGCTTGAGAAACAAATCAAAGAGCAGTGGATGCCTTTGACATCCCATTGCCCAATGAAATGTGAATGTTGACATAATGTTTTTTTGACTGGGCTCCTAATTAAGAATCCTGGACTAAGGCTTCGTAACCATGAGTTAGTATCCCACCCAGGGAGCTGGGTACTTTAAATTCAGTTAATGAAACACAATTAGATTAAAAGCCAAGTTAGAATTAGTCATGGTGACCATGGGCCTACCATCAATGAAGCATCTTGTTCAAGAATGCTCTTTCGAGAATTCAACCTGCTGCCCGGCCTAGCCGAGATGCAACCGCAGAGCCCACAGTAATGCTCTGGGTAGTTACATTCCACCTGAAATTCAGTAAAGGCAATGATTGATTGTCAATAAATGCTGGTTTTGTGAGCGATGCCCCAAACTCATGAGGAAATAACTAAAAAAACATTAATTAAATGGAAAGAAAATATTTGTCAGGTGTGAAACATGCATGTTTGCGACCTTGAGAGATGAGCACCACAACAATGTATTGAGGAAAAGGAGTCAGCGAATTTTAATCTGTAACATGCATTAGTTCAAAGTGTAACCATGTATGTTAATCCGAACCAGCGTGTGGTTCCAGCTGAGGTACCCATGGAAGGTGCAGCTTGTGGTCATTACAAAGGGGGAACTTTACCCCATATTTCTCAAGAGTGTCATTTTGATATGGGGTGTTGATAATGATGTGGAAAATGTTAAACGACAGAATGGCATTACCAGTGCTCAATCACCCTACTATCAACATCCTGGTTGTTAACATTGACTCGAAACTGAGCTAGACCAGCCACCTAAATACTATGTCTAGAAGTGCAGGTCAGAGGCTAGGAATCCGGCAGCGAATACCTCACCTCCTTACTCCTCAAAGCCCTCCAACATTTACAGCGCTCCAAGTGAGGAGTGTGATTCAATAGTCCCCACTTGCCTGTATGGGTGCAGCTCCAACACACTGAAAAAAGTTCTATACCATCCAAGAAAAAGTAGCCCCGCTTGAATGGTACCATCCACAAACTGTCACTCACTCCAAGATTGACGCACATCAGACGCAGTGTGCGCCTTCTACAAGATGCACTGTGGGAGTTCACCAGGACTCCCTTGACAGCCTCTTCCAAATGCAAAACCACGGCCGTTTGGAGGGACATGGACAGCAGACACATTGGAATACGATGACCTGTGAGTTCGCCTCAAACCTCTCACCATCCTGGCTTGGAAATTTATCTGCCGTTCTACACTGTCACTGTGTCAAAATCCTGGAACTCCCTCCCAAACTGCACTGTGGTGGTGCAAATCGCAATTAATTTCGGGAGGGTTACCGAAGGGGCGAGTGGCAGCGGGTTAGGAGGCAGAGTGGAGTGAAGTGTCACATGGGGAAATGGGTTTTCGCTGACATTCAAAGGCCAGAGACTTCCAGATAAGGTAGGCAGTTCAAAGAGCCTTCACACATCCCCCACAAGGTGTGCACAGTGCCCCAATCCCATTGCAACGTCCAGATGTTTTGTCAATGATTCGAAGACGTTCGACTCCAGAATAGGAACAGTTGTCTATTCTTAGCCTGATTACTCTAGAAGAATTTTCTTATATCTGACCCAATTTGCTTTACAGTAAAGCAACTCCAATTGACTAACCCTCATTTCCTGCCATGTAGCTGATCCCATGCATTACTTTGTAATGAAGTATCATTTCACTTGCAATTAACTGAATTTATTCTAAAGCATTCGCAGCTCCCAATGAGGTTTCCTCTACATTGGAGAGACCAAGGCAGACTGGGTGACCACTTTGCAGAAAACCTTCGGTCTGTCTGCAAGCATGACCCAGCCCTCCCTGTCGCTTGCCATTGCAACACTCCACCCTGATCTCATGCCCAGATGTCCATCCTTGGCCTGCTGCATTCTTCAAGTAAAGCCCAATGCAAACTGGAGGAACAGCACCTCATCTTCCGACTAGGCACTTTACATCCTTCTGCACTGAATATCGAGTTCAACAACTTCAGATCATGTACTCTCTCCTTCATCCCCACTCAATTTCCGATAACCCTTTTTTCAAATAACTTATATAGATTTTTCTTTTCCAACCTATTTTCATTATTTTTAAATCTATTTGCATCCTTTGTTTTATCTCTACCTTTTAGGCTATTTCGATCCCTTCACCCTACCCTACCTCCACTTTGGCTATCTGCACCTTGGTCTTTCTGCTTTCTACCCTTAATGTCACCATTTGCACATTTCTTAGCTAACATCACCAATGTCAACATTTGTTTTTCCTATTGTCAATGACATCTTTTGGCTCTCTTTACATACCGCTGGCCCTCTATCCAGCTTTCCATGTCCTACCAATCATGCCCCCCACCCCAACCTAAAGCCATCTTATATTTCATCTCACTTCTATTTTTCCTTAGATCTGTTGAAGAGTCATTCGGACTCGAAACCTTAACTGTGTTCCTCTCTGCAGATGTGCTGAAATGTACAGGTATTTTTATTTTTATTTCCATAACTTGTACTCTCTGAACAACCTGTACAAAATCAACGCCCTGAGCTCTTCCCCCATTCTACTTAATCTCAAGTGTGTTGTGGTGAACATTTGAATTTGTTTTATTTTCCGACCCAATTCCGCTCATTCTGTCCCCAGCCATGGGAGAATTCTAACCCGATCATGTGCCTGGATGGTGGCCCAAATGCAGCGGTATGACTGAGGCCCGCATCATGATCCAAACATCTGTTCAGCTCTTGTGAAATCAATGCCTCTGGAGATTGGGCGGACTCTCAGCTGGGTGGTCGATGTGACCTTCCTGGGCTTGCCATTCCGCCCCAGGTTAATTTCTAACAAGGCCTTTGCGATTTGCTGTTCCACCTTCCTACCAGGTTCACCCTACATTTTATTTTGGAGGTTAGTGGTTTGGGTGGTTTTGGGAATTGGATCATATTGGCCACCATGAGTCGACTGTTACCTTTGTCTATTTCATCTGAAAAAAACCCGCTGTTACACATAGTCTGACGTACCTTTTCTCCAGAGGCAGACACCCAACAGAGCAAGGAGGAGAATGACTCCCATAGCAAAACCGATACAAACAGCCATGGGAACATGTTCCTGTTCTGAATGAGGTAAAGAGGGAGAGCAGGACAGTGTTAATGAACAGCTTCCACAACAAATACACCAATCTGCAACTTAATGCATGTCAACAATTGGGACTAGAATGCCAGAGAAAACAGAGTGAGAAGAGAAAGATAAATCGAGAGCCATAAAATTATCTCGTAGAAGAGGGGGCCTATCAACCCATTGTGCCTGTGCCGAGAACTTGAAGGAAAAAGTCGATTATCCCCGCTCTGCTGGCCCCATTCGCACTTTCCTCATCACAATGTAAAATGAATCCAATATAATTTACCATTTCCATATTGGAAACTGTAGAATAGTATACCACATCGTTGCATATAAAGAAAAAACGTATTCTTTGCAAAATAATGCAATTGTCTTTTACCTGTGTTCCCTGGTTAGAAACTCTCTCGCCAGTGTATGGAACTTCTCCCTTTTTAACTAATGAAGTTCCATCAGTATTTTGAACGGACCTATTAAATCACAAATTAAGATTGTTCCCAGATCAGACGTTGCAGCATGTCCCACGCTGCTGATCTAGTTTGAAGTGCTTTTCTTTAGGGTTTCCATTGTTTGGACAACCTGCCGCAGCCTTTTGTATTCCAGCCCGTTTCCCTCCCATGTCTAATTGGCGCTCACGAAAACACTGCTTGAAATACAGCCAATCAGCAATGGGGCTGGCGGAAGGCGCGGGGGCAGGATGGGGTGGGGGGGGGGAGGGGAGGGGCAGAATGGATGTTGTCACGCACGGGTGGCGGGTGGCAATACCCCCGTTGGAATGATGCAACAGCAGGCTCAATTGCAATTTGTCGACTTATTACTTGCGTTGTGGTATCCTTAAGTCCTGCATTGGATATTAACCGCATACTTCCTACCAGGAAATTATTCCATTCATCCAGGCTAATGGGAGCAAGAGTAATTTTCATTGCGTCAATGCTGCACATGGGAGAAGATGACAGGCTGCTCTCATTTTCATGCCGGTGTGAATTGTTAAGTGTGTTAGTTAGTGTAGTGAGGAAAGGACACATGTTGAATTACAACAGCAACACCTTGTATTGCAGTCGGATGGACACATTAAATGTGAATCCCACTCACCAGTCACAGTGATGTGTACAGGGTCACTCAGAGCCGAGGATAGATTTCTTCCGGTAATCAGCGCTTCATACCGACACGTATAATTTCCTATTTTAGAACGATCGATTTTCCAGATGGTGAAGGTGGCAGAATTGACCCCTGCAGCAGCAGACATGACATCACAGTGAGTCGCATCACCTTGCCTGTGTAGGTAAAATGCGATGGCAGGAATGTCCCCGGGGTTTGTACAGTTAAATGTGACAGCTCCACGCAGAACAACAGCACTAGAATCCACGGAAATGAATGGTTCGGGAAGTTCTGGAATTGGAATCGAAGAGGTAGTGACCATTGATTCAAAAATCTATACAGGCTTCTGTCAAAAAATGAGTTTCAAAAAATAAAACTGATGCTAAAATTTCATTAAGCACTGCTAAGCATCCATATGAAAACACAAATGCTGCAAAGACTGAGGCAGCATCTGTTGATCGAGAAAGACGGCGTAAATTTCCAGTCCGTATGACTTCTTAAGAGTTAAAGAGAATAACAATATTATCTAATGAAAGGGGTGGAACAGAGGAGCAAGATAGAGGGTCTGGGGAAGGGAGAATTTGAAATGGATTTCGTGCACACAAAAGAATGTGATGGTAATGGTTGTGTTAAAGCATAAAAATGCGTTGCTAATGGCACAAAGGTAAGGTAACCATGTTTTAACCGGGCTCCTTTCAGCCTTTTAGACGTCGCACTGAGTACCACAAACTCAGACCATGATATTTTTCTTCCATTTTCCTATGCCCTCTCCCCCACAGGGCCATCTTTAACCTGTTTTGCTTTCAGTGAGCTGACACTTGATCGGCCATTAGCACATTCTGCTATTTTACCTTTCTGCCACTATTTCCACCTTCTTCAGTATGAAACGCTACCATTAAACGTCCATTTTACTTGTGCCAATGGCATCTTTGTCAACCTCTCCTGAGCACCCACTTATCCAAGCCCCTCTATCCTGTTTGAACTTCTCCTCACCCTCTTCAACTCTGAAGAAGAATCATACAGGCGCTAAATGTTAACTCTGTTTCTATCTCCACAGATGGGCAGCCCTCCAGCATTTTATGTTCTCATTTCAGATTTCCAGCATCCGCCGTATTTTGCTGTTATTTTAATATTTAGACTTCACTAGGAATGGTGTGTCTAGTTATTGGCGTCACCCAATTGAAAGGATAATCAAGCCTTGTCAAAGAGGCAGAGTACATTAACTTCAGACAGGAGGGCACGTAGAAGACTGAAACACTGGTGGGGATATGAGTAAAATTGTGTAAGTGCAGCAGTTTGTTGGAATTTGGAATGAGATCTCTGGAAGTGAGGTGAAATCAGATGCAACAGGAACTTTCAAAGGGAACTGGGTAAACATCACTGAGGTGTAATTTGGGAGAAATATTACGATAAATGCGTGGGTGTGTACATAACGTAGCTGCTAAAGGGCAACTAGGTATCTGAAATAAATGTTCCCTTTGCCATTTACGACAACACCTCAACAATGAATGCAAACAAAGTTGATAGCTCTTTCAAAGCGCCACCGAAGTCTGGATGGGCCGACCGGTCTCAGTCTCTGTTGTTGCCTTTTCTGATTCTGAGATTAATGCTGAAACTTGCAGCAATGGGTCAGTGTTGAGGTTAAGGAATCGATAAGGGATGGGCAAAATGTCCCTCTCTGTGACAGTTAAACAATATGAAAGACGTTTCTTTCAATTTCCATGACTGACTGAATAGGCTTGGATTATGGAACTCAAATCCCAGGATATATAAATCGGCCTCCGACAGTGCACCACACCCTTAGTTCTGGCACTGGGGGAGTGTCGACCTGGATTATGAAGTTTAATACTTCGAATGTGTGGATCTACCTCCGACAACGCATCACTTCTTTAATCCTGGCTTCTGGGGGGACTGTCTGACGGCATTTGTGGAGCTCACGAGCTGCAGTGAATCTTGACGCCATTGCTTTATAAATCGGTCGAGCTTGCCACCAAAGTAGACATTTTTTTACGTTGAGAAAGTCGAACCACATCGAAGATATCAATGCTTGGAAATAAAGCCAATACGTGGGCATGAAGGTACCATTCAGCACCGAGGTGTGGAAGAGATCTCTGATGTCATAACGGGCCTAATCCAATCCCAATTAAGACCTGTAAATCTCCCGCCAATGGACGCCAGCTTCCCCCAGTGACAGAACACTTCAGCTGCTGACTGTCCCTTCAGACCACACTACTGCCTTCCCCTCCTGCCCACCGCAGCCCCTGCAATCATAGTCAATGTACAAACTGATGAAATTATTCCCATCGGTAAAAACTGAGGGATGAGATCCCCGATTATATGGACACCCTTCCCAAATATTTGAAAGGATCCATATTGTTACAGAAAATGTAACATTGATTATTTGAGAATACCAACCCCATAAATGCAAATGTTTACATTTCTGTTCGCTGTCACTCACCTGCTATTGTCACGGTTGCAGCCTCGCTCTTTTTGGAACTAAACTGCCTGCTCTGGACGGTAATTTTGTATTTACATTGATATTGTCCGCCGTGGTTTAGACTTGTATTCGGGAATGTTAACATATTGGCCTTTGAGGTGATTTGACGCGTGTCCAGCCGTTGAGATACTTTATAAAAATAAAACATTTTCTCGCGATTATCTCCAGTCACGGTGCAGGTCATGGTGATCGTCTCTCCTACTGCATACACCCCTGTGGTTTGATCAAGAGATATCACTGGGATTGTTAACGGATCTGTGGTAAAATGAATTGAAGGAACAATTAGAAATGGTTCGGAGACTTTCCATTTATAGCATTTGGTTGTAGACGCATTAATTGATCTGTGCCGAGGCGACTTATTTACAAGTGTTTCAGAATTCACAAATGTAAAGATCAGGAATTGACGAAGGAAGGAGGATAAGCAAATGCATTTCTAAACGCCAATCAGAATCTTGGGCCTTCCCTAACAGCTGCACAGCTGACATAGTAGACTGAAGTTTATTCGTTATGGTAATCGAGGAGTCGTACACGAAGAGCAGGATCCGATGGACGGACATCAATTATTGATGAGACATGCAACGTGATTTTTCCCTCACTGATGTTGTTTTAAGGTTGTGTTTTGGCCCATAGATACCAATGTGAATTTCCCACTGACATGACTCACGAAAATGCCGCTACTTATTTTAACACAACACAAAATTGCTGACAGGGCTGACGTTTTCATTGTCCCATTAGAATTAGGTGAGGTCACAGAGTCCCTCAGGACTGACACCGAGTGAGCTTCAGCCTTGATTATGGTGCACAAATCGGAAAGCATATAAATCTACGTCTGACAGTGTAGCTTTCTTTTAGTACTGGCACTGAGTGAGTGCCGGCCTGGATTCTCGAGCTTAAGCCCTAGACTATTTAGATATACCACCAACACAGCTGCATTCCTTCAGTTCTGACACAATGTGTGTCAGGCATCCTGGATGTGGATCTCAACCTGGATTGGGGATTGATCACACAACCTTCTGACGGTAGGTAGCGTGCTACAGAAGTGATGAGTTCGTAATTGAAGATGGTACAACTCGAGTTCAGGCATTTCCAGCAGCAGATAATTGGAAAAACCACCACCAAGAAGTTGCCCTAGAAGTCACTCAACATTCCGACTTGGAAATTCATCTCAATACCCTCACTGTCGCTGGCTCAAAATCCCCTTCCTAAAAGCACGGTGGGTGTACGCACACCACACCGGCTGCAGGGGTTCAAGAGAGCATTTCACCACCTCATTCTCAAGGGCAACGGGGAATGGGCAATAACTGGAGCTGCACCCAGCGAAGCCCACATCCCGTGAATGAATTCAAAGGAAAAGGAATGCCTTACAGTGAAAGGATTGGACAGTATATCTTGCCCGAGGCAATATGGGATTTGGGATGTGGTTTCCCTATGGTGTGACTACCTCAATGCTCGGGGCTTGGACACTCGGGCCCAGTATGATGTCAGAAAGAGCACAAACCAATGACCTTGACGTCACGCAGCAATGGACAGAATATTGCACCAGTGTCATAATCCTTCAGCTGCTGACTTCCTATTCCACACCCTCCACATACATTCCTTCCCTTCACAACTGAACACTTGAAGTGGCAGTTGATGCCCAGCGGATACATTCAGTGCCCATTCTTCAAGTGAATGTGTCAGGAATTGAACGATGAAGTCAATAGTTTTCGCACGCTCACCTCTCCCCGAAACTGGCCGTTTCATTCTGATGCAGGGATCCGAAACTGTGAATATGCCAAGCCTGTGGAATAGGCATTTTAACAATCTCTGTTTCCTGTCAGTCACTGTGGTAGTCACGGTCAGAGACACGTTCTTTGAGGATGTTAGTTGTTGACCTCTGATGGACATTCCGATATGACATTGGTATCACCCTTCGGTACTTTTACCAGTAACCCAGAATATTCCAGTATTGGCATTTTTGTCAATTTGCCGAGAGTGCAGCCCTGCATCATTTCTGTAAAAATAGCAGTTTTTCGCCTGAACACCACCCGTCACAGTGCAGGTCAGTGTGACCGTCTCTCCTATTACATGCACCCCTGTCGATTGATCAACTCTTATCAGTGGCTTTCCTAGCCGCTCTGTGATATAAAATAACAATGGGCATGGCAATTTTCAATGAATGGCACGTATATAACAGATAGAATTTGTTAGTAACAAAAAAGTCAATTTTTCCATACCAAAAGAAGCTGTTTACATCAGCGAATGAGATTCGATGAAGATTGAGTTGCGGTGATGCTTTAATTTAATAAATGAATAATACACTTCAGAGTGCATTTCAGAAATTCGTGCTTTTTCAATAATGCAACACAGCACAGGCGCTTTCTGATATATCTAATTCTGACTGTGTTACTCTGTGTTTCTGTCCGTGTGTGTCTGGGTGTGCGTGAGTTTGAGAGTTTGTTTGAGACGTTTTTGAGAAAGTGTGTCTGCATGTTTGTGCCTGTGTGTGCGTGTGCATGTGAGCTAATGCATGCCTGTGCATGCATCTGCATGTGCGCTTGTGCGTGTGTGCTCCTGTGCACGTGCGTGTGCGTTGTGTGTGCATGTGCACCTCCGTGCACCAGATGGGCTTCAAATGGTCAAGGAGCTGATTCTCAGCATCTTCAAATGGGAAATTATCATGGGAATTATTTCAAACGACAACAGATTCAACATGAACTTTCAAACGGAACTGGATAGGTATTGCTAATGCATAATTTTTCTGAAATCCTGGATAAATCCTTGGGAAGGAAGAGAAGTAAAATTCTAAAGGGTACGTAGGAAGCGACAATTACATTCTGCCCTTCCCATTTATTGCCACATCTCATGAACAAATGAACAAAAGGTTGATGTCTCTTTGCAGGAGTTTCACCAGGTTGGATGGGCCGAATGGCCTCGGACGGTGCAGTTGCATTTTCTGATTCTGTAATTAATGGAGACACCAGCAGTAACGTGCAAGGGAGTCGGATTGGACAAGAGATGAAAACAATGTCACCCTGAGCGTCAGGCAATGTGAATCGAGGGTTATTTTTAATTGCCAGGAGTAATTGAACAGATATATTAATATCCGCTGTTCGCCCTCATTCACTTTCTATCGTGGCTTTCGCATATTCACTGAGCTGCGATTCTAATTCTCTTCTCTTGACCTACAACCCTGCCCCCTCATTGGTTTAAATCAGACACAGTGAATGTTGTAACGTTGTCCTTTGTGACGATTTGATGAGGACAAAGGTTGATTATCTTTGCACATAAACAGAAATGAGACAAGGTCCGAATAATGTGCACATTTTTGGTGGTGTGTTCTGATGGATTCATATTGGGATACAGGGGAAAGGGTAGGACTTCTGATTGAGGTTCTGTGAAGTAAAGGCAAGTGGGACAATGTGCAGACACCCGAAAGGCGGGAATCCTGGCATTTTTCATTGTTTCACCTGAAATACTGTACTTCTTACATTACAACTCTTCCATTTCAGTGAAACTGTGCCAGGGAACATAGGTGCTGGTGATTACTTTCAATAGGGCTTTCAAACAGACCCGATAATGCAGCTAGTGCCAGCATCAACGTGGAGAATGAAAAGCAAACCATGCAAGGGGTGGACGTCCCATCATACTTCAACACGTGTGGGTTTCAGGTTGGGGTTTGTCTATTGTTTGTCCGCATCAATAGTCACGGTTGGACACTCGGGCCAGGTTTGATGTGAAAAAAAGCAGAACCCAATCCCGAGGTCATCCGTGACATCATCCATCAATGTACACCCTCTCCCTCAGCGACTGGGGCACGCACGCAGCTGCTGACTGCCCCCTCACAACCTCCTCCAGCTTGCCTCCCCTTCCCATTTCAACACTCCAGTGGTCGCTGATTGCCAGCAGATGTAATCAGGACCCATTCTTTCAGAGAAAGTGTCTTTCCCTCAAAATGAAGTCATTGGTTTTCGCACACACTCCTCTGCCCAAACCATGGCTGTTTCATTTTGATGCAGGGATCTGAATTTATGAATATTCCAATCCCGGTGAATAGAAGTATTAACAGTCTCTGTTCCCTGTCACTCACCTGTGATAGTCACCGTTAAAGCCTCGCTCTTTGGGGACGTTAAATGCCGACCTCTGATGGAAATTTTGTATTGACATTGGTATCGCCCTTCGTTACTTCTGCCTCTAACCGGGAATGTTCCACTATTCATATCAAGTTGCCGGGGGTGCTGCCATGCATCGGCTTTGGAAAAATTGAAGGTTTTCTCTCGATCATCTCCCCACACAGTGCAGATCAGGGTGACCTCCTCTCCTACCACATAAACCCCTGTCGATTGATCAAGGGTTATCACTGGTTTTCCTAGCGGCTCTGTAATGAGAAATAAAGTCAATGGACAAGGCAATTATAATTGAATTGCGCGAATGAAATGTACAGTGACCTTTGGTACCACAAAGACAAATGATGCATATCGAAGGAGAAGATTTACATCAGTGAATCGGATTCGATAAAGGGTGAAATGGGGTTTGGTTAATCTTAACAAATAACTAACACATTTCAAAATGCAATTCAAAAACTCATCCTTTTTCAAAATTTTAATGGAATATCAGGCAGTTTGTGGCATAGTTAATTCTGTGCAGGTTGCTGTATGTGTCTTTGTTTGTGCATGTTGGTGTGTGTGTGTGTTTGTGTGCATGTGTGCATATGAAAGTGTGTATGTGCGTGTTTGGCTGCGTGAATGTGCATTTTTGTGCGTGTGTGCGTGGGCGCGTGTGTGCATGGGCGTGTGTTTCATGTGCTTGTGTTCCTCCATGCACCAGGTTGACTGCAGCTTTTTAAAGATGCGGTTCATGACCGCCTTCAGATCGACAATTATGGATGGGAGGTGCGTTAGGGGGAATGCAGTAAGAAATTATTGAAAGGGAACTACTTAAAATCTCCAGGCAGCCAGTGCCATCAATCACGTTAATATTTAGAGGTTACCAGATGAACTTTGCACACCCTTATGGCCTGCAATCACCAGAAAGACCTTGGGAGCCAGACTGGAGACGGAGGATGAAAGCAACATAGGTTAAATGTGCTCTTCAACGAATAAGGAAAGTACAGATGTTCCCGGCCTATATAAAGTGTGAAGGCTCTGCCTGGGTGAAGAGGGATGTGTGTGCCTGAATCCAGAGGTACCTGTTTAATGTAAACCTATATGCTGACAAGATTAAAATCTGAAAAATGTTCTAGTTAGTGATTCAGTGATTTATTAATAAGCTGTATGGTTGTAATTAGGGAGAGTGCTACCTCAAGCTGCTTTGAGGTGGTTCTCTCCTTGCAAATGTCTGAAAAAACAGTCGTAACTAGTTTTAGAGAGTCCTGTGGTCCATTTGTCTAAGCAACCAGAAAAAAGGTGAAAGCAGATTCAAGATAAACTTTCAGTGGAACTGGATACACATTGTTAATGCATAATTTGGCAGAAAGTTTGAATAAATGCTTGTGATTGAATATAACTTACCTTAAAGGGCAACGACGAAGAGGCAATTACATTCTGGCCTTGCCATTTATTGCCTAATCTCGTAAACAAATGTAACATTTGATAGATTTTTCAATGAACTTGCACAGTAAAGATGGGCCGAGAGCCCTCCGCCTGTGCTGTTGCATTTTCTTATTCTGTGATTAATGGTGAAACTTGCAATAATCAGTCAGTCTGTTGGATCGGGTATAGGTAAGAGATGAACACAATGTCCTTCCGAGAGTTAGAAAATTGTAAACAAGAGTTCTTTTTCTAATTACCAGGAGTGATTGAGTAGACATATTAACACTCGCCATTTGCCCAAAGTCAACAGGCCAAAATGCCATCACAAATTCACTGAGCTGGGAATCTATCTCCATTCCCTTGACAGAGGCTTTATCGTTACAATGTTAGCCCTTCCTTGGTTTGTATCGGGCACAGTGAATGTTCCAATGCTGAACTTTGTGATGGTTTGATAAGGGAAGAAGGTTGATTATCTTTGCACGTTAACAGTAATGAAACAGTGACCGAAAACGTGTACTTTTTGAGTGATGTGCTCTCATGGATTGATATTGGGGCAGAAGAGAACGAACAGGACATACAACTGATGCTTTGTGAAGTAAAGGCAATTGAGGCCACTTGCAGACACATAAGAGGGGGTCTCCAAGCTTTTTTTGCATTTCCTCATTTGAAAAAAGCTACCTCTGATATTACAACTCTTCCACTTCACTCTCACTGTATCAGGCAACATCAGGCTGATGTTCATGGCTCTCCATGCTTTCATCTACCTCCGACAGTGCAACACTCCCTAAGTACTGGCACCGGGTGGGCGGGGGCGGTGTGGGGGTGGATGGTAGTGTTGGCCTGGATTATGTTGATCAATTCCTGGAGTGCTGAGACCTTCCTCTGTTGGAGGAGCGCTGCCTCACTACTTGCACTGGGGAAGTGTTGGTCTGCAATGTGGCGTGCAAGTCCTATGGTGTGTACATCTGCTTCAGGCAGTGCAGCACTCATTCAATACTAGCACTGTGTGTGAGTGAGGCATCCTGTGTTATGAGCTCAATCGGATTTGGAGTTGATGATTCAACCTACTGATTTAGTGAAGCGTGCTGCAGTCCAGGTAAGGACATCAATGAAGATAATCCATGACAAAGGCAGCTGTTGACAGCATCAGTGTCGAGTATGAAAGCCTAACCATGATAGGATTGGACAGTAAATCTTGCCTCACAGCATTTGGATTTTGTGATGTGGTTTCCCGATTGTATGGCAGCGTCAGTGGTCGTTGTTGGATACTCAGGCCCAGTATGATGTCAGAGGGAAAATAACCAAATCACGAGGTAGACCGTGTTGACGTCACCGAGCAATGGACAACCCCACCCCCAGCTACAGAATCCTTCCACTGTTGACGGTCCCCTCACACTCTCCTCCTGATTTCCTCCCCTTATCATCTGGACACTGCAGTGGTAGTTGCTGCATAGCTGGTAAATTCAGAGCCCCTCCCTTCGGGGAAAATTGCAGGACCTGAGAAACAAAGTCAATGGTTTTAGCAGAAACTGCTTTCCCTGAACATTGACCGTTTCATTTTGAAACGGATCTGAATTGTTGAATATGCCTAGACTGTTGTAAAGACATATTAGGAATCTCAGTTCACTGTCCATCTCCTGTGGTATCCACGGCCACAGGCTCGCTATTGCGAGGTTTTGGATGCTGACTGCCGATGGAAATTCCAGCATTACCTGGGAATATTCCAATATTGACATTTGAGCCAATTTTCCTGGAGTACTGCAGTGCATCATCTTTAACAAAATAGAAGGCTCTCCCACGATCATCTCCAGTCACAGCGCAGAATTGACACTGTTGTGTTGTTTCAATTATGGAGATCAAGTCCTACAGACTTAAAAATATGCACATCTACCTCCTGCAGTGCAGCACTCCCTCAGCAATTACATTGTGGGAGTGTTGGCCTGGATTATGGAGCTCCTATCCAAGTATGTATTCATCTATCTCCGACTGAGCAGCTCTCCTTCAGAACTGCCACCAGGAGGAGTGTTGGCCTGGATTATTGAGCTAATGTCCGAGAGCATATGCATCTATCTCCGACAGTTGTTGAGATATGCCAGTGAGCCTGACGTCAGTGGTAGGGAAACTATTGGATAAATTTCTGAAGGAGAGAATCTATATCCACTGGGAGAGGCAAGGATTGATCAGAGATAGTCAGCATGGCTTTGTCAGATGGAGGTCATGCCTAACACATTTGATTGAAATTTTTGAGGAGGTGAGCAAGTGTGCAGATGAGGGTAGTGCAGCAGTTGATGTAATTTATATGTATTTCAACAAAGCCTTTAACAAGTCCCCACATAGGATATTTATAAAGAAGGCAAAGGCACATTGGATACATGATAATTTGATAAGGTGGATTCAAAATTGGCTTAGCTGCAGTAGACAAAGTGTGATGACAGAAGTCTACTTTAGTTACTGGCCGCCCGTGTCCAGTGGTTTACCATAGAGACCTGTGCTTGTTTCCCTATTATTCGTCATTTATATAGAAGACATAGATGACTATGTGCAGGCAGGATTAGTGTGTTTGGGGGGTGACACAAAGATTTGCCGAGTGGTTACCAGTGAGGTTGAGTGTCTTGGACTACAGGAATATCTAAACTGGATGGTCAAATGTGCAGATAAGTGGCAGATGGAACTTCACCCTGAAGAGTGTGAGATCATGAGCTTTGGAAGGAGAAATTTGACAAGAAAGTATTCAATAAACGGCAAGAAACTAGAAAGTTCTCAGGAACAGAAGGGCCTTGGCTTTAGTTTCCTAAGATCTCAGAAGGCAGATGTCCATTTTGGGGATGTTGAAAAAGGCATATGAGACACTTGCCTTTAAGAATCGAAAAATATACTACAAAAGTCGGGAGGCCATGTTGGAGTTGTATAGAGCTTTGGTGAGGCCACATCTGGAGTATTGTATGCAGTTCTGGTCATCACATTATTGTAAGGATGACACTGCACAGGAGGGGGTGCAGAGGAGATTTACCAGGATGTTTCCTGGGATGAAATAGTTAATTTATGAAGAGAGCTTGAGCGGACTTGGGTTGCTTCCTCTGTAGCAGAGAAGCCTGAGGGGCGACCCAAAAGAGGTGTACAAGATTATGACCCGCATGGGCCGGGTGGATGGGCAGCAACCGTCCCCGTTTGATGAAGGGTGATTCACGAGGGGACAGAAGTTCAATGTGGGGGGCAGGAGGTTTAGTGTGGTTGTGAGGAAAAGCTTTACTGCCCATAGGGTCGTGATGGCCTGGAATGCGCTGGCTGGGAGGGTGGTGGAGGCGGGTTGCCTCATATCATTTTAAAAGCACCTGGGTGAGAACCTGGTTCGTCCCAACATTCAAGGCTATGGGCCAAGTGCTGGTAAATGGGATTGTGTAGGTAGGTTTGTTTTTTTCTAACTCGATGTGTCGAATGGACTCTTCTGCACTGTGTGATTGTGTGATTCGGTAATTCTGAGTACTAGCACCTAGGGGAATGTTGCCCTGGACTATGTTAATCAAGTGAAAGAGCATATATGTCACCCATCGAAAACGCAGCGATACATCAGTGCTGGCATCGTGGGGAGTGATGGCCTGGACCACGGGACAGAAGGTGTCTTTCTCCGGCAAGGCAGCGCTAATTCAGAACTGTCGCCAGGGAAATGCCGGCCTCATGCATGGAGATCAAATATTTGGTGTGGGAGCAGAGACAAAATTCGTTCTTTTTCAGGAGAGTGTGATACCAAATTCAGTGCAGGATCTCTAATAGAGATAATCCAAGAGCATGTGTGGAAGTCCCAGCTTTAGTTTGGAGAATGACAGGAAACATCTGACAATAACTGTTTAATTCATGATGCCGAAATTTGAACATACGAACATCTAAATATACGAATTAGGTGCAAGATTAGGACTTTTGGCCCCGCCAACCGGCTGCGCCATTCATCCATATCATGGCTGATCTGATGTCACCTCAACCACAATTTCCTGCCTAACCCAGAAAGCCGTTCAGCCCCTCATTCATGAAAAATCCATCCCGTTTTGCCTTAAAAATATTCTAATAATCTGCAACCACCGGCTTTTGAGGAACAGAGTTCCAATGACCCACAACCCTCTGTTAGAGCGAAAAACAGCTGCTCATCTCTATCTAAATGGGCGACCACTTACATTTTACCGGGACCCCGAGGTCTAAATTGTTTTAGTAGGGGAAGCGTCTTCTCCACATGCACCCTGTCAAATCCCCTGAGGATCATAAAGCATAGGGCAGGTGTGAATAGCTGTGAACACGTCAATGTTCGGGACAGGACAATCTGTGGCACTTTCTTCTCAGAATCAATATAATCCATTCAGGAGGAGCACTGAGACCTTAACGCATGGTGCGTGGACACCAACTATCTGAAGTAACTGCAACGTTCTGCTGCTGATTATAAACACTAATAACCTTGATTGCCTTTGGTGTTACTGGATATATTTAGCGGTTGAGACCCAGAAACTTAGAGGGATGAAAAAAACGTACAATATTTTTTTCTTAATGTTATATTTCTTTGTTCAGTGCATAATTTCTCATTGTTTCCATTATTGCCTTCATCGATGATGGGCCTGTAGTTATACGTTAATATAACAGAAAATGCTTTTTCCATATGCAACTCCACTTTTAAAAGAACATTTACATTTCCCATCACAGCTTCCTTCTGCCTTCCCCCCTTTGCCCTACTCAGCCCCTGCCATTACAGACGATGCACCACGGCTGCATTCATGTCCTATTCATTCAGGGAAACTGTCAACATTTGAGAAATGAATTCGAAGTTCATTCAGTTATGATCTTCCATCTGATCATTGAACGTTACATTTTGTTGCAACCATTGGAACTTGGGTTTATAAAAATACAGTGTTTTTTATAGTCATGGAATAGTTTACCTTTCCTGTCACTCACCTGTTATAGTCACCATCACATGCTGGCTCTCCAGGGAATCTACCCTCCTACCCTTGACAGTAACATAATATTTGCAACTGAATTGATCTCCATTTTTTACAGCGGTAGCATGAAATATTATAACGTTTTTCCTTGTGATGATCTGTGGGTGGGAGAACACCTGGTGCCATCTGTAAAAGTAGAAGGTTTTACTCCGATTTTCTCCAGTCACAGAGCAGGTAATGGTGACCATCTCTCCTAATACATAAACCCCAGTACGTTGATCAAGTGTTATCACTGGTTTTGATAGTGAATCTATTATGGAACAATAAAAAGAAATATGGTGAGTAGTGGATCAGAGGATTGTCATGTACAAGAGAAAGTTACTAACTTAATGTCCATTGATCTGTGTGGAAGGGAAGTGTTTACATCTGGGACTCAAATTCCACAAACGGTGAGTTTGGTTTTGGTTACAAAGGAATGGATAACACAAAATGTATATCAACTCCCTTCTTAGCGACCCAGCACGTCCCAAACAGCTTTACCAACATTTAACTGTTAGGGAAATATGGCGACTGTTGAAATGCAGCAACTTTTCGCAGAATAAGATTCCAAAAATAACATTGAAATAATGAAAGCTTCATGGCGTCATTGGATTCGGGATAAATATTAACCGCAGGACGCTATGGAGTACTGCCCCATGAGCGTCTTCGAAATACTGTCCAGGGTGCCATTAGTATTAACCAGATATGAGGGATGCTCATAACAAGTCAACAGATGGAAACCGCCTCTGAAGTATACCAGAAATAGTGCTATGTTCTTTCAGGACTGGCACCGGTTTACTGACTGGATAAAAGTGATCAAGCCCTGATGCACATGAACAAGTACCTGCCAAAGAACAGCGCTCCCTCAGTACTGGCACCAGGGGGATTGTCGGCCTGGATTATTGAGCTCAATTCCGAGGATATATATGTACCCATCCAGCAGTGCAGAACTCCCTCTCTACTGACAAAGGATTGAGTGATGGCCTAGATTATGGATCTCATATTTGTAGTATATGCACTTACCTCTTACAGTGCAGCACTCTCTCAGTGCTGGCACCGCGGTGGTTGAGGTTTCTGACTGGATTATGGATCTGAAAGCCTATCGTCTATGCTAGTGTATCCGGCAATGCAACACTCCATCAGTATTGGCGCCAGGGGGCAGTGTCAGCCTAGATTATGGAGCACATCCATCGTGTATCTACTTCAACCTCCGTCAATGCAGCACTCCGTCAAATTCAATTCGATTAAAGCAAAATGATTGATTCAACTGCATGGAAATTAATTTTTCACGGTGACGATTTGAAGGAGACATGTCAATACTTACACTGAGACACGGTCCACTGAACCACACAAGCCACTGTAAAGAGAGAAGATGAATTGATTAAATGAAGGCCAGCACCTTTCCTTGTCCCCCCGAAACAGATAATCGTACAGTACGTTATATAGAAATCCGCTCTTCCCATTATACGTTAGCCAGCAGGTTTTTGGATATGCAAAACTAAGCCCACTCCCTGCATTTCCCACTATCCATGTATTCTGTTTTCCACATAGGCAATTATCCAATTCCATTTCAACTGTTCGTCCTTCCATTTCAGGAGACGCATTCCACATCACAACAACTCGCTCTTTGTAATGATTTTTTTCCCATCATGTCCCTTTTGGTTCTTTTGCCAATTTTGTTCAATTTTTTGCCCTCAGGTTACCGACTCTTCCACCACTGGATTCAATTTCCCCTTATCCAATCCATCAAAACCCATCGTAATTCTGAACACATCCATCAATTCTCCTAATACAATTTTCTTTTCTCAGAAGTAAAAGCCAGCGTTTCCACTCTACCCACAAAAATGCTGTGTGGGACTGGGAGACACAGGCAAGACGATACAGCCAGAGCATTCACGAGTGTACTTAGCAAACTAGGGCCATATAAGATTGGAAATCTGTTCTGCGAAAGGCAATGTCAATTGTTTATTTACTTCCGCATGAATGGTATTATTTGATATCAATCACAAACTGGCATGTATCATTCCTCTTGCATTCACTCATGGGGCATCACTGGCTCAGCGAGTATTTACTATCCAATTGCCTCTGACAAGCGTTTGGTGTTTTGGACACAGAAAATTGTCATTTTAGAACAATTCACACTGGTTGCATGGTAACCCCTCCACCTCGGATTCTAACACAGATCCATAAACCAGTACCGCGGATCATCACTCCAGTGATAAAATACTACGCCACTGCTTCCAACTGGTTACGTGGACATGATCTCAATTAATGGTGTCACAGACTTGAAGAGTCAAATGACCTATTAAATTTACTATATCCTATTCAGTTTCCAGGTCATTTTTTCCCTAAGCCGAACCTGCCACTTGCTGTGATTGCTTAAATGTACTGCATTACTAATTTTAGTAAAGAGGGACGTAGAAGCAGACCTCATGTGGACTCAGGCAGCCTAGTGAAATGTAGATGATATTTCATGAAGAGAAGTGTGAGGTATTGCACTCCGAGATTACACAGGAGAAAAGACAACCTGAGGAAAATTTTAAGATATTCCACATTGTGCAGGAAGTTAGTTCACATACACCAATATTTCAATATGGCTGAAACACGTTGGATGCAGTTTAGAGAAGGTTCACCAGACTAATACCTGGAATGGGCGGGTTGTTTCACTGAGATGAGGAGACATTTCTTCACCCAGAGCATGGTGAACCTGTAGAATTCATTATCACGGAAAGTAGCTGAGACCAAAACATTGTATGCTTTCACCAAGAAGTTAAATATAGCTCTTGGAGCGAGCGGGATCAAAGGTTAAGGGAAAAAGGGGGAGCAAGCTACTGAGTTGGATGTTCAGCCATGATCATAATGAACGGGGGAGCAGGCCCGAAGGGCCGAATGGCCTTATCGTGATCCTAGTTTCCAGGTTTCTTTGACAGGCTAGGCATGTATCAGCTGGAGTCTGGAATTGTAAGAGGCTACTTCATTGACACACGTAAGATCCTGAGGAGCCCTGAGAGCATGGATCTGGAGAGAATGTATCCTCTTGTGGGTCAGCTAGGGGTAACTGCTTAAAACTAAGTGGCTGCCCATTTCAAACGAAGATGAGGTGATACTTCTTCCACTCATAGAGTCGTGAGTCTTAGGGAGTGTCTTCCTGAGAAGACGGTGAAAGAAGAGTTTTTGAAATTTTCAAGGGAGGGCTGAATAAGCAAGATTGTGATACATCATCCTTCTCAGGGGGATGCAGCTGCAGTAACTATGAGATCAGCTATGATTTGATTAAATGGCATAGTAGGATGGTGGGGCCGAAAGGCCTACTTCTCCTTTTTCGACAGTTCGTACGTAAACTTTGAAGAATCTCTGGCATTTAAAAGAAACCTGCAGAAGTTGTAGTTATATACATCAAAGCAAACAATACAAAAGAGAAGAAGCGATTCTCAAATAAACATAAGTCATCGGCTAGACCTCATCTGGAATATTCTGTCCAATTATGGAATCAAATTTAGGGGGGAGGAGTGGTGTCAAAGACTTGGGAATATTGGAAACGTCATTGGGCTCGTTGGTACCAGGGATGACGGGGCTTCAATTATGTGGATGGATCGGAAAAGCTGGGATCATTCTCCTAATTTCGAGAAATTCAATACTGGAACACACAGACACATGGACTGAGGCAGACACACAAACAGATACAGAACAGTCAAGGCTATGAGGACACCTGCTGGAGGTCTCCAAAATATAGAAGGTGTTGATCGATGTAATAAGGTTAAATTGTATCCCCCTGTAAATGGGGTGATAAGAAGATGCCCCGGAATTCGGGCAATTGATAAGATAGCACAGCGGGTGCTGGCGAAACATGTTGCTAACTGGATATGTTGTCAAGTGGGATTCGGGGCTTTGTTTTGTGAGTTCAAGGCTCCGCTGGAATTCCATTCCCACACAGTCTGGTTTTGGGAGAAGGATGTTTGATGATGAGGGTGGTTTATGTTCCAAGATTCATCACCCCTTCTATCCCTAAATTTGGAGATTTACGATTGACCTCCTGGCTCCAGCTGTTACACGAGGCCGCTGAGATTAGGTAGTGCGTGAGTACATGGAGAATATTATTTTTTTTCTCCATGGTGTAGGATGCTTGTTGTAAATTTCAATGGCTATGTATCCGTCACTGTCTGTGTGTCAATCTCTCTGTGTGCGTCTCAGACTCTATCTGCGTTTGTCCCTCTCCGTGTTTCTGTCTCTGTCTGTGAGAGATTATTTCCTTGTATGTCAGTGTGTCTGTTTGAATGTTTCTATTTTTGCTTGTAACTGTCTGTGTGAAAGTCTCTACCTGTGTGTCTATCTCTGTACGTGCCTCTCTCCCGTTATGTATCTCAGTGTGTCAGTCTCTGTATGTGTCTCTCTCCCTGTATGTATCTCGGTGTGTCAGTCTCTGTATGTGTCTCTCTCCCTGTATGTATGTATCTCTGTCTGTCTATCGGTATATCTGACTCTCTGAGCTTATGTCTGTCTATGTGCCTGAGTGTGTGTACGTGTCTGTCTCTGGCTGCATGTCTGCTTCCGTCTGAGTCTCATTCTCTGTCATCGAGCACCAATATGGAATGAATCCAAGCATCAGCAGTGGCCTTTGAACTTGGAAAAAAATTACACAGCGAGGTAAATGTCAAATTTTGGCAGAAATTGGACCTGCTCCAATTTGTTTATTTAAGGACGCCAATCATCGTCATGCTTTATTTCTAATACAGACGTGATTCTTGCATTGGTTTTGGCCGTCAGCTAATTGAGGTTGAAGTGTTTCATATTATTGCAATAGGTGGTTGTAATTTGTAAGTTAATACTTTGCTGCTGGAAGGACTGGGAATTATTTGGTGCAAAGAAACAATCCTGCTGACACCAGTTCTGAAAGGCAAATTGTCCGCCCACCATTTATTTTTAAAATTCTGGGTTCTTATTTGAATTGGAGGAAAAAAAAAACAGGGTATTAATTGCAATGGGGTGATGCCAAAAAAAAAAAATAATAATTCTGGTAGAGAGGGACCTGAGTGACTTTGTACATGAATCACAGAGAATCACACAACAAAGAACGATGGAAGAAATAGAAATTGGACACCTTCTGGCAAAGAAGATAGAGCTTAACTGTTGGGACCCTCACTACAATTTTACAGAGCATTTGTGATTCTACAGGTAGAATTTTGTCTACAATTTTGTTCTGCAGTCATGAAGAAGTGTATTCCTGCATTATGAGCAGTTCACACAAGTTTCACTGGTACCCAGGCTGTTGCGATTGTCTTTAGGAAAAGCTGAGCAGATTGGGCCTGTGCTCAATGGCGCTTAGAAATGGCGCTGAGAGCTTGACTTATAGAAGTACACAAGGCATTGACCGTGTTTTACAGACAAAAAACTAGGAGAATGCTCGCCTTCAGCGGATGAATGAGAACTAGGGCCCATTATTTACAACGAAGGGTTCACCCAATTAAAGGGTCCGAAGAGAAATATGTTTTCACTGTAGTTATCTTCACCAGACAGCAATGGAGGCTGGGACGGTTAATATATTCCAGGCTCTGATTCATAAGGGCGTCAATGTGCATGAGGCAAGGAAGTGGAGTGAAGACCAGAATTTGATCAGCAATGATCACATTCAATGGAGAGTAGGCTGCAGGGGCTGAAGGGCCTACACCTACTCCTATTTCTATTGATTTAACGAAGAAGCGGTTTTACATAAGGGCTTAAAGATGCAGGGAATGGATAACTTGGAAAGAGGGACAGTTAAAGTGTGGTGCAATATGATTCTATAAGAACTTTAATACGAGAAATGCGCATGTATTTCATTTGCAGTAATTTGTATATTTACGAAAATTAAACTGGGCCATTGTACCATAGTAAGCAGCTGTTAAAATGTCCAGCACAGCAAGGATGGGACGAATGGCCTCCTCTGGTATCGGGTATCTATATTTCTAATCATGTTTCATGTATTGCGTCTCCATTTGCAATCAATATCAACAATCAATGGCTGTTATCAATATATCCCTTTTGTCTTAACGGCAGAATGTTTCTTAGTAATAGTAAAGTGTACCCTTCAATTTATCTTTCCCAATCTCGCAGTAAAACTCACTGATGAATGATCCTGTCCATGCTGAATTCCACATCACATTATCTGATCCAGATCAAAAGAAGATATTGACATGTTCACGTGCCCCCAGGCAATAGTGATGTTATTGGCTCATTGGCCTTTCGAATTGTATCTGACATTTTTTTGTTTGTTCATTAATGAGATGTGCACATCGCTGTCTAGATGAGCAATCATTGCCCATCACTAACTCCTCTCATTGCGAGTACATTTTTAAGAGTCAACTACATTGCTGAATGTCTGGAGTCACATGTAGACAAGACCAGATAAGAACAACAGGTTTCCTTCCCTAAAGATACTTCACCCTCCTTCCACACATGCCCACTTCGATGCACAGAACAAATATAACAGAACAATCAGTGGCTGTGTCACAACGCTTGTCAGATGCCACCTTTCTGTGGCTTTGGAGGACTGAGCTGACTGGTAGTCACATAGGACATCCAGGGCTAGGCAAACCATCGGCCTTGCCGACGACATGGGTAATCCAACAGACTCCCATTTCCAAAGGTGGAATTCACTATTCTCCAAGTCATGTCACAGAACCAGCATCCAACTATAAATCCGAGAGAGCAGAAAGTATTTCACCATGTGCAATGTGGAATTCAGGAGATATCTGTTGAACCAGCAAGTGGGCAGAATGTGGAACATTGCACATCGTGGAATAGTTGAGGACGATGGAAAAATATGGGTGAACATCATGATGAGGAAGTGGTGATGACGTTGTATAAACCAAAGTGAGAGGATGTCGTTGTGGAGCATTACAAACAGCACAGAGCTGTGGGCCTAATGACGTCTTTCTCTGCATTTAATACAAATAATTTCAGTGGATATCCGGTATGAAGCGACACAAAATGCAGAAACCGGATATCACTGTGTTCAGCATCGAAGACCTTCACCTCTGATCAAGTGAAATTTAAACCTCACAGCAAGAACAGTACTTCAGAGTGAAGATTTTGTTTCCACACACTGAATACAAACATATTGTGACATTGTTTCTGAAATGATTTCAGCCTTAAATAGCAATTAGTATTTCTAAGAGCCTCAGAACTTGAGAGCAACATTAGCAGCTGCTGATTCTCAGGTATTCATTTAGCATCAGAAATGAATCCACGGCTGTTAAATACAGAACCTCATTTAATATTGCGCCTGCATCTTCAAACTTCACAATGTCTGGAAGCATTTGAGCGCATCACAGAAACTAACTGAGTTAAAATGAAGGGTACTGTCATTTTTTGAATATTATTCAGGCAGAGATGCATAGATTATTCATAAGCGAGGGATTGATACGCTATCGGGACAGGAGGGATTCAGATGACGTAAAGCCATGAGTTTATTAAATTGTAGAGCAGAATGAAAGTTCTGGATTGCCTACTCCTGCTCCTTGTTCGTATGTTCATATGTAAACGTTGAAGAAACTGGAAAAACAACACTGCAGGAACTGTAATTCTAAAAATAAACGGAAGCAAGTACATAAGAGAGAAATCGATTCTCAAAATGGATAAAACTATCGGCTAGGCCTCAGCTGGGATATTATGTCCAAACTGGCATGAATTTTAGTGAGAGTGTCAAAGACGTGGAAGAGGTGGAAAGTGTATTGGGCTCAATGGTACCAGGGATGAGGGGAGTTCAGTTATGTGGAGAGATAGGAAAAGCAGGAATCGTTCTCCTTATTGCGAGAAATTTCTTAATGGAACACATAGGCTCAGACAGAAGGACTGAGGCAGACACACAGACAGATACAGGACAGAGAAGGCTTTGAGGAAACTTGCTGGAAGTTTCAAAATCATATTAAGGTTTGATGATGTGAATAATGAGATGTTGCATCTGGTGGCGCAGGGGCGTTAAGCAGATGAACCGGATTTTGGCGGATTCGAAGAAAAATCAGAGGGGGAGCTGGCGAAATATGACGCTGTCTGGAAATGTTGTCAAGCGGGATAGGATTCTGGAGGGGATGGGTTGTGAGGTCCAGGCTTCTTTTCAATTACATTCCCAATCATGTTGGTTTGGGAGAGGGATGCATGATGAGGGTGATGTATGTCTCCAGATTCACCCCTGTCTCTATTTCTCACTTCTCGTCGTTTGATATTAACTTTCAGGATTCAGCTGTCACAGGAGAGCTCGGAGATCACAGAGGCGAAACAATGCGTGAAGGACCAGTGGATTTGAAAGTTTTCACTCTGGATAAGGGATATTTGTATAAATGTCTCAGTGTATCTGTCGCTGTCTGGGTCAGTGTGCCTGTCTCTCTGTGTGCGTATGCATCTCTCTTTGTGCCTGTCTCTGTCTGTGTGCTTGCTTCTCTCTTTGATAATGAGCTTTCCTCGCTGTGTCTGCCTCTGTCTGTGTATCTGGATTCCTTTGTGCTTATCAGTCTCTCTCTGTGTCTGTATCTGTCTATGTACCTGTTACTGTTTGTATGTCTATCTCTCTGTGTGCTTATGAGCCTCTCTGTGTGCCTATCTCTGTATCTGTATCTGTCGTTCTCTGTGTCTTTGTATATGCCTCTTTGTTACCCATGAGTCTCTCCTTGCCTCTCCTTCTGTCTGTTTGTCAGCTTCTACCTGGGAGAACATCTACCTCTATGCCTATGTGTTTCAATGTATCTATACAGCTCCTTCCCTCTCTCCTTGTGACAGTCTCTACCTGTGCGTCTGTGTCCGCATTTGACTCTCTCCCTGTGGAGTCTGTGGTCTTTCAGACTCTGTGTGGTTGTTTCATTCTATGTTTCTGACTCTGTGTATGTGTCTGTCTCTATCTGCGTGCCTGCCACCGCCTGAGTCTCAGTCTCTGTCGGTGAATAAGTCCATGCATTAGCAGTAGTCTTTGAAAACTGAATACGAAACCTCAGGGAGGGACATGATAAATTTTTAGCAGTGGGAGCAGCTGCTGCAATGTGTTTACTTAAGGACATTAGTCTCCACCCCTATACAGATCTCTATCTCAACGATGTGACCAACTCCAGCCGACTGCAGTAGAATGTGCTGTCTAAATATTAAGAACTGGGAAGTATTTCAAATCACCATTAGAAAAAGTAGTGTATTAACTCTCACAAGCATCACCCTTCGCAAATCAACTAAATGGATAGTGAAGTAAAATTAAATAAAAATTAGTGAAACTTTTGGAAATGTAGATGTTGAAATTTTACAGAGGGAGAGAGGGTTTCTGACGGAAACGTATGGTTTCAGAGCAGAAACACATCATCTCAGGCATAAAACAATTTAACCCTTCACAGGAAACTCAATTGCCTAGTGACTGCCATATGTTTGAAATACATTAGATCATTTGAACATAAGAACTAGGAGCAGAATTAGACAATTCAGCCCCCAGAGCCTGCCCTGCAATTCATTACGATCACGGCTTCTCTCATTTCGCCATCAACTCCAATTTCCCGCACTCTTCCCACAACCTTACAAGCGATTACTAATTAAAAATGTCCATTTCCATCTTAAATCTATTCAGCGTCCTGACATCCAATGTACTGTGTGGTGATGAATTCCACAAAATCAGAGCCCTTTGAGAATAATAATTCCTCCTCATTTCTGTTGTAAACCTACTATCCCTGAGACTGAAAATATGGCCTCTCGTTTGAAAATGCCCCAGAAGGGGAAACAACTGCTTCAAGACTACTTTGCCTATCCCCTTTATATTCTAATCAACCTTAATAAGTTCACTCATCCTTCTAGCCTCTAGCGAGCCTAGGCATGAACTGCTCAATTGCTTTGCATAAAACAAGCCTCACATTTCTGGGATCAACCTAGGGAACCTCCTCTAAAACGCCTCCAATGCAACTACCTCCTTCCTAAAGTCATGGGACCAAAACTGTGCTCCAGGTGCGGTCTCACCAATGCCTTGTACAGTTGCAACAAAACGTCCTTATTTCTATACTGTCTACTTTTAGCAATAAATGCCAAAATTCCATTTGCCTGCCTTATTACCTGCTGTACCTGCATACTAGCTTTCAGCGATTCATGCACAAGGTCACTCTGACCCCTCTGCACTGAAGCATTCTGAAGTTTTTCTACATTTAAATGATGTCACCTTTTTATTCTTCCGACCAAAATGTATAAGCTCACACTTATTCACTTTAAATGTCAGCTGCATAATTGTGGCCCTTTGATCTAAACTGTCCATATCCACTTGAAAAATTCTTATTTCTTCATTGCAACTTACCTTCCAAATTATTTCTGTCTCTTCTGTTCAAAAGCAGACACATTACCTTATGGCAATGCGTTGAGGATTCGAGCACCATATAATTGCCTATTTACAGACAGAAAAAAAGTCAAGAGTATGAAAAGGGAGCTGAAAGCCAAAATAAGGATTGGCCTTTGAGAGAGTGAGATTGACGAATTAATAATATAAGTTAATTTACTGTCAGTGGATGGAACAAATACCTCCAACGAATGGTAGAGAAGCAAGAAGGGGGGATACTAAAACAAACACAATCAGTGGAGAAAAAACATTGTGAAAACCAAGGTAGTGAAAGGCTGGCAAACATTCTGCATTCAACGTCCTGCATCCTGGGGTGTTAAAACAAGGGAAAGATGCGATCTACATGTTTTATTCAGAGAAACATTGAAACGAGAAGCAGGACTGAGTCATTCGGCCCTTCGAGCCGGCTCTGTCATTCATTAATATCATAGTTGTTTATCCAACTCAATCGCCTGATCCCGCATTCTCCCCATACTGTTTGATCCCATTTGCCCCAAAAGCTTTGTCTAACTCCTTCTTAAAAACATACAATGTTTTGGTCTCATCAACTTTCTGTCATGACGAATTCCCTAGGCTCAAAACTCTCTGGGTGAAGAAATGTATCTTCATTTCAGTCCTAAATAGTCTACCCAATATCGTTAGACTTTGACCCCTGTTCCTGGACTCCCCCAACATCGGGAACATCCTTCCCTGTCTAGTCCTGTTAGAATTTTATAGCTTCCTATGAGATCCACCCTCATTCTTCTGACCTCCAGCGAATATAATCCTAATCGACTCAACATCTCCTCATATGTCAGTCCCGCCATCCCAGGAAGCAGTCGGGTAAACCTTCTCTGCACTACCTCTATAGCAAGTACATCCTTCCTCAGATAAGGAGAACAAAACTGCACACAGAGTTCCAGGTGTGGTCTGACCAAGACCCTATACAATTGCAGCTAGACATCCCTGTTCCTGTCCTCGAATCCTGTGGCTATGAAGGCCAACCGAGTGAGGGCGTCGCTGGCTAATTTGGAAACCTATCATATATTGGCCAGGATGAAGGAAGACAATAAGGAAGGAACTGTAGACCAGTTATCTAACATCTGACACTGAGAGGAGAGTTCAAATGCAGGTTGCCTTCAAGAGGCAGGAGAAGTAAAATATTAGTTAAAAAAAACTGGGTTTCTAGTTGTTTAAAAAAATAAAATGGATACAAACCGAAGAGTTGATTCTCCGAAGCATTAATGAAACTCTAGTTAGGCCGCAGCTAATATAATGTGACCATGTCTGAACAAAGCTCGTTAGAAAGGATTTACGGTCCTTTGAAATGGTTAAATGATGGTTGGCCAAAATTGTACGAGTAATGGGAGTCTTCAGTACACTATCCAAATCCGGGGGTTTGGGAGGTGTTCCCCTCGCAAGTAGTGTGTGATGGATGTTTTAACATAATGAGCTCTCTCTAACTCTCAATGATACGGAAGAGCTGTTTACCTTCAGGCTTCATCTTTCCCGTGGCTACCCCACGCTTTAAAGAGCATCAAAGGTGAGGGAAAATGGAACAGTTAAGGAGTGCCCAGTCAAAAAAGTTTCTCTGTTGATAACACAATTGCTAAAATGTCTCAATGTCTTGGACAGCCGCTATACGCCTGTCTCAGTCTTTGTTGCTGCCACTGTCTGTGTGTCTGTCACTGCCTGTGTAACTGTCGTTGTCTGTGTCCCTCTCCATGACTTTTCCTCTTTCCCTGTATGTGTTTCTTCCCTTGTGCGCCCATCTCTGTCTGTGTTTCTGACACTGTCTTGTGCTTGTCTCTCTCAATATCTCTGTCACTCTGTGTGCCCATCTCATTCTATGTTTCTGTCCCGATCTGTGTTTCTGCCACTGTCTGTGTGTCTGTCACTGTCTTTGTCTCTGTCTCGCCTTCTGTCATTAAAAGACCAACAGTGATTGTGGACTTACACACTGAATCTCCCTGCACTCATTTATTCATGCAAATATATGTAACCTACGTGCAATGCGAATAAGTTACCAAATATTCCACACAATAACTATTAGTCTCCAAACACACATGCACATTGCATCGTGCCAACGAATTCAGGATGTTCGTGCTTCATAACAGTGAACAAAAAGATAGGAAGACGAAGCTTCAAAGAGTATATGAAACAGGAAAGGTAAGTTACCATTTGAGAATTTGTCCCTTCGCGGGGGGGGGGGGGGGGGGGGGGGGGTGGGGGGGGTGACTGGCGAAGAACAAGTGGGGGAACAAGGAAATTGCAAAGCGTTTGAACAAGTGTTTTTAAATCTACATTCGCAGAAGAGGACAACAAAAATCATCCAATGCATGGAAGAAAATCAAGAGGGAGGAAGCTAAAACAAACACAATCACTGGAGAACGAAGTACTGGGAGCACCAGTGGAAACAAGGAATGAGAAGGCTCCTGGAATTGATGCGCAGTATCCTGGGGCCCAAAAGGAGGGGTCAGTAGTGACAATTGGTACATTGTTTGTAATCCTCCAAAAATCCCTAGAATCTGGGAAGCTCCTACCTGCTTGGAGAATTGAAAATGTATTGTGCCATATATCTTATAAATTGAGAAAATAAGACCTTTTCAACATGGCTAAAGGAAATAGAAATAACAGAAGAGTAATTACAATGGCAGAGTCTGCAAAATACCCAGGTAGGGAGGGGTTTGGGTGATATTGTTCTTGAATTACAGAGAAATACATAGATGGTGCATCAAGGAGCAATGAAGGATAATTGAATATGGTAAGTTTATGCAAAGGAGAATGAGTTTCAATGTAGGGAGCCTCAGTGCACTTATACAGAGCATTGATGTGAGAAGAACGCCAACAAATAGTATTTGCTATTTTGACCTCCTTACGTTAGGAATGGTAGACAATCAATAGTAGCAGTTCACACAAGTTTCACTACAAACTTGGACGAAAAGATCAGGAAAGGCTCAAGATATGAACGAAAGTCAATCGCATTTAGAATCCTAAATGCTGGACTTATATAAGTGTACAAGATATTGAGGGTGATTTACAGGCCAGGAAGTAGAAGAATGTTCACCACGTGGGGTACTGAGCAATAGGAGGCAGAGTTTAGAATGAAGGATTCCCCCAGTTGAACGGAGTCAAAGAAGAATTTGTTTCCATGAGAGTGATCTTCGTAAGAAAGCAGTGGAGGCTGGGACATTTAATATATTCAAGGACGACAAGGTGCATGCGGGGCAGACAAGGAAGGCCACAATTAGATCAGTCTTGAACTCATTGAATGGCGGAGCAGGATCGAGGGCCTTAATGGGCTGCGCCTGCTCTCATTTCTAATGAACTAATGATCTTATGATCCCACAGAAGGTTTTAAAAATGAATGGCATGTTTAACTTTGTAAGGAGGACATTGAAAGTGTGGCGCAAGCTTATACCATATGCCTCTTGACAATGAACACTGTACATGCAACTCAGGAGGACAAACTTGTATTGTTGTGAAATTAAAATTGGGGCATTGCACCATATTTAGCAGCAAATGAAAATATAGGATAGGCAGGGTGGGCGTAATGGCTTCCTCTGGCATAAGATATCTTTAGATCTAGATATATTTCTTGTACGGTGTTTCCATTTGCAAACACTAACAACAATTAATGGAAGTCGTCAATGTGCCCCCTTTGCCTTAAGGGCAGAAATCATTTGAAAACAAATATTCAGAAAAGATCCATTTAGTGACCGAATGAAAGCTTCAGTGAAACTCAAAGGACAGCAGCAGGCTGCAGTGTGTGTGCAAACTCTGAGCGTCATTGCAGATCCCCACATATGTACAGACCAAGAAACATCATGTGAATGTGTCAGAGCTCCAATGTGGAACAGTTGGAGGCATTGACAGTGCATTTCAAACAATGGAATGCTCTAATTGAGAGCTGAATTCTGAACACAAAGATAGACTGCAGCATTGTTGGCCATTAGTCTCTGCCCACCCTGCAGATGTCTATCTAAGTTATGTGCTCAGCTCTAGGAGACTGAAGGAGGAACTGGGGTTAATTCAAGATTTCTAATGTAAACGCTGCCTGAATTGTTCAATAGGACAGCATAGTTGTACAGTTGGTAAATATACTAGCTTAAAGTTAACAGAAGGTAAATTGAAAGGAACTGAAGGGTGGGAACATGACTGACAAATAAGCAAACATACTGAAGGCGGACATCATTAAAGATGATCTTGACAGCACATCGGCATTAGAGCGGAAGTGATCGGTTTCAAATATATTGGGCCTCAGTTCATAGAAACAGGAACTTAGCGCCTGTCACAAACTACATTGAATTAGAATTATCAGAGTCACCAAAATGAAATTTAAAAAAAAATGTTCCTAAATTGTTTTCAATTGTTTTCATCCAATTTACCTTTCCAATTCTTCCGATGACACTCGCTGATGAATGAACCCCTCCACGCTGAATTCCCCATCACATTATCTGATCCAGATTGACAGCAGATCTTAACTTTATCACGTTCCCGCCAGGCAATTTTGGTGTTAAAGGCCTATCAGCATTTTTGGACTTTTTCTATCTTTTTTTGTTAATTCATGGGATGTGGACATCGCTGGTTCGGTCTCTATTTATGTCCATCAATAATTCCCCTCATTCCGGGGACATTTTTAATAGTCAATCGCATTGATGTGTGCCTGGAGTCACATGTATGCCAGACAAGGTGAGGAAGGAAGATTTCCTTCCCTAAAGGTTTCACCCTCCTTCCGTGCATGCGCACTTCACAGCAAGGAACTGATATAATAATTATCGGCAGCTATGTTACCAGCCTTATCCGATATTCCCTTTCTCTGGCTTTGGAGCACTGAGCTTACTGGTAGTCACATTAGACAACCAGGATTAAGCAGACACTCGGCTTTGCCGAGGTCCCGTGCAGACCGACAGGCTCCCAATTCCAACGAGTGAATTCAAAATTCTACAATCTTGTCACAGAGCCAGCATCTAGTTACAAAACCGAGATATCAGATTGTTCTTCAACATTTGCAATGTGGAATGCAAGAGATATCTCTTATTTCAGGAAGTGGGCAGAAAATGGGACATTGCATTTCCTGGAGTAGTTGAGGACGATATAATTGATGTATTTAAGGGGAAACATGTTTGGAAACACGTGAGTTAACAACATTAAGAGGAAGTGGTGAAAACGTTGGATAAACCAGACAGAGAGGACGTAGGAGTGGAGCTTCAATAACCTCATAGAGCTGGAGGGCCAAATTATGATTTTCTCTGTTTTAAATACAAATAATTTCAATGGATATTAAGGCATAAAGTGACAAATAACGCACAAACCGAAAATCACTTTGTTCAGCATCAAAGCCCTTCACCTCTGATCAAGTGAAGTTTAACCCTCGCAGCAAGAGCAGTACATCAGAGTGACGCTTTTATTTGAACACACTGAATAAAAATATATTATAATAATATTTTTGACGTGACTTCAGCCTTAAATAGCATTAAACCTTTCTAAGAGCATCACAACCGTGAGAGCAACAGCAGCAGCTGCTGGTTCTCAAACATTCATTTATCAGCAAACCTAAATTCAAGATTTTTAATTACAGAATCTCATTAATATTGCCAGTATCTTCAAACATCTCAATAGCTGGATACATTTGGGCGCATCAGACAAATTAAATGGTTTAAAATGAAGAGTACGGTCATTTTTTAAATGTTTTTAAGGCAGAGGTACACATAAGCAAGTGATTGATATGTCACCTTGGTAGGAGCGATTCCGATGACCGAAGCATCAGATCAGATATGATTTTATTAAATGGCAGAGCAGGGCTGAAGGGGCCTAATGACCTACTTCTGCTCCTTGTTCTAATGTTCACATGTAACCGTTGAAGAAATTGAGGAAAAACAAAACTGCAGGAATTTCAATTCTTAACATAAAGGCAAACAAGTAGAAAAAAGAGGAATCGATTCTCAAAATACATAAAGCATGGGCTAGGCCTCAGCTGGGATATAATGTCCTATTCTTGCATCAAATCTAGGGAGGATGTCAAAGATCTGTAAAGGGTCAAAAGGAAATTGGTCACGTTGGTTCCATGAATGAGGGGATTGCAGTTATGTGGCGCAGTAGGAAAAGCTGTGATCGTTCTCCCAAATGCAATAAATTCAATAATGGAACATCAGACACAGACACACGGAGTGAGGCAGACACTCTGACTGATACAGAAGAGAGAAGGCTTTTAGGAAACATGCTGTAGGCTACCAAGTCATATAAAGGATTGATCGTGTGAATAAGGAGAAATTGCATCCACTTGCGCAGATGGGCCGGATTTCGACGGATTCCAAGAGAAAGCAGGGGGGCAGCAGCGGTAATATGACGCTGTCTAGATATGTTGTCAAGCGTGATTGGATTCTGGAGGGGATGTGCTGTGAGATCCAGAGTCCTCTGGCATTCCGTTCAAACTTATGTTGGTTTGGTAGATGGGCGCAGGATGAGGGTGATCTAGGCCTCCAGATTCATTTCTGTCTGTATTTCTCGATTCAAATCATTTGACAGTCACCCTCATGATTCAGCTGCCACAGCAGACCGCGAATCTCACAGAGAAGAAACAGTGCGTGAGGGTCTGGAGTATCTGAAAATGCTCTCTGTGGTGAAGGGGTATGACTATAAACGTCTCCATTTGTGCCTCAGTCGCTGTCTGTGTCTGTGTGTCTGTCTCCCTGTGTGCGTATGAGTCTTTCTGTTTGCCTGTCGGTGCCTGCGTGTCTGTCCCTCATTTTGATTATGAGTCTTTCTCTGTGTCTGTCTCTATGCAGCTTTCTCTGTCTGCGTCTTTGTATATGCCTCTTTGTATACGTATGATTCTCTTCTTTCGTCTCTCTCTGTGTGCCTGCCTCTGCCTGAGCTTGCATCTACTTGCATTCCTGTGTGTTTGAATGTCTCTCTATATTTCCTTTCCTCTGCCTGTGTGGCATTCTCTATCTGTGTGTCTGTAACTGCATTTGTCTCTCTCCCTGTATGTGTGTCTGTGTGTCTTCGGTGTTTCTGATTCTCTGTGACTATCTGTCTAAGTGTCCGACTCTGTGTGCGTGTCTGCCCCTGCCTGGGTCACTGTTTCTGTCGGCGAATGCATTCATGGATTACCAGTAGCCTTTGAAGTTTTATAAAAAACCTCAGGGAAGAACGTGATAGCATTTGAGCGGAAAGAGTTGCTGCTGCAATGTGTTTACTTAAGGACATTAGTCTCCGCCCCTATGACCAACTTCAGCCGACTGCAGGAGAAGGTGCTCATTAAATAAAAGGAAATGAGCATTGTTTCAATTCATCAATTAACTTTCACAATAGTCACGCTTCGTATATCAACTAAAATGATTGTGAAATAAAATTAAACGTCAATGAGTGAAACATTTAGAAATTCAGATGTTTGAATTTTACAGAGACAGTAAGTGCTTACACCGGAAACCTGTGGTTTCACAGCAGAAACGCTTCATCTCAGGGACAAAACAATTTAACCCTTGAGAATAAAAATAATGGCCCAGAGACAGTCATGTGTCGAAACACATTAGGTCCTAAGAATATGATAACTAGGAGCAGAAGTAGGCACGTGAGCACCTCGAGCCAGCCCCCGCCATTAATTACGACCATGACTGATCTCATTTCGGCCTCAATTCCAATTTCCCGCCTTCATCCCTTAACATATCAGCCCATTATTAATTAAAATTCTGTCTATTCCCTCCTTAAATTTATTCAGAGTCCCAGCATTCACTGTAACCTGCAGTAGTGAATTGCACACATTCACGACCCTTTAAGAAAAGTAATTCCTCCTCATTTCTGTTTGAAATCGACCACCAATTAGACTAAACCTATGGTCTCTCGTTCTAGAAAGCAAGTCCACGTCTACTGTGTCTATCCCCTTTTGCATCTTATATACATCAATTAAATCTCCTCTCATCCTTCTAAGCTCTAGCGAGTATAGGCCTAAACTCCTGAATCTCTCTTCATAAAACATGCCTCGCATCTCTGGAATCAACTTGGTCAAACTTATCTGAACCGCCTGCAGTGCAACGACATCCTTGTTGAAGTAAGGGGACCAAGACTGTGCACAGTACTCAAGGCGCTGTCTCGCCAATCTCTTGTAGAGTTGCAACAACACTTCCCTAATGTTATACTCTATTTCTTCATAAATTAACGCCAAAATTCCATTTGCTTTCCTTTTTACCTGCTGGACCTGCTTACTAACTTACAGTGATTCATGTACGAGGACAACCTGCACTGCAGCATTCTGATGTTTCTCTCCATTTAAATAATAAGTCACCTTCTTACTCAACCGACCAAAATGGATAAGCTCGCATTTATTCACGTTAAACTCCATCTGCCAAATTTCACCTAACCTGTTCATATCTATTTGTAAATTTCTGACTTCATCATTGAAAAGTAGCTTACCACCTACATTGGTGTCAACTGCAAATTTAGCTACAGAATCTTCTTTCGCTGAATCCAAGTCATTTGAAAATAGTAGGAGCACAAGAACCAAACCCTCTGGCACCCCACTAGTGACAGCTTGCCAACCAGAAAAGTACCTATTTTCCCAACAGTCCGCTTTCTGATAGTTATCCAATCCTGTATCCAAGCTAATATATTACATGTAACTCCATGTGATCTTATCT
Organism: Carcharodon carcharias; assembly: GCF_017639515.1. NCBI lineage: Eukaryota > Metazoa > Chordata > Chondrichthyes > Lamniformes > Lamnidae > Carcharodon > Carcharodon carcharias. The sequence goes on along the minus strand of NC_054505.1, from coordinate 2,258,290 downwards.
TGTGCATTAATATTTTATGCAGCACATTAGCAAGGCGCTTATGGAAGTCCAGATATACGAGATCTACATGAGCTTCATGATCTACTTGGCTTGTCATATCTTCAAAGAAATCTAGCAAATGAGCCAAACATGATTTAGTTTTCATGAAATCATGTTGACTCTGCAGGATGAATTTTTTTCCTTTCCAAAGGCCCCATTAATCCTTCCTTAATAATGGATTCCAGCAATTTCCCAAGCAACAGACGTTAAATTAACCAGTCTATAGAATCCTGCTTTCTGCTCCACCCCTTTTTTGAAGGGCATTATTTTGCATTGTGAGTATTTCTATTAAATAATTTGAAAAGTTTAATTTTGCATTAAAACGCCGCCAGTGTTGTAGTTAAAGAGATTGAATCACCCTGTACTCAACTAGGTAAACAATTTAATGCAAGCTACTTCAAATATAAAACAGTTATTAAACATTCTGCAAAGCAGCTCAAAAGTTGTTAATATGCGGACACGTTACATTACGCCAACGCGTTGACGATTTGAGAGCCATATCATCGTCTATTTACGGACAGAACAAGGGTGTGTAAAGTATGTGAAAAGCGAACTAAAGGCCAAAATGAGCTTTGGCCCCTGAGCGGGAGAGACTGGCGAATTAATAATGGAATGAAAGTAACTGGCAATGGATGGATCATAGCATCCAAAGAATGACAGAGAATCATGATGGACAAAACTAAAACAAAAACAATCAGAGGATAACAAACAAACATTCGAAAACCAATGGAGCAACAGGCTGGCAAGGCTTATGCAATCAATGGCCTCCATACTGGGGCCTTAAAATAAGGGACAGCTGCAATATAATTTTTTTCTTCATTTACATGGTGTGGGATTCACTGGCCAGGCCAGGGATTATCGTCCATCCCTAACTGCCCCTTGTAAAGTTAGTGGCGCATCGCATCATTGAGCAGCTGCAGTCTCTGTGTTGTAGGAACACGAAAAGTTATGTTAGGAAGGGAATACCAATGACAGTGGAGTTTGCACTGCTTGTATTCATCCAAGACTCGCTAGATTATAAAAGGTACCTGCTGCTTGGAAAATTAGAAATCTAACATCTATTATCAAGGATAGAGGAAGGCAGTAAGCAGCGAACAGTACACCAGTTACATAACACCTGGCACAGAGAAGAGGTTTCACATACACAAGTCTGCATTAGGGAGGAAAAGTGAAATATTTGTTGAAAAAAAACTGTATTTCTAGTTATTAGAAAAAAATAAATAAAAGACAACAAACTGAAGAGTTGATTCTCAGAAATATTACTGAATCACCTGTTAGGCTGCAGTTAAGATAATTAGACCATGTCTGAGCAAGCACGTTAGAAAGAATTTCCAGGCCTTTGAAATGTTTAAAAGAATGTTGTCTAAAATTGTACCAGTGCTGAGGGTCTTCAGATTTACAAAACAAAAACAGAATTACCTGGAAGAACTCAGCAGGTCTGGCAGCATCAGCGGAGAAGAAAAGAGTTGACGTTTTGAGTCCTCATGACCCTTCAACAGAACTAGGCGAATCTGAGGAAGGGGTCAAATATAAGCTGGTTTAAGGTGGTGGTGGTTGTTGGGGGGGGGGGGGGTGTGGGGTGGTGGTGGTGGGGTTGGGTGGGGGGAGAGAAGTTGGAGTAGGGTGGTGTGGTTGTAGGCAAAAGCAGTGATAGAAGCAGATCATCAAAAGATGTCACAGACAGCAGAGCAAAAGAACACATAGGTGTCGAGGTTGGTGATATTATCTAAACAAATGTGCTAATTAAGAATGGGGATGGTAGGGCAATCAAGGTATAGCTCTAGTGGGGATGGGGGGAGCATAATAGATCTAAAAATATTTTAAAATAATGGAAATAGGTGGGAAAAAAAATCTATATAATTTATTGGAAAAAGACAAAAGGAAGGGGGAAGAAACAGAAAGGGGGTGGGGATGGAGGGGGGAGGAGGGGGGAGGTCAAGACCTAAAGTTGTCGGATTCAATATTCAGTCCAGAAGGCAGGGAAAGAGGCAAACACAGGCAAAGGCAAAGAGACATGACAGGCACAAAAGATTTGCAGTCCCAGTCCGGGGGTTTGGGAAGTTTTCCCCTCGCAGAGAGTGTGTGATTGATGTTTTAACGTGGAGAGCTCTCTCTTTCTCTCCATGATCCATAATGGCAGGTTACCTTCAGGCCTCAAATTTCCCGTGGATATCCCATGGTGCAAAGAGCGTCAAAGGCGAGGGGAAATGGAACAGTGAAGGAGGGGCCCAGTCAAAAATGTTTCTCTGTAGATAAGTGACTCGTGAAATTGTCGCGTTATGTGGGAGCTTCTCTATGTGCCTTTTGCTTTCTTTCTGTCTGCCACTGTCTGTATTTCTGTCACTATCTTTGTGCCTGTCATGTCTCTTTGCCTGTGCCTGTTTGCCTCTTTTCCAGCGTGTGATTACTCACTCTGTGCTCCCATCTCTGTCTATGTCTCTGTCTGTGTGCCTGTCACCGTCTGTGTTTCGGCTACAGTCGTTGTACCTGCCATTGTCTCTGTCACTGTTTCAGTTTCTGTCATTGCCTGAGTGTTTGTCACTGTCTACATTTTTAACATTGTCTGTGTGTCTTTTACTGTCTTTGTGCCTGTTACCGCCTGTTTGCCTTAAACACTCTGTATAAAAATCTCTATCTGCGTGTATGTCCCTGTCAGTTTCTCTGTCCCTTTCTGTGTGACTGCCTCTGTCTGTTTGTCAGCCGCTGAGCCTGTCTGTCTTGTGTGCCATTCACTGCCTTTGCCTGCCTGTCGCTTGCTGTTTCACTGTGTCCCCGCCTGTCACAGTCTGCACCCCTATTACTGTACTATTGCCTGCCTCCTGGTGTCAAAATTATTTTGTTGTTGGGTTATATGATCGGCGCAGGCTTGGATGTCTGAAGGGCCTGTACCTGTGCTGTCCTTTTCTTTGTTCTTTTCTTTGTATTTTTGTCTGTCACTGGCTGTTAGCCTGACACTCGCTGTGTACCACTCTGTGTATGCTTCTCTCTCCATGTCGGTGATTCTGTCTCTGGCTGAGTGATTGCCTCTGCCTCTTTGTCTGCCACTGCCTCTATCTCTCTTGAGCACCTGTCACTGCCTTTGACTCCATGTCGCTTTATCTGGATCCATGTCCCTTATTGAAAGTCTCTGTGCCTCTCTTACTGTAGTAGTGTCTGTCTCTATCTGTGCATCTATCGCTATTGGTGCCTCTGTCTTTGTCTTCAGGTCTGCTTCTGTCTATATGCCTGTCTAAACCTGTGTGTCTTTGGCTGTCTGTATGTCGATCACCGTCTGTGTGCCTGTCAATGTCTGTGCGTCTGTCTGTGTCCGTTTTTCTATCTGTGCCTTTGTGCAACATTATGGAATTGTTTGCTGCGCTAAAAGCAGGCTTTTATATTGGAAGCAATGAAGGTAACATGACAAATATAGGCCATACAAAGCAGCTGCTGCTAAATGCTAACTGAAGGGCATTAGTCTCCGCCCACTGTACAGATGTCTAACTCAAGAATGTGCCCAACACAAGCAGGCCAAAAGAGAAAGTGCCACCCAAAATTGAAAACCTGTTGGTTTTTCAAATCAGGGTAACCAGTGCAACTTACTAACTATCACCAACGTCAAAATTGGGATGTGAGCCTAATGGAGAGTGGAGGGATATGAAGCAACAATGCTGAAGTGCCTGGTTGAATTTCAGAGTGAAAGCAAATGTTTGCAAGGAAGACCTTTTGCTTCATATCAGAAACACATCATCTCAGAGAAAGAGCAATTAAAACCTTGCTTGGAAATGTAATGGTTCGACATCTGTTCAAAAAATTGAATGAAAATACATTGTGCCAATGTTTACTAAGTACCATAAAACAATGTGTTATTTAATTCGCGGATAAAAAACAACAGCAATGCTCGTGGATTATGTAATGAATCTCCCTGCACTAAATTATTCATGCAAATGAATGTAACATAATTCTACTGCGAACAAGTTACTAAATATTCAACACAACAACTTTTAATCACTTAACACACATGCTCGTTGCGTCGTACCAACGGAGTCAAGATGTTAGCGCTCTATAAGTGTATACGGACAGACAGGAAATCAAAACTTCAAAATGCATATGAAACAGTAAAGATAGATTGCCAGTTGAGAATTGGTCCCTTAGAGGGGGAGACTGGTGAAGTACTAATGGGGGAACAAGGAAATGGTAAAGACTTTGAACAAGTTTTTTTAAACTTGTATTCGAAGTAGATGATACATATGTAATCCAAGGCATGCAAGGAAATCAAGAGGTAGGAAGCTAAAACAAACTCAATCAGTGGAGAAAGGATTCCTGGGAACAATAATGGAAATAAATGTTGACAAGGCTCCTGGGATCGATAGCCAGCATCCTGGGGTGCTAAACGGGGCGACAACAGTGTTAATGGATACATTGATTGTAATCCTGCAAAATTCCCTAGCCTCTGGGAAGCTCCTAGCTGCTTGGAGAATTGCAAATGTAATTTTCCACAAGGAGTATTAATGGCAAAATTATGAATTTTTCAACATGGTGGAAGGAAGTGGGAAAACAAAATAAAAATTAGAATGAAAATTTCTGGAAAAAAAACTCTGTTAGAGAAGGGTCTCGATGCCCTACTTCATGAATTACAAAAAAATACAATGAAGGTGCAACAAGGAACGATGAAGTAAAATTGAATGCGGTCAGTTTTGGTCACAGGGGATTGAGATTAAATTTAGGAAGCCTCAATGCAATTGTACAGAGCATTGGTGAGAGAACTCCTACAGTAATATTTGCAATTTTGGCCTCCATAAGAAAGGAGTGGTATACAATCATTAGTAGCAGTTCACAAAATAGCCGAAGAGATAGTCTTCAGGAAAGGTTGAGAAAATTGGACTGATACTCGATCGCACTTAAGTGTCTGAGACCTGGACATATAGAAGTAAACAAAATATTGACGGTGTTTTACAGGCTAGAAACTAGGAGAATTTTCACCCCGTAGGGGAACTGAAAATTAGGGGGCACAATTTACAAATAAGGATTCACCCAGTTGAACGGAGTTGAAGGGGGCTTTCTTCATCATGGAGCAGAGGAGGCCGGGGCATTTAATCTATTCAATACTGTGATCTACAAGTACGTCAATTTGCATGCGGGCCAGACAAGGAAGGCCACCATTAGGTCAGTGTTGATCTCATTGAATGGCAGAGTACGGCCGAGTTTCTGAATGGCCTCCAGCTGCCCTCATTAATAATGAACTAATGATCGTATGATCGTATATAAGGATTTAAACATAAATGGAATGTTTAACTTTTTCAGAGGGGCGTTGAAAGTGTGTTGTTAAATGATGCAATATGAATTTGCAAAGACCACTGGACCTGCATTTCCACAGGACTAAAGTGTATCGTGAAAAAATTAAATCGGGGCATTTTTAGATATTTAGCTGCAATTAAAACATCCTGTACAGAAGGGGAAGAGCTAACTATCATCTCTGGTATAAGGTTCTATGCTTCGAGCAGATTGATCGCATTGGGTTTCCATTTGCAAACACTATCAACAATTAATGGAAGTCGCCAATGATCCCCCTTTGCCATAAGGTCAGAAGTCAATTGAAATAAGTTTAAAAATTCACAGAATGCCCATTTACTCCCCGAATGAAAGCTTCAGCGAAAGTCAAATGAGAGCAGCAGGATTAGGTAGGTGTGCTAACACTGAGCAACTTTGCAGATCCCCACATTTGTTCAAACCAAGAAAGATAAGGTGAAAGCAAGTCTCAGGGCTCGAATATGGCACAGAAGGAGGAATTGTCAGCGGAACTGAAACAATGGAATATGATATTTCAGAGGTACATCCTCAACACAAATGTAGCCTGCAGCATTGTTGGTCATTAACCTGAGCCCTCACTGCAGATCTCTATCTCAGTGGTGTATTGAGCCCGAGCAGACTGAAAGAGGAAGTGGATTTAATTCAACTTTCCAAACGGAAACCATACCTGAGTAATTCACAACAAACCGTCAATTGTACACTTGGAAAGACAACGTATATTAAGAAAGGCTGAAGTTTGGGAACATTGCCTGAAAAATAAGCAAACGTTATGAAAGTGTCCACTTTTGAAGAAGATAGTGATAGCACTTTGACGTTAGAGCGGAAGGGAGCGGTTTCAAATTGATGGGCCTTCAGTTCAAAGAAACAAGTTCTTAGCCACTGTCAGTAACGACATTGAATTAGAATGAGCTGAATGGCCGAACATAAATTTACCAGATCATTCCTAATAGTGTCCAAGTGTTTTCCTCCAATTGAAACTTGCAAATCACCCATGAGGCTCATGGACGAATGAACCTTGGCCACGCTGAATTCCCCACTCCATTATCTGATCCAGATTGAAAGCAGGTACTGATTTTAACACGTGCCCACCGGACACCACTGGTGATACTGGACCACAGGCCTTTCGAGCTGCTTCTAACTTTAAAAATAATTCATGAGATGTGTGCATAGCTGGCTAGGACAACATTTATTACCCACCCACCATTATTCCAATTTAAAACACATTGTTAAAGACATTGATGGGTGTCTGGATTCACATATAGGCCAGTTAATGTATGGACGCCAGTTATTGCTCTAAGGTTCTTCGCCCTCCTGCTGCGCATGCCCACATCGCAGCACAAACTAGTATCACAGAATAAACAGCAGCTGTGACACAACACTTGTTGGATGCGCCCTTCCTGTTGCTTTGGAACACTGAGCTGATAGCTAGTCACATAGGACACCCTTCGTTAGTTAGATTATAGGCCATATCCATGCCATGAGCAGGTGAACAGGCTCCCATTTCCAAAGGATAAATTCATGATTCTCCAAGTCATGTCACAGAGTCAGAATCTAACAATAAATGTCAGAGATCAAAACGTATTTCAAGGTATACAATGTGGAATTCAGGACATGTCTCCTAAACCAGAAAACGGACAGAATTTCGAACATGGTGTCTCGTGGTGTAGCTGAGGACAATATAATTGATATCTTTCTGGGTAAAATTGTGTTTGGGTGAAATGCATTCTGGTGAAATTGTGATAGCGTTGGATAATCCAGGGTGGAAGGCAGATGGTGTGGAGAATCAAAATCACCATAGAGCTTTGTTGCCGAATAGTGTGATTCCCTGCCGTAAATACATATAAGTTAAATAGATATAAGGCCTGAAGCGACAGAAAATGCAGTAACTGGAAATATCTGTTTTCAGCCTTGGAACCCTTCACTTAGGATCAAGTGAAATTTAAGCCACACAACATGAACATCAGAGTGAGAATTTTGTTGGGACACACCGAATGCAATCATATGGTAATAAATGTTTATCTGACTTCAGGCTTAAATATGATTATGACGTTGAAAGAGGATGATCATTGTGAGAGCAACAGCATCAGCTTCTCGTTCTCAGGCATTTATTTAACTACAAAACTGAAGTCAGCCTGCTATATAGAGAAACATATTTAATATTGTACCAGCATTTTCTAACATCTCAATTACTAGATGTAATTGGGCGCATCAAACAAATTAAGTGAGTCAAATTGAAGGGTAACGACAAAAACAATGCAATTCTGTAAAGGTATAAGTGTACCACAACAAACTGGCAAATCATTACTTCAGCTGCTTCACCCTCTGAGAGAAAGTGCAGATTGCCAGCTGTTTGTTTAGAGTAAGGATAAGGAAGGAGGTGGTGGGTATCAGGTGTAAAATGTTCCCACGATGAGCATGTGCGTGAGGACAGGGGAGTTAAAATGTCAAGACTGAGCATCAGGATTCAGAATGCAGCAAAAGCAACAGAACAGATGGCGGTAATCTTCGTGGCTTCACTTCTATGTAGAAATTAAAGCAGTTGGGCGTGATCTCCATAGGACACGCAATTTTAACTGGGCGTTTAGGGAAAATGACCAAGGATGAAATGCTGCATTCCTGTGGAGAGACTGGAGAAGATGGGATGATTCTCCTTTGACATGAGAAGCTTGAGCTCATATTTCCCAGTGTGGCAGTGAGGAAATGTATTGTTTTATGAGGAGAGATGGGTGAAGTTAGGAACGTTGGTGAGGAATCGGATTGAGAGGAACAAATGTTTTTAATACACAAAAAGCCCAAATAAGGCAAAGAAGCTGAGATTGTTTCAGGCTCAGGCTAACAGTGTCAGAGAAAGCTTTCAGCAGAAATTTGTGGTTTCAGCTCAGAGGCGCTTCATCTCGGACATAATTAACTTTTACCCTTGACAGGTTAAACAGGGCATCAAAGCCAAGCCTGGGGCTAAACATATGACAAGAATATTCATTTCTGTAATCTTTTGGTATGTTTTAAGGCATGCTACCAATGAATTTCTCTAACACCACTAGACATGGAATGATAACATTAAAGACACCGCTGCAGAGCCACAGCGTTGGTCGCAGTCAAGGTGGATTCATGAAAGGGAGACAAAGTTTGCCAAAACTGTTAGAGTTCATGAGTTGTGTAAATACCGGAATGGAGAAAGGTTAAACAACTGGCTGTGGTGCATGTGAATATTTAGCAGGCTTTCAAAAAGATCCGACACAAGAGATTTGGAAACAGATCCAGGTATTGGGTTAATAGACTGGAATGGATTGCAAATTGTTTTCAGATAGAGAATAGAAAGCTGGAATAAAATTGTCATTCCCAGTTTCTCAAGCAGCCATTAAAATGAGGCGCTGCACCGATCAGTGCTTGGGCCCAACTATTCACAATCTACAACAATAAATTGGATTTGGGGGCATAGGAAACATTGCCAAATTTGCTGTTGGCACACAATTTGGTGGGAATACGAGTTGTGAGGACGGTCCAAGGAGGCTTCAAGGGGATATAGACAGGCTAAGTGTGTGCGAATGAGTATGGCAGATGGAACAAAATGTGGACAAAAGTAACGTGTTATCCACTTTGGTGGGAAAAACAAAAAGGCAGAGTGTTACATAATTAGTCAGAGATGGGGAAGTGTGTAGACTTTGGTGTCCCTATTCATATGTCACTGAAAGATAACACGTATATTCAGCAAGCAATGAGGAAATTAAATGGTGTGATGGCCTTCAGTGCAAGATGATTTTAGCACAGGGGTTAAAATAAAATTTGTTGCTGCATTTGTTAAGAGCCATGGTAAGGCCGAATCTGGAGCATTATCTGAGTTCTGGCCTCCTTATCTGAGGGAGGTTATAATTGTCAGAGAGTGAGTGCAGAAAAGGTTCACTAAAGTGATCCCTATAATGGCGTGATTGCCCTCTGAGCAGGCATTGAGGAGACTGTGTTTGTGTTCTTGGAATTTCCGGAGGCTGAGAGGTGATCACTTTCAAACAACCAGCACACTTACTCATCTCAGTGGGGCCCAGGCAGTGATGCAGTTTACCCTGCCTTGGTGGTCTCGAACCAGGGACAACTGTCTCAGAGCTGGAGCTTTGGGGAGCTGGAGACTATTTGGGAATGAAATAAGGAGGAATTTCTTCACACGGAGGATGGTGATTCTTTGGAATCCTCTACCCTGGAGTGTTATGAAGGCTCTTTCATTGAGCATCTTCAATGCAGACATGGAAAGTTTAACTGATTCAGAAGATATCAAGAGCTATGGGGTTAGTGCGAGAAAATGTCTGTTAGGTGAAGGATAAGCCATAATCTAATTGAAAGGCAGTGCAGGCTCCAGGAGCTGAATCGCCTCCTCCTGTTTCTATGCCCCTATGAATTTCAGACAAACCAGGACTGGAGTTGCATCATTGAGAGAACAATTCAGTTATTCACTCTGAGTTTTATCGACGCAAGTTCTGCCGTTAAAATTTTATTTAAAAAAAAAACATCTATTTTCTGACCCATTAATCTTTGACTGAGAGACATATGAAAGCAGCTGGGTGGAATGTGTTTTCAAATATGGAACTTCTTTAGAGACCACCAAACTGAATGTTCACTTCAGTTGCTGGAGTTCCATTATGGAATGGTGGCAAATTGGGATGCTAAAAATGGAGATTGAGGCATAGAATCTGTGGCAGAAGAAAGCTGAATCCCTGTTTTTACTGATAGACATTGGTGCCCGCCCGCTTTGCAGTTGCATATCTCAGTGCTGTGCTCCTAACGTAGCTGGGTAATTGCAGATCCCAGATCTGAAGGCTAATTTAATAATCCGCTAGAGAGGTGCGCCAACATCCCACACGCTGAACAATATCTCAAATCGCCTGGAATTCATTGACAAATGTGAAAGAGATAGAATAATCAGCAAACACGCTGAAAATGAACAGTATTACAGAGGATAAAAATAGCCCTTCGCACGAGAGCGGAAAGCAGCGGCTTCAACCCGGAGGAGCTTCAGTACAAAGGAAGAGGACTTGAGCAACTGTCAGTTAGATCGCTGACCTAGAAAGAAACACGACGCTCAAAATAAATGTATTACCATGTTGCCTAACTGTGTGAAAATATTCTCCCCCAGAGTTGCTCTCATCTTCCGAGGATTCTGATTACCATATGCAACACGCGTCTGTTCAAACTACTCTTCAAGTTATCCATTCATTTTGTCTGCATGCACATTGTCAGTTGCTTGACCTGAGCTCAGTGCTGACAGTGGCGGAACTTCACCCTCCTACTGTGCAGGCTCGTTACCCAGCATGCAACAGGCATTAAGGAGCTCTGTCACAATATTTGGCTTCCTTCAGTGGCCCAGGAGCTCTGAACTGATTGGCCGCGACTAAATCTCCCCACCCAAGGAATTCGGGTTGGAATGAGTTGATTGACACGTCGCTTTGAGCTTCAAAACCAGTTGAAACACAGTTTGCAGAACATCAGTGCCAATTCACAGTGAAGACCTATATCTCAGCGTTGTGCTCGACTCCAGAAGGCAGAATAGGAAACAGAATTAATACAATTTCTTAGCACTCAGCTCAGCATGAATCATGCTTCTGCATCTGCTTTTCTATTGTTAAGAATCTAGAATGATATCTCTTTTCCGTCAGCATTCTTAGAATATAACTAGTATAATCAGCTGTGTCCTTCTGAAATGGTTGTCTTGGTACTGAAAACATCACATTGAAAATATTCTAAATATAGATCTTAAAGTTTTAAATTGACGAGGCTGTGACCACTTCCCTTGACAGTTTACTGTATTGAAGAATTGTCCCTGTGATGAAACATATCTCATACACTGTCATTGAAATACATAAAATTTGCTGTTTAATTTTAAGATGTGCACACTCCAGTAATTTTGAGTTGTTCAGACATTTTGCACAGAGTCAATCGCAAAAATCACAAAGTGCCTCAAATTTAGTTTCAATGTTGGAAAGGAATGCATAATATGGGAAATGGCCAGGACGGGCCATTTAATAAAAACAGGAATATCAACAAAAGGCAGAATAGCAGACGTCAGTATTTCTAATTTCGAGAAGTGCAGGTTGAAAGAAAGGGAACATATTGTCCAGTTAGGGCGCGTTTGAGGCGGGAAGAGGCGGGGTCTGCTCACAAAGTGTCCAAAAATTCATTAACTAAATAAGCAAGGAATTCCTACGACGATACTTCACCCAATTATCTTTCTATGTCCGCTGCAGGTGCACAGACACGAAAAGGGATGTGCCCCACGTCCTCCTCCAAAAATCCACATGAAGAGGTGCACATGTTTGAGTGCAGATACTGAAATGGTTGCTTGACCTAAGATGAGCAGAGATGTCAGAGGCAGGGCTATGCCCTTCAACCGCGCATGCGCACATCCAAGCAGAATAAAATAGTGGAAGGATAACCGAGTGAATATCGGCCGAGATTCCATTCAGAAGCTCCAGGGACTCAGGCCCAATGGTAGGTTCAATAAGTACCCTGGATGGAGATCTCAAAAACCGTGAAAACCAAATGTTGAAACTTGATGAAAGCAAAAAACTGCAGATGCTGGAAATCCAAAACAAAAGCAAAATTATCTGGAACAACTCAGCAGGCCTGGCAGCATGTGCAAGGAGGAACACAGTTAACGTTTCGATTCCGTATGGCTCTTCATCAGAACTAAGGAACATAGAAAAGAAGTGAAATATGTGCTGGTTAAAGGGTGGTTGGGACACGTGGAGCTGGATAGAGGGCCAATTATAGGTGGAGATAACCAAAAGATGTCATGGAAAAAAGGTCAAAGATGTGTTGAACTGGTGATTTTATCTAAGGACTGTGATAATACAAATAGACCAGTGACGGTGGGGGGTGGGGGAAAGGGATTGAAATAAGCTAAAAGGCAGAGATAAAACAATGCATGGAAATACTTCTAAAAATAATGGAAATCGGTAGGAAAAGAAAAATCTCTATAAATTATTGGAAAAAAGGAGGTTCGGAAAGAGGGTGGGATGGAGGAGAGAGTTCATGATCTAAAATTGTTGAACCCAATATTCAGTCTGGAAGGCTATAAAGTGCCTATTCGCACAATGAGATGCTGTTCCTACAGTTTGCGTTGAGCTCCAGTGCAGTAGGCCAAGGTCAGAGATGTGGGCATAAAAGCTGGGTGGAGTGTTGAAATGGCAAGCGACAGGGTTATCTGGGTCATGCTTGCTGACAAACCGAAGATGTTCCAAAAAGCACTCAGCCAGTCTGCGTTTGGTCTCTCCAATCTAGAGGAAATGGCATTGGGAGCAGCGAATGCAATAGAGTCAGTTGAGGGATGTGCAAGTGAAATGCAGCTTCACATGAAGCCCTAGGACTTTGAGGAGATGGGAAGTTAAGGGGCAGGTGTTGCCCCCTCAGTGGTTGCTTGAGTAGGTGCCATATGAGCGGGGTTGAGGTGTGCGGTGTAATAGAGGAGTGATTCAGGCTGTTCCAGTGGGAATGATTCCTGCGGAGATCCACCGGGAGGTGGAGAGCTTGTGATTGGAAGATGTGTTTGGTGGTGGCATCATGCTGGAGTTCACGGAAAGAGAGGAGGATGATCCTATGAATGCGGAGGGTTGTGGGGAGATAAGTGAGGACAAGGGGTATCATGGTTCTGGGGGGCAGAGGATGTTGTGCTTGCGGAAGTGTGGGAGATGGGCCAGACACCATTGAGGGCCGTGTCAAACACAATGGGTGGAAAACCTCGGTCAAGGTAGAAGGAGGAAATAACAGAGGCACTGTTTTTGAAAGTGGCATCATCAGATCACATGCAAAGGAGGTGAAGAAACTAACAGAATGTGTTGGACTTCTTATAGTGAGCGGGGTGTGAGGAAGTGTAGTCGAGGTAGCTGTGGGAGTCAGTAGCCTTGTAATATATATTGGTGCTCAGTCTATCATCTGAAATTGAGACAGAGAGGTCAAGGAACGGAGGAGAAGTGGCACAGATGGAGCATTTGAAAATGATGGGGTGACAGTGGAAATTGGAAGCAAAATTAATTTTATTTTAAGGTCCATTTGAGAGCATGAAGCAGCACTGAAGTAATCGTCGATGTTGCAGAGAAAGAGGGAGATGGCTGGAGTTGGACAGGAACAAGGAATGTTCCACATAACCCATTAAGAGAAAGAAGTATCTGGGGACCAAGCTGGTGCTCATAGCCATAGTTTTTATGACGAGGAAGTGAGATGTGTTTAAGGGAAAATTGTACAGTTTGTGAACATGTTCAGCCAGTCGGAGGAGATTAGTGATGTATTAGGATTGTTCTGCCCTTCAGCCAACCTGGCAGCATTCCAGAGGAATGGTTCCTTCCGGGACACACTGTTCCACTCCTCCACCATCCACTAAACCTCAACTCCCTCCCACGGTACCGTCTCATGCAACCGCAGAAGTTGAAACACCTGCCCCGTTTCTTGCCATCTCCTCAACGTCCAAGGGCCCAAACATTCCATTCAAGTGAACCAGAATTTCACCTGTACTTCCCTCAATTTAGTCTGCAGAATTCGCTGCCACCAATGTGGTTTCCTCTACATTGGAGAGACCAAACTCAGACTGGGTGACTGCTTTGCGGAACACCTTCAGCCTGTCCTCAATCATGACCAAGACCTCTCCGTCTATTGCCATTTCAACATTCCACCCTCGTCACTTGCTCACATGTCCGTCCTTGTCCTGCTGCATTATTCTAGTGAAGCTCAACGCAAACTGGAGGAACAGCACCTCATCTTCCGATTAGGCACTTCACTGCTTACCGGACTGAATATTTGATTCAACAACTTTAGATCATGAACTCTCTCCTCCATCCCCACCCGCCTTCCCATCCCCCCTTTACCCCAATAATTAATAGATATTTTTCTTTACCCACTATTTCCATTTTTTTCTAAATGTATTTACACCGATTGATTTATCCCTGCCTTTCAGACTCTTTCGATCCCTTCCCCCCAACCCACCTCCACTAGGGCTATCTGAAACATTTCTATCACATTCCTTATAATAATATCACCAGCTTCAACACATCTTTGTCCTTTTGTCTATGACATCTTTTGGTTATCTCCACCTATCAGTGGTCCTCTATCCAGCTCTACCTGTCCCACCCACCCCACACCCCAAACCTTAAACCAGCTTATATTTCACCTCCTTTCTAGTTTTCCTTTGTCCGGTTGAAGAGACACACGCACTCGAAACTTTAACTATTTTCATTTTCGTAGATGCTATCAGGCCTGCTGGGTTTTTCCAAGTATTTTTGTTTTCTGTGTTGAAATTTGAATTTGAATTTAATGTATAGAAGAGGATTTTGACACATTACTTAGCAGATGGAGGCCATTCTACTTAACCTACTTATTCTGGCTCTGCAAATTTCTCCACATATCCGAACTTCATAACCGCAAATAATCCGTTCTATCCAAATACTTTCTCAAAGATCTGGTCGAATCTGCTTCCATTATTCTTACAGGTAGACCATTCCAGATCAATCTAAACCTCAAGGTAAGAATGTCTCTGCTAATTCCCACACACCCAGATATTTTAGCTCATTCATCAGTAATTACAGATCCATTTGCGAAATGAAACACGTTCTCGCTGAGTTCTCTATGAAATATCAATAGAATTTTGATTACAACTTTAAGGTTCCTCCTTTACCTACTTTGTCCTAAAAAGAACGACAAGCAGAAAAAACGAAACAAAACAAGTTTCTTCCGTCTCCCAAATTCAGTGAACTGTTTGACCTCTGGCAACAGTCACTGTTTCTCCAATTATGGATAGGACAATATTCAAAGCAACTCAAGGCTTCTGCAGATCCTCCAAGTTAAGCAGCTGAAATGGTGACCCGACGTCATCAGACACAAACAGCAGCCTTTAAGATTGATTTATACATCATGTCCTCTCTCTTAACGGAATAGGTGACTTACCCTTGAACACATTTCTAGGCAGGTGCCTCTCTGCCTTGTCCTTCGGTGTTATGGACATGTTTGTTGTATGATCTCAGCCACTGTTTTCAATTGAAACAGGTTGATTTCAGATGGCGTAAAACAGGACTCTGATAGTTTTCTAAGTGGACATCCAAATATCGACGCATTGAGGCGAGGCCAGTAGATTACCGTAAGTGGCAGGCACGCTCTCTGCACACTGCACTCTGCTCTAATCTAAATCGCTTGCATCTCCAGACAAGTGAAAGCACATTCACTCCAACACAGTTCGGCATGGAGAATTCAACACCTTCTAGTTTCTACACCGATAACCAACCTTATATGCTGCACGCCAAACCAGTCGTTACTTTAATTCTGTCAGCTCCCAGTTATCGGACATCCCAGGCATCAGTCCCACTCTCCCTGTGCTAGTTAGGTAAACAATCACTACAGAGACAAGAAAAACAGCAGTTCCAATACTAGATTGCTTCACGACTCACCAAATATCAGTAAGGAGACGCCTGTTGCCATGTTCCAATCCGAGCTGCTTTGTGACGTGCGAGCTGGAAAGAACGACAGCTCACTCCCTTCCTCCAACGTTCAGAAGTTCAAACCAGGAAGCATTGAACGAGAGAGGAAACAGGGGCTGTGCGGAAGTGAAGTCGTGAAAGCATCAGCAAAGAGTTTTATAAAACATGGAGTGAAATATGGAGGTGATCGCTGCGTGATAGGAAATGTTAATCTTTCTAAGTTAAACAATGAACACGTGTTTAGCAGGCTATAGTAGACAATAAATCATGAAAAAACAATCTGAAACATTTTTTTTTTTGTCGTTGGAAGTTTGTCATTCATCCTGGTTAGGTAGTTAAAATCTGGGAGCGATGGTTCTTCAGATCGCTCTCGCAGTTACGATTTAAAGCACTCCAGATCAATCCTTGGCACTTCCAAAAATAACAAAAGAAACAATCAATAACAGAAGCGAGGGCCTTTTTCTGAAACACCACCCGCTTTATTTTCCAGCTTTACCTCAAGCAAAAAGTGCGAGGAGTTCCTACACAAAATTGCACGACAAGTGGGAGCATCTCTGCAGCCACTGAAAACCTCACTTTGTATTCAGTCCTTTATGATGATGCATGCTCACGGCCACTGTTTGGTTCAGACTGGATATTGGCACACAGAAAATTAATTAGCCACCGGAGAATTTTCCAGAATTTCAGTTGGTGGCATGGAGTTGACATTCTAAAGCATTATATAAAATATTGCAAATATAATTCATCCAAAATTAGAAACGAGTTTTATCGCTGCCTACCTCCAATATATGTATATATACATACAAATCTTTCCACCCACTTGCCCACCAGGCTAAACTCCTGTAAGTTTCCTCTTCACCCGAGAGCTCATCTCTCATCTTCGTCTCCTCATGTTTCAAAGACCCATTGTATCTTCACTCTACTCTCACCTCAGCAGACTGTTGAATACTCACTTCTGCTCCCGGGCTCCTATGTTGTGTGATATTGTTTACCACGTTGTACTCTCAGCAATGATCCTTCTCCCCTTCAAAAGCGCTTTCAACAAACTACTTTACACCTGCCCCTTCACCCTCACCCTCCAAGAAATGAACAGATGTGAAATCCCCAATTTTTCAAACCAGTGACCCCATCTCCAATCTTCCCGTCTTCTCCATCCACCATGAAGTTTCAGAGCCCCCAAAACCATGCCTCGCCACCTCCAAAGCCACGTCCAACATTACTGAATCTCGACGTTTCATAACTTTCCAATCGGGATTCTGCCCCATGACATATCAGGAACATTTGTGGACATTTAGTGTTCACTCGATTGAGTTTAGAAGGATGCGAGGGGATCGGATTTCAACTTACAGAATACTGAAAAGCGTGGATTGAGTGGACGTGGGGAAGTTTTTTTTTCTCATTAATACGAGAGACTAGGACCCGAAGTCAGAGCCTCACAGTAAAGGAAAGAGCTTTTAGAAAAGAGATGAGGAGAAACTTCTTTAGCCAGAGATTGGTGAATCTATGGAATTCATTGCCACAGAAAGCTGTTGAGGCCAAGTTAGTGAGTGTATATATGACCGAGATAGAAAGTTTCTTGATTGGTAAGGGGATCAAAGGTTACGGTGAGAAGGCGGGAGAATGGCGTTGACTGACTTATCAGCCATAATTGAATGGCAGTAGACTCGATGGGCCGAATGTCCTAATTTCTGCTCCTATGTCTTATGGTCTTATGGCTTATGGCCTGTCATGGCATGGAAAGGGATTCGGTCAGAGTCGTAGTTGAAATGACCTCTGACTGTCACAAAATTCAAAAAATGTCTCTACAAAATGTGACAGAGACGGATAAGTCGAGTGTGGTCTCCATAGAGAGAGCAAAAAAAAAAGAACAGAAACAGTAAGCTATCGGTCTCTAGGGATGTAGCTCAGTGGTAGAGCCCATGCTTTGCATGAATGCGGCCCTGGGATCGATTCCCAGCGTCTCCACTTTGCATTTTGAATGCAGCGGTGTACAGCTTGTCACCCTTGCACACAGGTCTGTTAAAGTCGCTTCATAATTGGTGAAGCGAACATTCGTAAGCAACCGAGATCAATGAGGGATGCGCATTCTGTCAGACTGGCTTCCAAATAGACCTGTTCACAGAACTAAAACAGCATGCGTGCTTGTTATTTGAAACAATCATGAGGGCCCGAGGCACACATTTGTGACTTCAGTCTATCTTGTGCTTGCGAGTCGACACTTATTCTGTACAGTCATCCTATGCTTGTGAGTCACGACACTCATTCTGTACAGTCAATGCCCTCTGCAAAACTGTGCCTGCGAGTTTGTGCATGTCTGCAGCTCTGTCAGTAACTGACAGTATGGTGTCTCTTTCAAGGCAGCACCCTGTCGGAAGTATGCCGAATCTTCACAATGGGTTGCACCGAGGGTTTACCAACGGAGCTACAGCGACGAGGGACTTCAGTTCCGCGGAGGTGGTGCCGACCAGTGCTTTTCTCCTTCGAGGAGGTAATGCTGACATGAGGATTGACAGAGGCTTTCAATATCATGAGGGTTCTGGGCTTTGTCGAAGGGGAAAACAATTCCTAGTGTTTGAGAATTAGGGGGAATTTGCCATTATACAGCAGTGATTATATCGAGAGTGGGGTTGATTGTATCGGGATGGTCAATGAATGTATCGAGAATGAGGGTGATTGTATCGTATTGGGGGGGGGGGTTGTATCGAGATTGGGGGTGATTGTATCGAGATTGGCGATGACTGAATCGAGATTGGGGGTCATTGTAACGAGAATGGAGGTGCTTGATTCGAAATTGGGGTGATTGTATCAAGATTTGGGTGATTGTTTCCTCGATTAGGTCTTAATGGAAACCTGGACATGCGAGGGTGGCACCTTTACTGTGAATAAAGCCTCCACCTATCCCAGTCCCATCCACCCAGCCCAGCCTGCCATTGCATCAGTCTGTCACTTATCAACACATCGCAAGTTGCTGTGCCCTTTTACTTCTCTCGCACTTTCTCCTTCTTAGACAATCTTAATGTATTCGTGACATTCTCATTCAAAATCCCACTTTGCCAGCCCTCATAAAAATATTGGCTCCTAGAAATCTTCGCCGCTGCTCTCCTTCAGCCAACGCAATGTGTGACTTCATGCCTCCCGGGACTACATCTCCCATTCCTCGTTTCCTCTTTCCTCTGTGCTGGCTGCCCCCTGACCCTCCCTGAGCCCCTCTTTCCATGGAAAGTTATCAATCAGATTCGGATTCACTCTTTTGGCCTTGTCATCTTCAAGGACCTACTCTCTATTAAAATAACAAATTTGCTCACGCCGGCCTCGGTCCCGATACAGTTCCCATCTCTGCTTAAATCCAAGGGAACACAGAGCTGAAAGAAAATATTGAGCAACTGGTTGAGATGACCACTACTAGAGTGTTTCTGTAGCATGTGAAACAATATAAGGTCATGCTTACTTCGAATGAAACCATTCACTATTCCAGGACCGTGCTGGGATATAGAGATAGCCCAAAGCTACGTTTCACTAGTCCAAAGCCTATCCTGAAATATTCTGGCCTGCATCCACCAACAACTACAACAGCGATTAGCTAATGGAACTCTTTGTCTTTGGTCTTGGGACTCTTCAATGACCTGCCTCTTCCAGTTTGAACACATTCTGCTATTTTGCTCTCAGACAGCGCTCACTTTTTTCTGCGATTATCACCTACTCTGGGTGATTCTATTGTGTCTTTATTGCAACCGTGGAATTACAGTATCACGGAATCACACATTGCAGAAGAAGCCTTTCGGCCCATGGAGTCTGCATCCACATATGAGCAACACCTGACCTCCCTCCCTAATCCCTCCCGCCCCAGGCAGCGCATTCCAGACCATATCCACCTTCTGGGTAAAGAAGTTATTCCTCAAATCTACCATCAACCAGCTGCCCCTCACCTTAAACATATTTCCTCTCGTGACTCACCCTTCAACTAAGGATAACAGCTGCTCCCTATCCAACCTGTCCATGCCCCTTATAATCTATACACCACGATCATGTCGGCCATGAGTGTTCTCTGCTGCAAAGACAACAACACAAATCTATCGAACCTGCATTCATAAATTACATGTTTCATCTCAGGCAACATTCCTGGTGAACCACCTCTGCACCCCCTCCAGTGCATTCACATCCTTCCTATAATGTGGCGAACAGAACTGCAGAGAGTACTCCAGCTGTGGCCTCATCAAGTTTCTATACAACTCCAATATGACGTCACTTCATTTGTAATCAATGCCTCGATTGATAATGGCAAGTGTCGGATATGCATTTTTCACAATCTCACTAACATACCCCTCCGCCTTCAGAGGTCTTTGGACACACCCGCCAATGTCCCCTTGTTCATCAGAACTTCCTAGTACATTCAAAACTTCTTTGTCATATTATTGCTTCCAAAATGTATCGCCTCACACTTTTCAGGGTTAAATTCCATCTGCAAATTTTCTACTCATTTGACCATCCTATATTTATCTTCCTGTAGCCCAAGACACTCAATCTCACTGATAACCACCAGGCCAATTTTTGTGTCATCCACAAACTTACTATTCCTACCCACCAAATACTCACCTATGACGTTTATATAAATAACGGACAATAGGGCACCTAGCAGAGATCCCTCTGGTACGTCACTGGCCACTGGCTTTGAGTCACTAAAGCAGTCTTCTGTCATCACCCTCTGTCTCCTACAATCCACCTTATCAAATTACCCTGTTTCACATGTGCATTTGCCTTCTTTATAAGTCCTCCATGTAGGACCTTGTCTAAGGCTTTGCTGAAATCCATATAAACTACATCAACCGCTCTACCCTCATCGACATACCTGGTCACTTCCTCAAAAATCATTAATACTCTCTTTGTCATATGTTCAATGGCTCTTCTTTCAGTTAATCTGGTCAGCTCTCTAAGTTATCCATCAGCTCCTAAGCCACAGTTGTCTTTCTGCCCTTTCTTTCAACAGAATAGAACCCAGCACATGCCGATATCTCTGTTCTGTCCCAAAGAAGACACATATTCGATGCGGAAAACAAACTTTTTCTGTCTCCACCAGTGCTGCCAGTACTGCCGTCTTTTCCCGCTCTTTCTCTTTTTATTTCAGTTTAGAAGGACTAATTTTTTTCTGCCCACTTTCTGCCCACCCACTTCTCTTAAGGTCAATGTTTGTGCATGTGCAGTCAGGCAGGGGAATACGGATTTGCTGCCTTTAACTGTCCTGGGATGGCGCTGTTGAGCTGCTCCGCGAATTGGGGAACTGATTCTGTCCATGAGCCCCGCTTCTGCACGCGGAGTTCTGTTCTCAAAAAATTGCTGACGACCCAACCGCCCATCCTGGCTCCCAGGTCAGTCAATGTTGCTCACGCTTCTTTCCTGTGGCATCATCATCCATTGCTAACTTGGTTAATAATGTCACTTCTCAAAAAAATGTAGAGATAATGAACTCTCTGCTCCGGCAAATCGCCGCCCCATCTCCAAAATCGCCGCTCTCATCTTCAAAGATCCTGAATCTATTTCCGGCGTCCAAACCATTGCTCATTATTTCCCGATCTCCATGTTTGAAATTCTCTATGTGGGATGTAGCCCTTGTTACGCAATAGTAAAGAGACCATAGGAAATTCACAAGCAACTCCATACGTGGCGGTGACAAGGTTTCCTTATCACTTTGGTCCCTTGTTGCCAGGCAACAGTCCATTCTTCTACTTTTATATATTTGCCTTTTCAACCACAGTCATAAATACGTCGAATGCATGTACATTCGAAAGTGTAACCAAAATTCAGCTTGACTCTTTTTTGTCACACAGATGCAGAATTGAAAATAAATGTTAACCATTAAAGCTAAAACTAAAGCTATAGAATTACATGTATAACTTACTTAAACCATCTATAATTCCACTATGGTCATCCCCATCAAAACTGCTGCCAACAAATCACTTCTCAAAACTAACATCCTGTCAAACCCTAGAGCTTGCAAACCGTGCCCACATCTCCAATTTCCATCCCATCTCCATGGATCATGGACGTGCAGCCAACTCGCAAATCCGCACAAAACATTATTCAATCCCCTTGTTTCAATCTAACCAGCTGGGATTCTGCCCTTGTCAACCCATGGAAATAGAACTAATCAGAAAGGCGCATGATGTGACTGTGACAAAGGTACCAACTGGGACCTAGGCTGATAAATTGACTAAGCTGACGATTGCGAAGTATAACTTTGGGGCAGGATCGAAGGTCAAATTGGTCTCGTTATCCACCTTGTCTGCTTAATAAGTTTAAGTTAATGAGAATGTAGCTCACTGGTAAAACACGTACACTTTATGGATGAGGCTCGGGTTGGATCCCTGTCTTCTCCAGGTTGCTAAATTTTGGATATGAGAGTGTAAACCTCCTCACTGTATGCCGTCACTCTGATCACCTTGCTTTGTGGTTGGAGAAAACACAAGTCCTAGCAGGATAGAAAATAAATTGGATATCAATCATAGGCCTTTGCATTTCGAGAACAAAGCTGCTTTGTTAAACTAAGACATAGATTGAGGCTAGCAGCCAGATTGTGTACACGTTCCTGCATCTGTCTGCAGTCAATTGGGGCACCATGTGCTCACAGCCAATCGAATTACCCCTCGATGTTCAATGCCTCGAAATATTATTCCCGGTCACAGCTAGAAATTATTTCGAGATTTTCAGATCCCTCCGGACAGGTGAATATCTCAAGTGGAACATTGAACGCTGTTCTGGCTTGAGTGAGGCGGCAGATGCCATTCAAAGGAAGACTGACCATGATGAGGGTCTTCGGTCATGTGGATAGATTGCAGAAGATGGGTGTCTTCTCAGAGCAGGAGAAAAGGTTGATAGAGCGGTTGAAAACCATGAGAAGCTCGTGGCTCAACTGATAGACTGAATAAAACATCCACCATTATTCCAGCGGTTGAAAACCCATGGGAGCCTTGAGTTTTTTGTTAATGATCACGTGCATGCCAAGGCCTAAATAGAAATCTGGATTAAGGTTGATTGTGCCCACCACGTGAAGAAATCACCCAGACCAGCCAGCCATACCACCCACACCACCCGTCCCCCGAATTGTCTCTCTATTCCTTCCAGCTTCAACAAGCTGTCAGAGTGCCAGTCTGGCGTTTATAATGATATCACTCCCTCGTATGTCCTTTCCCGACTCCCGCGCTTTCTCCTTCTGGGAGAATGTCACTTTCTCCCTACATTCTTATTCAAAACTGTCATCTTCAGCTGTACACCAATTTACCATCGAAGAATCCTCAACACGATGTTTTCACTGTTTTCTTCGCTCAGAATCCACGTTCAAAGACTTCTCTTATTCAGTGACCCCCCCATCTCAATTGTTATTGCTCTCACCACTCTGAATTTACCGACCTCTTGTCTGCCCTTAATCTTTCTTCCTGTGCAAATTACCCAAGTCAGCTGCCCTGGCCTGCAGGACCACCATTACTTCCTTTCTGCCTGGCCCTTCGCTTGGTACAGCTCCCATCTCCACTTCATTTTATTAGACTGTGACCTGAAAGATTATGGTGAAAACTTGAATCACCCTGCCTGCGAGCAATTCCATCAATTTGTAAACAAAATATATGAAGCCACAGGATGTCAATTTGACAAAACCGTGTACAGGTTATGTTAAATCCTCTCAGTTTCATACACAACGGCAGAATAAAAAGTTCCCATTGGCGGATTAAAGTCCAGCGAACTGGGATTTTTTTTCTTTTGGACTACTGTCCTTCCCTGAGTCCGGGACATCCAGCCAATGTATTCAAAAGGTCCATATCACAATGAGAAATGACCTGCCAAATGTCTGAGGCAAACATAGACTTACACTGGCTGTTTGTGCAGCAAAAAGAGATAATGGCGTTTAAATGGATTAAAATTGCAAACCATTCCTCATCTAAGTTGTAGAGAAAACAAAGTTGGATTACTAAAGGGGCCCGTCTCTAACTTCTGTTACTCTTACTTGGGCTTCAATTTGGCAAGTGCTGATGTAGCTCAGAGATACAGTGGATGCTTCCAATGTTTGAAGTCCTAGTCTCGATCACAGTTAACTCAATCCACGCGCACCTTCCTCATTCACATGAGGGGGAGTCAATGCCCTTGCC